>NC_139052.1:14612019-14952882 GCF_965140915.1 Aythya marila | reverse complement strand
TCACAGAAAAGATTAAAAAAAAATTTAATCATTTTAAGGAAAATGTGAGAACATGCTTAGTTCCCCTCTGCTCCTCCTCTCTCCTCAAACACACTTAATGGATAATCCTCGTGTCGACATTTTGCTTTTAAAAATACAAAGAAAACTAACAAGGCTTCCACAAAAGCATGTTCATCCTTCAGTAATTCCTAACATTCACGGCGGATTTGAAATGCCTGTCTTTCAACAATAATGCAGTGTTTTTCACGTTCGTGTCTGAGGGAAGAAATGCCTGCATTTTTCACTGATGGATTAAGCACTGCAAAACTTGAGCCATTGTTAATCACGGTTGTTAACAGCTTCTGTCAAGTATTTGTCCTTATCTAAACTTAAAACTGACCTGGCTTGGGCAGCAGCTAGGTTGCAACATGGTCAGTACCTGTTAAACCTTTCTGTAAAGGGAAAAACATTATTTGTGAGAGAGAGGGAGGAAAAGAGAGGCTCATTGCTTCCTTCAGTACTTTGTTTTGTGTGTTCTTTGTACTTCCATTCTCTCTGTTGTTTGTCTGTTGGATATTACTCCTTCAGCTGCCATTTGTTCATTTTGTTCCATCCGAGTGTCTGACCACTGTCCATGATTCATTTTCAGTTCAATGCGAGTTCTGGGGGATGGTATAAAGAAGCCTCCCATTCATAGGAGAAGGTATAAAGCCAGCTAATGTGACTAACCGTTTGGTGTTTGAGTGTCTACTAACCCCATACCATCATCCTAGTAAACCTGGAACTAGTCCCTACCTCTCAGAGCATTCCTGGTAGAGTTGTACCCCCTGCTTGGCTGCCTTCCCTCGCCAGCCTGACCCAGGGCAGTTTTTCTGACCTGCAGAGCATAATCTCAAGCTGTTTTCTCTAGAATGATGTATTAATAACCTGAAGACATCTCAGAACTCATATTTTAAGTCTTTGGCATGAGTAAGATTTGGGCTGTATTAAAATAACTGTTTATTTGGAAGCGTGTGCCTGACTTGTACCTAAAGCACATCCGAGACTTGTGCCAGGGCGTGCAGGAGGGGCACCTGGAGAGGGGATGCACCGAAGCGATCTCAGAGGTACAGAACGCTCTGTACATCTGCAGCTTCTTAACTTAAATGGCTTTCATTTTGCTCTTTTGCTGTTTTTTAAAACCATCTCCTTAACATATAGAAAGTGTTTTTTTCGTTACTTCCACGCATTTCCTGGTGTGTAGCACGCTTTCAGTTCCTCGCCCATCACGCAGGTCTGTATTTTCACTCACGTAACCTTTCAGCAGTCTCCTAACACAGAAAATAGAACACTGAATTTTTGACTCAGCAACCCTGCAGACTGGCCACATCTATACGTTTGTAGGTTACCAAAAAAAAGAGAGAAGTTTAACCTCTCCCCTTCCGGGGTTCAACCTCTTCTGGTCTCACCCTAGCCTGCAGCTTCTCCTCCTGCAGCAGGTTAACTGAGGATTTCTCTTCCCTTGAAATGGCTGTGGTTGGTTACCTGAAGTGCGTGTTAGCTGTGTGCGTAAACAACCTACTCTATTTCCACAGATGGAAAAAATGTTTCTAGGGCCTTACCATGCATCAGCATAAATGAAGCCACATGAGCAGGGCTGTACAGTTCAGGAGAGGGCTCTTAAAGGAAAGGCACAAGAAAGAACATGCTTTTTTACTTCTAAGAAGCCACTTTATTTGCATTGCTCTGCTCTGGAGATAGAAGCACAGCGCTCATCTTCTCAGCTCATGCAAATGATCATCTTTTTAGCATTTGGCTGTTAATGCTACCACAGCTCCTACACAGGAGACCTTGAGTCATAATGTCCTGAAACGGTGAACTTGTACGTAAAGTCACAAAAACGTCTCAAAGAGGCAACCTAAAATACCTGGTCAGTTTTGAGAATGTTGTGATATCCCATTCTCTTACTATTTTCTGGCCTCCCAACCATTTTGATATTATCTACCACCAGTTGCAGAGCAGGAGCCTGAAACTAATTCCATCAGTTTGTGCTCTCACACGAGGCTGTTGTACATAACAGCTCTCCCTCCTCCCCACGTCTTTTTCTGTAAAGGGTTTTTGCATGCTATACAGTGATCTTGTTCTTGTTTTTATGGTGTTGCCAACAGATTGTGGGTGGCTCACCAGGAGCATTATAATTCTGGAAGAGGCTGCTTTCCATAGCCCTTGCCAAAAGGCCTTTATCCTTCCCTGAGATCTTCCACCACTTCCTGGCCTCCTTCTGCATGTATGCACAGCTCCTCTCCCTCCTCTCCTCTGCCTCCCTTTCCTGCAGTTTTAGCACTCGGTGTTGTCGCTGTAACGTGTTACAACAGTCAGAAATAGGGCATCTTTTATATCTGTATCAGTGCTGTATCAGGTGTAAATGGTGTATAGTTTATTTAATGAGGAGAATTCTCTATTCTTCAATTCTGAAGTGACCACACAAAATTGCTGACTTCTGCACACAAGTCAGTGGCAGGAGGCGACAGCTCCAAGGGCCCAGCAGTGTCATGGCCACAATCAGATGGCGGGGGGGAGCAAGAAAAGAGAGAGCATGGTTGATACCTTCCTTGGGGTATCGTGGTGTAGTTGATCATGAAAAAGTCCTTGAAATATTGGCATGTGATGGGAAGGTCTTCACAGAGAATAGTTTAGGTACCAAGCTGAGAGCTACCAGTGAAGAGCACCTGGAGCACCTGGGTGCAAAACCATAGGTACTTCAGAGACATCCTCACCCAGTTAACATCCTTAATAAAGCAGATAGTAATTATCTGCACTCCAACACTGAATACCAGCCACCAAATCCTTCCTGTATGTTTTCAAGATTGTGCTGTGTATGAAACCAATCCAAGGACTTGGCAAGTGACAGATGTAGTCAGTGGCTTTAAACCTTCCTTTATGCCATCTGAGGTTTCTGGCGTTCACAAATCCTGGCCCAGGGATGCTTAGACTTGTGCTGCTCATTTTGTAGGCTCCTAGCCTGGAGCAAAGCATGCTCTGGCCTCGTCCTTTCCATGTGTGGATCAGATGCCAGGGGCTGGGAGCAGGACTGGTGCAGCACTGCGTTGGCAGATCTGTGCTGATGCAAAATTTCCTTCTGATGGGTACATTTCCTGGACAGCTTTTCCAGTATTTAGGGGTCTTTTGTATGCCGTAGCTGACAAGAAGATTGATTTCTTTGTGTCTGCAAAACCTGCAATTGACCCATGAGATTGCAGAGAAAAAATAACAAAAGCAGTATTTAAAATGACAACCAAAATATTTGCATTCTGTATTTGCATTGCTTATGTCTTTCCTGATGTAACTTCAGATTCTTTTGGGGTATGGGAGCTGAAAGGTTTTCTAGTCAAAGCACTGCTTGAAGGACCCTGATTTGAATTAATCCCAAGTTAATAGCAAGACAAGCTGTTTTTTTTCTCCCCAGCCTCTTTCGCTGATTTGCTGTGCAGCTTTTCAGAATGTAACTCTCCATCTTTACTTTTCCCAAGTGTAGCCTGAAGTTATTAATTCTTGTATGGAGGGCATTACGTGATTAAATATTTGTAAGGGGTTCTTTTCCTGGTTTTGGAATGAGAGGTACCAGAAAAATACTAATCATGACTAACACAATGGCCTTGTGATTACTTATGCAAAATTGGCTTTGCTGTGTTTCAGCCCTGCGTTCCCCCAAAACATCTCTCCCCACAAGGAGCAGTTTCTCTGGTCCATTGTATACTCACGGGTGGGATGGGTTTGAGGGAAGTACAGGCTGTCCTGCTACCCGTTTGGTGTGTTCTGGCAGCCAGAAATATGTTTATTAGCTACTGCATTATTTCTGAGTTATTTGTGTGTGTGTGTGTTTGGTTTTGTTTTAAGATATTGAAGAGTGAGAGTCTTTTAACATTCCCCTGTTCCGTAACAATCCAATAATCACCGCCCTTTTCCTTTCTTTGCCTCTTTTGATGTTCCCAGTTTGAGCTGGTGTCCCTCTGGTGTACAGTTCACTGCCATGGTTCCTGACTTTAATTGTAGAAGGTATGGTATAAATAAATGTGCAGCAGCAGCAACGGAGCACCGCAAAAACTGTGTTGTCAGCTTTTCATGCAAAATCTTTTCCTCTGCTGTTCTGGCTAAAGTGTGCACGTGTCTGTTTGCTTCATCTGCTATTTCAGCAATTAGTCATGGTAATGGGTCTTCTAAACTGGGATGCAGGTGAAGGTGGTGGCTGCTTTTCGTTGGCTTTGAGTGTTCAGGAAGCCACGCTGTTGGTTTGAGCTGCTCTGCTCCGTGGTGATTTTAAGATGTGTTTTTGTGCAGCAGTGATCGTAACACTAATCGTGACAGCCAAAAAATCAAAATGAGAGTTACTGTGATTCAGCGCCGCTTTGTTCTGGGCAGATCTTGTAAAGGATTTAAGTTCATACAGACTTGCTCTTTGCAAATCGAAAGCTCCAGTTTCTTCTTCAAAGAGGCTGGTCATGTAAAATGTTAAAAAAACAATCCGATAACCACAGATGAAAATTTCCAAGGCACTCAATGTTTGCTCCTTCTGTAGAAAGTCCCAAAGTTGAGATTAATGCTTCCAGGTCAGATCTTCACCTGATTCTGTGATTTAATGCAATTGGAAGCCAGTCTCCCGGAGTTCATAGCTTCTGTTTTCCCCTGGCAGCTCTTGCTGGTAGTGGGTAAAGCTCTTAAAACTCTTTCTGAAGACTAGACAATGAGAAAGAAGTTAATCTGTCCTTCAAGTTATGGAATTAATTCCACTTGGGCTACCTACCCTGACTAACAATTACAGGCTAATATCACCAACTCCTCGCTGCCTTATCACGTAGCTAATCACCTTGCAGTTTTGAGCTGACTTGTGTCACAACCAACTGCATTTTTTTCTGTACTATATGATGTCATTGTTACTTTGGGGTAGAAGAACAAATGTTCCTGCACCCTAAATAACTGGTATCAATAGGGCTGATTTCTCTTTGCAGGTATCTTAGAACAAGCCTTATAATGCCTGTTATCGATACACAAAAATCAAAATCTTCCTAAAGCAGATTAAATTGTAAATGCCTTGACCAGTCTCCTTCTTGTTAATCAGCATGAAACAAATCTCAGGAAAAATCACTAAATCTTCTTTCTCAAGGTTTATTGCAAATTTTGCTTCTAAGTTGCCTATTTATCAATATGCTTCAAAATGGACTCAGAACATCAATCACTACTGTGCAAGTCTACCTGAATTTAAAGCTCCTCTGGTTGTTTAAATAATCTGTACAGTCTGCAGTGTGTTTTCCCCTTCATATGTTCGTGTTAGCTTGCTGGCCACTTTGATGTCAATATTAGCCTCAAGCCAGGGTATATATTCAGGGTATTCTTGGCTTCAGACTAACAGCACTTTGTGAACATAAGGTCAAACATCAGCCGTACAGATGTCCAGGGAGGTGAATCCATAAAGTGTGCACATTAACCCCAAACAGGAATGGCAGTGGGGTTGTGGATCTTGGCAGGAGGATCATGAGGGTCAGAAGCAGAATATGAGGGTTAAGAGAGATCAGATGGAGACAGTCATGTTTATAAAAGGAGTTCTTTTGTGTAGGTGAAGAGAGGGTGTATTAACTTTATTTTCTGTAGATGTCACTTATCTATGAGCAGCTTCTGTCTCTACAGAGGTTGTCCAAACCTTTTATAACTCCCATGTTCTGCAATCAAAAGTTTGATATTTTGATTGTCACTGAGTGATTATGTCTGGCTCCATTGGACAGACCTAGCTTCATTATCAAATGATAAAATAACATTGATTGGCTCGTGGAGACAACATTTATTGAATTTTAAAAAGAGAGAGAGAGAGGCAGAGGAAGAAAATAAGAAGGGAGAAAAGAAACCAGCTTTGGCAGAAAGACATTATTGGCGCCAAAGCTTTGTGCAGTGACAAGTGCTAACTAGATTCAGATGATATGTCTGCAAACATGAACATTGCGTGCAGCCCAGTGCTGATTTTGTGGCTGCTGCGAGGGGCGGTGGACCAACGCAGGCACTGTTGTGCTATGCAAGGTAGTTTAGTTTGGGTGGCTTTATTCCAAGGGGGAACCTGATACAAAGCCGGCAAATAGAATATGTAGAAATACCAAAATTTGTGGAAGCAGTGTTTCTATTCCGCTGTGCACCACTCAAGAAGAAAAAAGAAAAAGCACTGGGCAAGTCCATTGACCCAGGAGTTGAAGGGTTCTCAAGCAACTGCTGTGTCTCATTAGAAGCACAAGATGCTTCTGAATACAACATAAATATAAATCCCTCCCCTGCTATCTGCACTCAGTCATTAAGAAGTAACATGCTGAGGAATAGCATCAGTGTTTCCATGCACACTTCAGCTAGTGACTGCGTTCTGAGTTTGTCAGGATCTAACCTGCATGGTTTCTCTTCAGTTACAGCCTAGAAGGTCTTGCTGGAGATGCTGGTGAAAGCAAGAAGCCCTCTGCAAACTTGGAGGCAGCTTCTCTGAGCTCCAAAGACCTCAGACGGAGTCCACTTGCCAGCAACCAGTGTGGGTCCCTGGTCTTGCTCACCGAAGAACTTGAGCAAGGGGAAATCGGAGACTATGATCGCCAGGTAAAGCTGTCCAACTACTATTAGATTGCTAGGAAATTCTACATCACACTTTTAAAAGTCATTTTTCAAAGTGACAGCGAAGGCTTTCACCCTGTATGTGTAATATTATTCAAGTTTTCATTCTTAACACAGAGGCATTTTCACTTTTTTCAAATTTTCTACTTGATTATTTGGGGCAGCGTGGTTGATGGGAGAACTCTAGAGTGGAGAACAAGAATCTTGCTGGTTTTCTTCCACTGATTGTATGTATAATCATGGGAAAGTTAGTAACTTTTTAGCATAGATATAGTGATATTTTCAATAGCAGGTGTTGTAAGAGTTCAGCACTTAATGCTTATGTAGTCTTTTGTTGTTCTGAAATGCAAGTACCAAGTAGTAATTTATCTGTCAAAGTTTTAAGGTTTATTTTCCTATTTTAAGAGGAAAATGAAGTTGTTTTTTCTTTCATAGACATAACTAGAATGAAAAGGCATATTATTATAAGCAACAGTTAAGCAAAATGTTAATTGCACATGAAGCAAATTTAGTGTGATCTCTGGAGCAGAGGTCTGTGATAGGTATTAAGGACAGATGGGTCAAAGATGTTATGAGTATCTCTGTTTATTTTTTTAAAAGAAGCAATTATGGTCTTAAATACTTTAAATACCCTGGATTTCTGAGCCTGATGCTTCAGCTGTAGGGCTTCCTGGGTACCTGCCAGAATCATTAGCCTGCCAGCCTGTTTACCTCGTAGAGTCACTGCAGTGAGTGACACATCAAGGCAGTAAATGGGTCTTACAAGATCTGACCAGTGACAGCTGGTATGCCAAGGCTCTTATGTCTTCTCTTGCATGGAGGAATGGCATTTTTGGGGAGCACAGTTAAAAATTAGATTTTTTACCATGTTGCTCCACTGAGGAGCTGGAATCACAGTGGTAATTTCCGTGGCCATCAGACAGTTAACAACATCCACTTTATAATATCTTGCAAGACAAGCAAGAAGCCAGTGTCTCTGTTCCAAATGTAGTTGCCTTCCACTGAAAAGACAAAACAAAATGTTGCATTTCACTTCTGTGATGCTGCTTGCATTTTTTGTTTCCTTGCATTTTTCACCTATTGCCTTATACTGGGATCATTTAAATATTCACTGTTCAAAAGTGTGAATTTTTGTAAACAGGAATTGTTCTGCAGTTGGGATGCTGATGCTGTGCTTGACATATTTGCCCAATGTTCTTATTTTCTGTTCTGCAGATGCATCCAACCTCACAGCCACAAGGATTTAATTTCTGTACTTCATCTGTTTCATCACCACTGACCAAATCTGTGTCTCTAATGTCAATTAGTAAACCAGCGCTGGACAGTGAGTAACACAGTTTTCCCTTATGCTTATCTATTCTGTCATGTGCAATATCTACCTACCTTCCCAAGGCAGAATTTACTAGTACTTGCTCTTTCTCACCTTTATTATGTGAAATACATGTTTTCACTGCAGCATGGAATTGTGGGTGGAAGACCAGAACTTGTTCAGCTTAGTTCCATATTTTTTTATTCACAATATATCCCTGATGTTTCTAATTCCGTTGGCTTTGTTTCTTAGTTAGACTACTGGTGTGAAAAGTACGATTGACTGAGTTTATTGTTAAAACAAAAAGAGTATGTTTGAATTTTGCACCCTTTCAGAATTTCTTCCTTTGATGTTGAGGTAAATTCCATTTGAGATCTTCTATTCCTACTTCGGGATTCGTTTTAAAGTAGATACAGGCCTTGGTCTCCTTGGGGGAGTTTGTTGCTGTTTCTTTTATTTGAGATAAATTTTTGGGGGCAGATGGGTGTAATTTACTGAATCTCATTCCTGAAGAAAATAGCAAAAGTTGATTAGGGGAAATTTTTCAAATTAGTTTAGCCTAATTGAAGCAATAAAAAACACTTAATTTTGCAACTTCATTGAGTTGATTCTTTCAGCTGAAAAAAAGTCATTCAAAAGCTGCAGCTGGATGTGCTTAGGAAGGGCCATGTTACACATGCTTTCATTTTATTAATTGCCAGCCAGAAAATATTGACTTTTTAGATCAGATCTTGTCAGTCAGTGATGATTCCAGAGCTTTTCCTCTTTACTGATGTGCTTCTTTCTTTGAGTTATGAGATACAAGTCTTTTTGCTGTTGCATGCGATTAGGAGCACAGGGCAGCAGCCTGGTTGAGGGCTCGCCGGTGCCAGTAGGTATGATTAGCACAACCTTGCTTCCTCCACAAAACCAAACCACCACCTTCTTTGTGTGGTTAGTTAGCCAAGCACCTCTCCGTTAAGTCAGCAGATGGCTTTACGTGGTGGTTGGATGCCCTCAGTTTAGTCACTGAGATGCATCCTGGTGCTGTGCTGCTGACGTTAGTGACAAGCTGTTAACTTGAGTGGAGAAATCAGGTGCAAACAGAGTGGAGTGGAGGAACTGCAGGTTCTGCAAAGCTGAACGAGGAAAGGTGCTGCAAGGAAAGGCATTTTGTTCATTTGGGAGGCTTGCTGAAAGAAGCTCACAGAGATTGTGTTTCGTAGGAGACGTTTCTAAATTCTTTGCCATCGTTCTTCGATGATTAATAAGCATGTGCTCTGACGGATGTGGCCCCAGCAACAGTAACCAAAACACTGGCAGATCTGTCCCATGAAAAGACCGGCCCCTGCTCCATACCGTGGCACGCCCTCTTTCCTCCTGGTGTTGAAGGCCTTCATTATTTATTATTTTTTTTAAGCAACCAATTTCTTGGCATTGCATCCAGTTGCTAACCAAACACTGTAAATAACTCGGCTAACTCCCAGAAAACACGCGCCCTGGGGGCTGAGAGCACCCAGCAGGCTGATGCTTTTCTCCCTCTTGCTTGAGAGTTTCCTTCATGCTCTCCAGGGAAGCTATGACAGTGGAGGTTTCACAGAATGGTTGAGGTTGGAAGGGACCTCTGGAGGTCATCTGGTCCAGACTCCTTGCTCAAGCAAGGCCATCTAGAGAAGATCACCCACAAAGCAAGTCTAGGGGTTGCTCGGGCGCATATCCAGAAAATGTGCCTGCACCATTTCCAGGATTTGGGCCACTGTCTTGGAATATGACAAATTACCAGCTTGCCACTCTTTTCTGGCAAGATGACTCACATTAAAAACATCATCAAAGCCTGAGCTGGTGGTAGACAAGTTAGATTATCCCATCCACAAGGACTGTGGAAGAAATAGCAGGGTTAGTCTTCTGCTTTGAGGTTGTCTGCTGTGAGTTTTGGGTGCTGGAGCTAAAAATGACTAATGCTTCTGTGTGCGTTACTGTTTCAGTAGTTAGTTTGCAACACCTCAGGAGGGCCTCATTTTTATAGGAAGATGGTTTCTAAAAATTGCTGCATTTTGAGGTAGTTGAAGTGAGCATCCAAAAGGATTACTCACCTTGAAAATTTAGGTTACAGAGTCTCTTCCCAACTCTGACGCTTTACTAAATTTGGAAGTTTTTTGGTAAATCATTCCTCTTTAGTCACTTTGAAAGAGGAATAGGGTTTCTGGATCGAGTTGTGATCATGAATGCACGCGAAGCAGCTTGGTACCTTATACAAGAAGGTCTGGGAGTCTCAACTCTCCTGTATCACCTACCTTTAACATTCGTTTTATTGCAGCAGAACACTTCAGAGCTGTGCAAGAAATCCTTGATTTCATGGAGATATATTCTAGGAAAACTAAATTATTATTCTAGGAAAACTAAATTATCAATGTTTCTACATTTCACTTACGTAAATTTATGGGAGGTAATTAAAAAAAAAAATCCCTAACCCCTTTAAATATGTCTGGATGAGAAGAAAGCAACGTGTTTTGCACAAAAGTTTTGAAAATTAAATCCAGTCGAGTAAACATATGGAGTGCTTTCTGTTATTGTTCCCATATATTGCTCTAAGTATTGAGGCAGAAGCAGTTTCCAAGACTGAGTTTCTAACCCACACTCCCATCTGATGTCTCAAATGTTCCAGGAGTTGCTGTGGCCATTCACTACTGTTAATTCTTTAGCATTTTATAGAGGGAGGTCACGAGCTGTTGGCTGGAGCGCTCGGAAGACTGCTTTCAGCTTTGGAATAGCAAATTTCCAGTGTGGAGCATTGTTATAAAGCCAGGAACTGCTATAAATAAAACCACTGAAATGGAAGTTGAATTGAGCTGTGCTGGAGGAGGTTGTTCTATTTACAGTAAAGTATTATTGTTCATCTTGACTTTTAGTCTAAATAGACAGTAGACTACAGAAGAAAGAAAGCAGTGTTGCCTAGTCATGTTCTTCAGATGTTGGACACCAGAAGATGTGCTTTGAAAAGCAGTCTAAACAAAATAAATGCATGAAGTCTTTCCAATTAAGAGTTCTTCACTCTAAATGCCTTTCACTAGGTCCAAACGTAGGGTCGTTCTGCTTAACAAAAAAAAAAAGTATGTACATGAATTGAAAAACTGTGCACATACTTTTACCTAAACTTACTAGGTGATTGGCATTTATGACTGATGGCTGAAAGAAATTTTCAGAGGAGTGAGCTTTGTGTTGGTTGCATTGCATGAAAATTCTTCAGATAATATTTTTATATTTTGATTTCAGTTTTGGGGTACGATATCAGCAATTCAGAAACTTCTTACTGTTTTATTGTTTAAAATTCATTTTCTTTTATTATACAAAAATATCTTATTGTCTGAAAGGATATGCGTTTGTTCAAAGGGAGTAATATTTGCTACTTCTTTCTGTTGGAAGTCTTAAACTGATAAAATCTTTAACTTCTTCTACCTGTTGTGCAAGCAAATTAGTTTATTCATTACATGGAATGGCTTGAAAACGCCTGAATAAAGGTATTTGTAAAGTAAAGTAAAGGTATTTGATGTAGGTGCTTAATGAAGATGCGTACTGCCCCTAGATCAGACCTGTCCAGGAGCAGAGTTTCCCCAGCCCTGTCCCAGTCATCTTTCCCAAGGACACCTCAGCCCTTCCCCTTTGAGGTGATTCACCTGCATGACCAGAAAGCCGATGTCCCCAGAGCACTGGGGTGATGGGTATCCAGCAGCCTGATGTTTGTCAGATCACAGCACAGAAGTTTCCACCTGGGGTTGCATGATGAGGAGGTTTGGGAAGTCCAGTTCTTGGATATCTCCAAGAACTCCATGAGAGGTGTTAAGCAATAACAAATTGCTTAAAAATTTGGGGACTAGTTAGGTCCTACATCTCATTTCAGAGAAACCTGTACTTGTAAAGAATTTTTGCTGCTATGTGAGCACTGCTCTTAAAATAAATTACTTTTAAACAGGAACTGCAGTAAAACTGTTTTTTAATTTGCAAATTTTTTCAGATGAGGCCATAAACAAATAGCAGGAATTCTTGGAAAAGTGCGTAGCAATGGTAGATAACTATAACTTCAGAAATTGACATGAGTAGAAGGCAGAGCAATAAGATTTAAAAAATAAATAAAAATTGAACTTATTTCTATTATCCTCCCGATAATGGGAGTTTTGATGTCACAGCCTGATTGCAAAATTTGGCACTGTACTTGGTAGACTGCTAGGCAAGGGCTGGACAGGATGCAGAGGGGCTTTTCTCATGTTTAGGCAATTTCTTTAAAACAAGGACTGTGAGTTTAAGTAGAAGGCAGTAGAAAAGATGGTGGTTTTTGTTTGTTTGTTTTTTGTTTTAAGTTGGGGAAGAAAAGAAAGGAAATTTTGGTCTCTTAATTTTAAAGCCGAAAGTTTTGAAGGACACATTACCAAAATGTTGTGTCTTTATTTAAGAGGTAGAAGCAGCAAGAACTTCTACAGGTGGATTAAGTCAATATTTCATATAAAGTATCCTTGCTATATGCAGCAGCTTTGGTGTGTCATTTAACTGCAAAAAGCACCATTAAATAAATGTCTTGAGTTGTTTTAGTTTGATTTCCTGGCAGTTATTGCAGTGAGGCAGATGCCCTTTGTCCAGAGATCCACTAAGTTACTGCTACTTTGTTTGGGAAAATTACTGTTCTCATGTAAATCTTCATTATAAGTTCCTATGAAAATATACCAGCAAAATGTAATGAAAACATTTAGTTATGCATGCAATAAGACCTGCATCCTCTGAGGCCTGCATCCTTCAAACCTGCATCCTCTGGAATTTGCACATTCTTAATTCTTTGTTTCTTGTGCCTTTTCTGAAGCCAGATGCTTTGCAGACATTTCCTTTGCTTTGGTTCTAGTTTGCTTTGGCTGCTTCCTCTCCTTTTTGTTATTAAATACATTTTCAAGCATGCTCTAATGTCTGCTGTTAACCCACTTCTCAGCCCAGGGCCGGACTCGACCATCGAGACGGATCTCCTTCTCCTTCAGCATCTCTCCACTCATTCCTAAGTCTAAAACTCTCTTTTCTATTGGCTCTTCTTCCAGTGATGAGGAGGAGGAGTTGGATAGTAAGTAATCATTTTCTGTGCATTGCAGCCATTATGGGTGGAAACAAAGGGAAATCTGTTTTTCTGCTTCAAACCTTGAACTTTCACCTTGCAAACACCAGTCTAACCTCTCCATTGCATGATGTCTAACAGCAGTATCTTAGTCCTGTAACTGAATGCTAACTAATGGCAGAATAAAAGGATTATAATCCAAAGCGTCTTGTACGTCAGTGCTGTCAAATCTCATCTGGTTAGTTTTGGGTCTGTATCCACTTGGCAAATGTTACTGTCTGCCACTCTGGCAATATTGTCATAACCTTTGTATAAAAATTAAAGTATGTGTCTTAAGATCATTTCAATGCATTGAGTTAGCAGGAGGGATAGATCTCTACCCGCTGTATGCGAGAGTGAGTATGTTGCTTGGTGGGAGTAGGAAAGGAAGATAGAAAATCTGCTAGTAAATTCTGAAAATCTTAGCTACAACTTCACAGTTTCCCTGCTGAGCAAAAAACAGACATTGCAGCCAAACACCGTAAATTATCAAGGTGTTCATATTTAGGTCCTGATGTTGAAATTGGAATAATTTTGTCAGGAAATAGGCAAGTGCTATATGCTAGCTTTTCTTCCTGCTGTAAACTCCCCTGTTAAAAAGAAACCCCAGTAAGGCAGAACCTTGAATTTGAATTAATCATTTAACCTCCTCCTTTTTTTTTCTTTTTCTTTTTCTTTTTCTTTTTCTTTTTCTTTTTCTTTTTCTTTTTCTTTTTCTTTTTCTTTTTCTTTTTCTTTTTCTTTTTCTTTTTCTTTTTCTTTTTCTTTTTCTTTTTCTTTTTCTTGTTCTTGTTCTTGTTCTTGTTCTTGTTCTTGTTCTTGTTCTTGTTCTTGTTCTTTTTCTTGTTCTTGTTCTTTTTCTTTTTCTTTTTCTTTTTCTTTCTTTCTCTTTTTTTTTTGTGTGTTTTTTTTTTTTTTTTTGTAAGTAGGCATATCAAAAATACTGAAGGTGCTTCCTCTTTCTTAAATGTGTTTTATTGGACTGCTGAAATAAACTGGAAGATAACTCTCTGCCTGTAGAGATCATTCAGAACAGCCTTGTTAGTTGGTTCAAATACACCATTTGCAAGGAAACCAGCCCCCATCCCTCGTACCCATACTGGGATGGGGGAAATTCCTTTCCCGTGCAACAGATTTTGGTAACTTCCTGAACTGCAAAATCTCACACCACCAAATACCTGTTGGAGGTAGCTAAATTCTCCTCCTTTCCACTCCCAGCCTTCACTGTGGGTTTGTCCCTTGCTACAAGCCCTCTGCTCTTCCTGGGTGTCATACCACCTGCATCAATATTTAAGGTTCCTCCTCCTTCCCTTTTGCTCTGTCCTTCTCTTCTGCCTTAACAAAAGGCACAGTTTGTGGTCCCCACAAAGTGAGACATGTCACACTCCCACGGCAAAAAGTATTCTAAGCTAAACTTGTTGGTAGATTTATTTTAAGCATCCAAAGAGTTAAGTAATTCCTAATAGGTGAAGGCATTTCTGTTCGTCAGTATTTATCCTTAATGCTCCTTAATGGAGCTGCTGTTACTGATGAGTATTTGAAGTAAAGTCAGATATTGTTTCCAACAAGAATGTTGCTTTCTTTGCTTGTGTTATTTCCCTCATATTTGAGGGTACTGTGGTGACTTTATATAAAAGCTGGTTTAGCCACAGCTATTCATAAGACTGCTTTGGCAGTGGGCATTTTTCACGTAGTAATCCCAGACCAATTTATTTATTTGTTCACATCTTCAGGGTTCATTCCTCGTAAGAGGATGAATGTGTTAGCTTGATAGCATCATGTATATAAGACGGATTTCAGATATCTGGACAAGCCAGTATGCATTTTAGAAAATACAAGGTTATTGTTGTGAAGCCTTTGGATTTTTTGTGCCACAGAAGTTTAAGAGCTGCCTATATGAAGGGGTTGCAAACTGGTTTATTTCATTTGCAATATGCTAGTCTTGTTGCTGCACAATGGATTTTGATGAATTATTTTAAGTCCAGCAAATGTGAAATAATTTTGATGGGTGATGCAAGAGATGTTCAGATAAGTACCCCAAAATTTGGCTGCTAACACAGAAGTGTAAGGTATACATAGAGGTCCTGTATTCAAAGGCCAACTAACGTATTTTGTGGGCTGTTAGTTTTAGCATTTCAGTTTTGAACCTGGCCATGACAGGAGATGCTCACCATGAAGGTGAGAAAATTTGTGCTTTTTTATGCTCATCTTCATGGGCTTTATAGCTTGCAGCACAATATTGATTGTATGATGCTAAATTATAACCTAAAATATGAAATCATAAACAGTCTTCCACTGTGGTTTTTGTCTGGATACATTTTGCCTACTGTCAAGAATCTCCAATTTCTACGATAAAATACGATTGCAGTAAAAGACATATAGCACATAATTGAAGATCCTGTGCAATGTGCTTTTTGAAGGTGCTGAAAAACAGGCATGAATATTGAATTATTATAGCTCTTGATTCAGTGCTTTGTATTTCTTACGTTAACTGCAAAGAAACAAAAGGTTTGTGGAATACTGAAATCCATTCAAATTGGGTAATCTATTAAAAAAGGAAAGAGTAAGAAGGCTTGACCCATGTAAAAGCAAACCAGAGCTGAAAAAGAGTCACAGGAGGGCTAACCAGGGACAGAAGCTGGGAGCCTGCAAATTACTTGTGTGATCTTAGCAGGCAGTTTGGTAATAAATAAGTACAAAAAAGGAAAGAAAGAGAAAAAAAAAAAAAGAGGAATATAATCAGGAAATTAAAGTGAAGACTTCATTCAATATATGTTACAATATTACTTAGATGTTTTAGGGATAGATCATTAATTAGATGAAAGGTTTCGCAAGGGAGATATTGAGAGACCTCCAAGCAGGGATTAGGTAATGAGGTATGCCAGTATTTTAGTTTCTTAAAATAAACAAGTGATATTTCTGTCTCAGACTGTGCTGACACAATGAGCAATTAGGAAAATGTGTTTAGGATCATAAGGCATAATACTGTATGCACAATTTTTCCTAATGTACGTTTGAATACAGGACCACCTTTACATCTGTTGTGAAGTGGCGTTTTCGCATTCAGCCGTAGCTTTGGTATGTTAACAGAATTTGAAGTCAAAGGACTAGTTTTTGTACAATGCATATGCAGAAACAAAGTTGTGCTTCTTGAAGTTCAGTTGTGGCTGTGAACAGTCCTTGTAGTGAAGAGGTTTTTTGTTTGGTTTGTGCTTTGTTGTTTTTGGTTTGTGGGCTTCCTGACAGGCCCAGTTCCTCCAGGGAGACCCTTCTCTCCTCTGGATCACTTTGTCACGATTTTTCAGTATTCTTCAACAGTTCTGGTAAATGATATCAGCTACCTAATCTGCTCCAAATGTGTTAGGCAAGCAGGTTTCTTGTGGTATACAGAGAAATTGTGTCATTGGCAGGGCTTCGGCTGCATGTCGCAAGTCAGACTTTCCTCAAGCAGAGTTTTGTGTGACTGAGCTCTAAGTTGGTAACGTTTCGTGGAAAATGGAATAAGGCTTCCCTTGTTTCCCGTACTCTTTATGAAGCGCTTCAGGATTTTGATGGGAAAATGAACTATAATTTTATCAAGCAGCAGACTTTTATACATGAATCCCGGATGTGCTGCACAATGGGTTCTTTCTAGTGGTGTATAAATAAAAGTATTGTGGCAGAATGATTCGCATTTCTACATATTGTGATTAAATTGGCAGTTCTGTATCAGATACCCTCATTTACTAGCAAAGTTAACAGATGCACATCCTTTGCTTGATAAATGAAGAATGATAAAAATACTAGGTAATCTTTCACCTCAGCATCTAATTTGAGATCACCTAAGGATAAGGGGAACAGACTTTATCCTGAGCACATGAAATCAATTCTAAGCACTCACTTCTGGTAAACATGTCCCTTTCCTCTTTAACTGTCCAAATATGCAAGCTATGTTTTTTAAAACAGTGAGACTGCAGCCTAACATCTCACCTCCCATCCTTCCACTCTTTTCCAGGTGCTCCGGCGTTCGGCGGCCCCGCAGGTTCCTTGGTGCAGAGGTATGGTTTTCTGGGGTTCCCCATCTCTTCTGTTGCTCAAATTTGGAAAACCAAAAGAATTCCTAGCAAAATCCCAAGTGTCCGGGTTGTGCAAATCTGTCCCCTATGGATATTTTAGATGACACGATATGAAAGTTGTCTGATTTAGGTCTTATCTCCAACAAGACTTTGTGGTTTCTTCATAGATAATAACACATCAGGCTATTTGTTATTCAACCATAGTAGTTTACCCAGATTTATATTTTATGCTGGAAATAGTTGTTCCCGATTTTGGTCAAGTCTGTCTGTGTTACGTTAATAATCATGGTTTTGTACCTCTCATTAAAGGACGTATGCATGTCTGTCCCTTCTGTCAGCTCCCAGCCTGAAATAGGCTGGGCGCTGACGATTAAATGCCGAGACTGACTGTATGTGCCCAATGGGATAGACTGCCCCTCTAAATAGGCTCATGCTGCAAGCAGCTTACTCGTTATTTGGCCATTGGAGCAGCAGAGGGTGCTGTGGTATGGCTTGAGGATGGAGATTACTTAAAAACAGATAAAAGGCTTCCTTGATTGGCATTTTGCCTTTTTTGCCTTTACTTTGCAATCTCTGGTGTAACACTATAAAGCAATCCATGACCCTCTAGGATAATACATGCATTTGTCCTTTAAAAAAACATCTATCCACTTAATATATTATTTGGGAGGAAAAATTAAAAATAAAACCCAACCTTTTTCTTTTTCGATTTTAGCATATCTGAAGAGAGCAGCAGTGTCCCCTCTGGTAAAAGTGCAACAAAAGTCAGTCGTACCTTCAGCTACCTCAAGAATAAAATGTCCAGCAGCAAGAAAAGCAAAGTAAGTGCTTTTTTTGGTTTTTTTTTTTTTTTTTTTTTTTTTTTTTTTTTTTTAATTTTTACAGCCATGAAATACCTATGGGTATCAGAGATTAATTTTGTATTTCAGTGTGTTTCCATAGGGTGGTATTTATGTCTTTGCCTGACTTTCTTTTTCCTGTCGCAAGGGGAGGATTTTCTGTGTGGTCGTAGAGAAGAGCAACATGGGAAATGTCAGCAGCCCCAAATTAAAATGCATCCAAGGCGAGGTTTCCTGTGCAATGTTTTTGCCTCTTTTCCCCACTGAATTGTGCTTCATTTATTATAGAGAATAGATTGTGCTCTGGCATGAGTTATGGTTTTGCAGTGACTGATGGGTCTAATTTTTGCAGAGCCTGAGAGGTGTTTAATAAAATGAGGACAGGAGCTGTAAGAAAGGACTGGCTGCCGAAGCTTGTATTGTCTTTCCCTTTTATTTCTACCTTTGCCACAAAGTTCCTGTGCACTGCTGGAGAAGTTGCTCAGACAGTGACCTTGAGAGATGGCCAATATTTATATTTTCTCCCTTTTCTGGAGGAAGTCCTTGAAACCCTAGGGTTGAATTTTCTGAAGGTTAAGTGCTTTCTCAGCGCAGCTGAATTTCCTGGGAACAGAACTGGCTATAGAAATAATTACATTAATGGTAAATACTTCGCTAAAACAGGCTGTTTTTCCCTTAGATTGTCTCCTAAAGATGAATGGTTGTTTTGTTTGGTTGTTTTTTTTGCTTGGTTGGATTTTTTTACTTGAATCTCAGCGCTGTTTACCATGTCTGACAGACAGAAGATAACACCATCTCACCTCACAGAATGCAACGTATATTATGCAGTTAACTGATGTGTAGTTACTGTGTTGGTAAGTGCTATTGGAGGGCCCCTGAGACATTAACTACATCTGATGAGAGTTTCAATAGCAAACAGGAAGCAAGGCACAATGCATGGTGCCTGTCACACAGTTAGGATTGGATGAAGTGTGTGTAGAGGGGAGGTGTCACACTATCTGCACAAGCAAACTCCATTTTGCCATTTCCCATCTGATCTTTCAGCCAGAGTGTTCCTGTAACATAGGGGGGGTTGTGTAGTGTAGAGGCAAGATGCTAATTTTGATAGATATTTTTAGAAGATTGCATCACATTCGCAATGAGTTATCAGCTGTAATGAGGTCAGTGATTCTAATGCACAGTTCCTCTTTATGGATCTGTCTTAAAAGACACAAACTGCAGCTGCAGGCAGTTCTGAGCTACTGCTGAAGAGTTTTAAAACAATGCTGTTCTCTGCTGTGAAGTACAACATCCAAAAAAGTGTTTGCACAAAGTCTTCTATGCAAAGAAACCTCTATGCAAACCACTAGCGAGAAGTTGTGGGGCACATTGCACAGACTGTGCACAGGACTGGAAATTCATTCACTGCGTCTTGCAGTTTGGGTGCACAATCTCTAAGGCAAGAACTGGACATAAATAACAGATTTTGTTGGGACGGGTAAGAAAATACACCAGATACTTGCTTGCTCTGCCTTTCTTAAGTAGGTGCGGTCCATTTATTTCACCCATTTCATGATTGTGTTTGAAACCGTTGATAAAACAAGAATCGTTCCAAAATCTCAACCATCATACATACATTAAAAATCGTTATACATAGCAGTTCTGTTATTTTTGTTAGCTAGAAAAACATAATGTCATTCGAATTACAATTTCTTGTCTGCTCCTGGTGGAATGGTTGCATTACACACACTTTTGGGCTTCAGCTGTACATTTGAATAATTCAACCTAAAAATTCTTGGGAACACTGAATTCTCAGAAGCTTTGAGGCTGGTTAAAAACTGTAAGAGTTAAAAAGAAAAACAGCAAACCTTGAAAGAGGAAGTTGGACAGGAAGAGTTGGTTTCTGCTGCTGTCTGGGCTGTCAGGAGAGAGAGAGAGAGGCAGGCAGGCAGGCTTCAAGTTCTTTCCAACTAGGTTTTGCTTTTCTCCAAACCTGGCTTCAGAAATGCATAGTTTTCTAAGATTAACTGTAAAAATAAGGCACTTTTGAGAATACTAATGGCAGTGGCTCTTCTTGAAAATGAGTTTTGGAAAAGTTCTGTTTAAAAAAAAAGGAAAAGAGGATGTTTGGAGTATTAACTGTAGTGAGGATACTGGTATAAGCTTGTTTGTATTTACCCATCCACTTCATGTTATTTAGGGATTAGTCAGTGAATCTTGCAATCAGCAGCATGCGCTGCCTCACGTTTGTAAAGTCTATAACACTCTATATCCCTGTCTGTTAGAAAAGCATACTCGTTTTATTCATTTTGGTAGAGTTTCTGGGAAATGACGACATAAAAATTAGCGTGAGTAATGTCCCTTCTCCTTAACTTGCGTGGTTATTGGGCAGTGTTGTTCCACCAGCAGTTTTAGTTCGTGATAGGAGTTTTGAGTGTTCAAAGGGCTAGAAGAAGGGGACCGCTGCTGACCCACAGAGCAGGAGGAGTGCAGGTATATGAAGCCCTTCTCTCCAGGGAATCATCTGCCGCAATTTGTGGACTGAAGTACTACGTAGCAACAGTGAGGTTTGTTCAAATTTACTTTTTGTATATCCCAAACATCACAGGGGGGTTGTTTAACCAATCTTTCTGCCTTTTAAAGGCGTGGATCTAAATGGATTTATATCTTCGACGGTATTAATCCCGTCTTTTCCTGCCCGTACTTTCATTTGATTTTATTTTTAACAGTGGGAGCTAGGGCAGGGCAGGACGAAAGCAGTAGTAAAGTAGCTAATATCATCTTGGAGGAAGTTAGCGGCACTCGTCCCGCCCGCCCTCCTCCCCCTTTTGCTCAACTCCTCGCCGGCTGCCGTCCCCGGCACCAGGGCTCTGGGCTGCCACCATGGGCTAGCTCTGCTCAAGAGCAGCTCTCCTGCCCCGGGGGAAGGATGTCAATAAAATGGAATCGATTTTCTGAAGTTCCCCAAATAACAGTGAAGCTGGTAGGACTTAAGCACTGGGAGGTAAGAGCTTCGTGGTTATTTTGCAGCAGGGCAGGCTGCTGCAGCACATAGGCTGTTATTTCGGGCTGTAAAACCAAGTTTCTTTACCCGGATTGTCTGTCGGCGCATGTCGGTGCAGCATTGCAATGTCCACCTCTGATAACACCATTAAGTGGTGCTTTAAATCATTCTGGCAGCTCTGATAGAGCAGGACAATGTTTTTATTTTTACAGTCCTTTTAAAAAATGAGTTCCAGTAACTGTCACAGCCAAGAAATAAATAAATAAAATCTCGTTCTGAGACACTGTTTCAGTGTTGTCGCTAGCATCCACTGCATGAAGCTCACTGCTTGCTCCTTGAAGGTGGTGCAGCGTTTCCTGTTTCTCACTGGGCAGTTTAGCTTTAACTGAAATGCTTTTTACAGTGATTTTTTTTTGATGAAACGATATTATTCCAGACTGCAGAATTGCTGGGCTTTGCAGTAAGCATCGGGTACAGCTGAAACATAGCGTGATGAATCTCCTTTCAGCATGGTGTTTGCAAGATCTGCCTGGAGCAGTGGGTGATATTCTGTCCTGGGGCTTCACAAGTGCTGGCAATGGAGTTGGTTCGGTGCTGTCCCCAAGAGTTTTAGTTCATGAATTGGGCTGGACCTGGTTAAAGGTGGCCAGGTCGACAAAAAAGGAGTGGGGCTGGGCAGGTTTGTACGGGATGACAGTGATGGCTCCAGGAGGCAGAGATGTGCTGCAGAGCAAGCACTTCCTTGCAGGTTTTCTGCTGCAGGCAGGATTATTTCATCCCAGAATGCTCTTATTTTTGTTTATTTGCAGGATGAAATAGCATTTGGGGTCGGTAAAGAGAACTCGTGTCTGTGAGGCTTTGCAGGGAGAGACTGATGCTGACATTTTGCCTTGGGTCTGCTGGGAGAGGGGAGACTTCAGGCTGGGTTACTAATTATGTGAGCCTGTCATCAAAGGCACGAAAGTTTCTCTCCTGGTGGCTGCTGAGCTCAATAACTCTTTTAACTGCTTCATGGCAGTTGCTCACACAGGCTGCTCTGCAGCTCTCTGAAATTTAGGTTCCTCCTGTGACAGTATTTAGCAAAGAGCATGTGGCGTATAAATAACAGAAGTCAAAGATAAGTGCACAGGAGCCCTTGCCAGTTCATGGTTAAGCTTCTCTTTCAGATGCTGTGAAATCTTCAGTAATAGTTAAAATACAGACTGGGAGATGAATAGCATGATGAGTGCTTTGTAGGGTGGTATATAGAAAAACATGGAGTCACTGTAATTCAAATTTGGAGATTTTCTGTGGAGTTTCCTTTAAAAATTATACTGTAAGCCGTGTTTGGGAGACCATGAAATCCATGAAATGCCACAAGAGACCTTTTTAAAAAATTTTAGTAGCTAGCAAGTTTCTGTCTCAGGTAGGGATAGAAAGATAGGAAAAACTACTGAAAATCAGAGAAGTTGGCTGTGCTTGACATGTTTCCAAAGACAGCTGAGCAGCTCAGAGGTGGAACTGTGGCTTCCGGAGGACAAGCTGATGTTTTCTGATGTTGCTGTTGTTCCTCAGTCTCTCTGTGATGCCATATTTCGAGGGTTTGTGAAAGATCATTTCCCCAAAAAGTATACTGGCTTCATGTATTCTCTTGGGGTGGCATGAAGCTGTTGAAGGTGTCAGAAGGAAAAAGGAGGTGGGAATAATCCAGCAGTGGTGCTGTACCAGCGCCTTAGAAGGGCTTGCTTTCTCCATTGCTCATGCAGTTGCAAAGCACAAGACTTGTGATTGGCTTTAAAAATTAATCATGTTGCAAGTTTGATACACATTATATGTGGTGTTTTGTGCTTAAAAAAAATCATTGAAAGTGCTGAAGAGATCATTTAGAGCCTGGATGAAAAAAAAAAAGAACTAAGTCATTAAACCAAGCAAATGGCAGAAGTCAAAGTTGGAAGAAAATAGCTGCCTTCAGAGCAGGCTTGGTTTCATCTCCGCTGGCAAGACACCCGTGCAGAGGGCCCTGAGAGTCACTGCTGTATTAATCCTCTTCCATGGGAGCCTTTAGCTGGTACTTTTAATCAAGAGCTATGCAGACACATGGCCATTGTTACGGTGTGCACCGATCGATATCGTCATAGCGCTGAGGGCAAACACTGAAGAATTTGTAACTTGAGAATAGACCTCTGCACAGTGACGAGGCATTCGTTCATTTTCTCTTGGCAGGAAAAGGAGAAAGATAAAGAGAAGACTAAAGAGAAAGACAAAGATTCCAAGGAGAAGGAAAAAGATAAGAAGCTGTTAAATGGACATCTCTTCACTGCAACCTCCGTTGTAGCCCAAGCAACCTGTTACCACTGTATGAAACCTTTCAATAAGGATTCGTACTACTGTGCAAGTAAGTCTTGTCTTCTCTCCTCCCCCCCCCTTTTGTTTTTTGTTATATCTGATGTGGGAAATGTGAACTCGGTGCCATATCGTTCTCACGCTTTTAAACACTGGTGACGTGGGGCAGGAGGGAGGCTTTGGAGCTGGTGATTCATGCCATGATGGGGTGCCTTGTGGAGCTGAACTGAAGTGAGTCATGGGTGCATGGAGCTGGCCTGCAGCCTCCTGCCTAGCCCGTGCTTGGACAGCGTGGCATCCCGCGGGGGTTTCTGCCTCTGCTTGTCGAGATGGATCAGTCAGATGGAGGACTTGGGTCATTTCAGCTGCCTGGTATGGTTTGAGGCTGAGGTGCTTCATTAAAATTCGTATGGGACAGAGAAAGCCACCTTGGATCGTGGCTTTTATTGCCAGTGGATGTCCCACACACCTCTGGTATTTTGCTTTATATACTTTTGTTATCTGAAATATGACTTCAGTGAGCCCTCAGCAAAAACGTAATATGAAAAGGAAACGCTAGCCCTTTCTTCCTTTATATAAGCTGTTGTGTCACAGACCGAGGGGCAGCTACCTGTATACGTGTGAAGCACATGTAAGACAATGCAGGCCGTACAGAAACCACAAAGTGGGGTTTCTATGAGGTTGGTAATTGTGTTCTCATTTCTCATCCGACAGTTTCGCATGCCTGTAACTCGATAAGGTCAGCAGCGTTTATGTGGTCATGACCAGAATGGTGGCTGGTTTATGCTGCAACCCAAAATTTTAGAACACATAGATAAAATGTCCTGTTCTCAGTGCAGCTCAGGACTCTATTCTTCACTGTTAGTAATGTATTTTCTCCTCTAGCTTAGAGGCAAGGCAAAGCGAGTACAGGAATGGCTCTCAGGCTGGGGCAGGAGGCTCTGCCTCTCTTCAGGCTGGTGGTTGACCAGTGCATGAAACATCTCAAGTGAGGGGGGGCAGGAGCAGATAGCTGAATCCCCAGAGGCAATTCAGAGTTTCCTGAAAGAGAAGAGATTTCATTGAACTTGTTTGCATGAGCCATGCTCTGTGTCAGCCTGATGGGAAATGGAAAGCATCAACAATTACAGGCTTTCAAATGCATCCTCTCCCTTTCCCTACTCTACTTTCTTAACACCCTTTTAAGCTACTTAGAAAATAATCACAATTTAAATTTGTATGTCCTGGCAGGTTAAAATAATCCAACAATGTCATGTAGTAGCACAAGCTATAGTAGCACAAGTTTTAGTAGAAATATTCTTTGTTTCTTTTCAAGGTAAAATGGAAAGTGATTTTATTTTTTCTGCATTGTCCAGAAAATGAATGTTACAAAGGAAGCCTGATTTGAGCCCAGACTGTTGTTGCACTCACGTCTGAGTGTGGTCTGTACTCACATCACATCTTAAAATAGGATACTTAATGCCTAGAAAATAACTGATAGACAGCCGCAGACATTCTGTTGTTCCTGTGCTATTGTAGTCTACTTTTTTTCCACAGAAGTGGCAGTGCTTTACTGCTACCATCACTGTGTCTCACCTGTCGATGACTTTCTCTGAAAGCTTTTCAAAGGATTGGCTCATTTTAAGTCAATGTCTGAACCTTTCAGTGGCACACCTGCTTCCTAAAACAGCTAGCCAATGCTGAAAGATTTAGCATACTTGAAAAGAAATGGGCAAGCAAAAAAATGTTTTTAATGAGCCTGTTCTTTCATTATTTTTTGTGATCAGTGATGCAGAAAAGAAGCTTTTTGTTTTTAAATTATTAATATTAATGATATGGAGGAGCTAGAGGAACTTCTTGCTTTCTGAAGGGCTGAATTAGTCGGAGGAATAAAGTCCCTGAAAATAGATTTTTGATCTAAAGCATGCCATGATAACTGCAAAATTCTTTATTGGTAAATAGCATATATTCAGGTTTTCAAGGCTTGAGTTTGAATTTTAAGGGTTCTGAATTGTCTCACTGCCTCTCTTCATGTGATTTCAGTGTCAGACACCAGAAGTGTGTTCTGCCTCTCTTCCTTGTTTGATCTGAAAAATGATACTGCTTGTGGGGTTTTGCAAGAGTATGCAGGTTTCTTTCTGTCTCTCTCTTATGCTCAGGAAGTTGTGGGACATTGATAGAATAGCAACGCCCTATGGCCTTACTCTTTCCTCTCACAAAATATCAGAAGAATTACTGGCTTTTATGAAATAGGCACAAATTTAAGAAACGTTAGGAACGTGAGAATAATTTATCAGTCTGAGCAGGGACATTTTTTCCTTTCATTTCGTATTTCTTTTAGAAATAATTCTGAACTGTACACTTGCAATGTAATTTACACTTTAACACAGTTCATGAATTGTATTTTGTGTTTTTGTGAATGAATAGAAATAACAGGTTTTCTCTAAATTCCTGAAACTGATTTGAATTGGAGTTGTGATCTTTCATCAGTCAGAAGAGTTAATGCTTGAAACCCAGTTATCATTTATGTATTATGAAAAACAGTGGTTTTGTTTGTGGGTTTTTTGTTGTTGGTTTTTTTTGAAAACTTAGATACCCAGAAACATGCTGGAGACTCTCACGAAAAGGTGGCAGACTCTCATGAAAAAGAGATGCAACATTTGCTCAGTGCAGCAAAAAAAATGGCATTAAAGCCTGGTGCTCATTGCACTGGTGAATGTTGTGGTTTCAGCCCCAAGCAGTGACTTCAGGCTAGCTTAGCAGGAAGTCCCTACCTCACTGATGCTGTCACCTGGCAGATGCTCCTCTTGCCTTTTTCTGATAATCCTGTAGTACAGCAGCACTCGGTTCCTGCTCAGTAGATCTCGGTTGTGATATGTCTGGGTTTGTGTAAAATTATTTTCCTGTCCTTGTGCTGCCTTCTGAATCCCATAGTCCTAGCCTTGATAAGAACAATATTTGTATTTGAAGAGAAAATGCTGGCACTGCAGTTGGTTTCTCTTCTGTCTCCTACTTCTGCTTTCTCCCTTACTTTTATTGCAGAGGCATTACTCCCATCTTTTTCCTTTTTTTCTCTTTTATTTTGTTTTAAGATCTGCTAGGACCTGGCAACGCTACCTTGCAATGATTTTTAAACAGAATTTCCTATTAATTCCATGAGGAAATCTTGTTAAGAAACAAAGGGCTAATTATCCTGGAAAGCAGCCTGTCTGCCAGTATCTGCAGCTACTCATAATCTACACAGATTGTGTAGAAATTTGTAATTTTCAATTGTGCTAGATAACAGTTCAGAATACAAACTGCAAAAGCTGACATGGTTTATGTGTTTTTTCTTTAATTTTTATTTAATGATGTTTTTTTTTTTTGTTTGTTTGTTTGTTTGTTTTTAACTTTTGACAGACTGCAATGCAATTGTTCACAAAGGCTGTAAGGAAAGTTTTGCTTCTTGTGCAAAAGTGAAAATGAAGGTAAGAGATATCATCTACTTTACTACATTTAAAAAAAAAAAAAAAAAAAGTTTAAGCAATTTAGAATACATCTTCTAAAAGCACATCCAAAAGCTTTCATCTTGTTGAAATGCCCTGTGCAATAGTGAATAATTTCTCTAAGCTCTCCTATAATTCTTGATACATAGGCAGTTGGTAGATTAATTTTTTTGTCCCTCTTGGAGACCTGAAAAATATATGTATTATAGGCTGGTTTTCTTAATGTGTTCTGTGTTTGGATGGCATCAGAATGACATATAATGCTCTGGGACTCTGAATACTCCAGGTCAGCACCACAGGCTGTTTGTAGGGTGCAGATGCCCTGCGTCATTCCCTCTGGGACAAAGGGACCTTTGGGTGTGATGGTCTGTCCTGTGCTCTGGGTGGTCTGCAATGAGGAGCAAGGACAGCACACCACAGAGAGAGCAGCAGGCTCTGGAAAGAAGTAATGCACAGAGAAACTGTGATGGTGTCCAAAACTTGAGATTAGATATTCCCAGAGCAAATACCACCCTTCTTGTGCATGTTTAAAGCCTATAAGCATATGATTAAAATAATAAAAAAAAAAACAACACATCGCTGTCAAAATTCAGGGGTGCCCTGCACTCGTAAATGCAGTATCTCTTAGTTTTTGAATGCTACATCCTGTAATGTGGCATCATGTGTATATATAATGCATAATGACATTTATTAAATATGTATGCTGTTTGTATGAGTAATATACAGAATTTGGACTTGTTCCAAATGTAAGGAGCTTCTTCTGAGGTATGGTTCTCCAAGCTAATTCATACAATTATGAAGAAAGTAAGAAAATCTCCTGCATGATTTTAGTTGTTCTCTTCAGTAGTCAGCCCTTCTCTTTCTTTTTACTCTTTACTGCACATTTCTCCATATGCTATTTTCTGATTGCAACCACTGTTGCTGCTGAGGGTCACGCTGCTATATGGAGAGGAGAAGTAATCTGTTCTGAGGGATTAAGAAAAAAACAAAGATTTTTAATTGTTGGTATGTTGCACAGCCCAACGGGAGAAGGGAGGAAAAATTACAGTGAATTTCCTTTTTCTTTCAGCCACAAAAAGGAATGTTGCAGGCACATGATACCTCTTCATTACCCACAGTAACCATGAGAAACAAAAGTAAGAAAACTTCCTTTACCTCTGTTTTGTTGATGGTCTCTATCTGCTGTTCTTAACTGTTGTAACCAACTAATACTTATATTATGAAAGATAAGCATTTAAAAAAGCGGGTTTGAGAGCATTTTCTCTGCATGGTGAGCAATGTTTGGGATGTCAGAAGTTGTGCTAAAGCTGCACAGATGGTTTATCTGCTTTCTGCAGTGGCCCTATAAATTTAAGCAAATGTAAAGTCATGTCAAATTTGGAATAGTTGCCTGGCTGTTCTAGCTTTCTGATGGCCTACAGCTGAACACTCTGCAAAACCCAGAAGATACAGCCTATGTTCACGTGTCTGGCAGAAAAAGAATAGGAGTATTGTATTAACAGAAGCTATTAAGCTTAAAAGTTGAGAGGATGTTTGTTTAAAAAATACATTTTTTAATCAAATAGTCTTATGCTTTGAGGAAGTAAAAATAGAAAGTTTAATTTTGAATGGGAGCGATGCTGACAAAATGTTTGTGGCTGTGCTGAGATGTATGCTGTGCTGCAGAGCTACCCAAAGCAATGGATGGCAAGGAATAGGAATGAAGTAGTCCACATAGGTTTAGTAGCATCCTGATTAGATAAACTTGTTTAGGGGTAGCTTGTAGATCACTATATGGAACCACGCTGTGTGATACAGGCATACACACTGTGGTTTTTGTCATGAAGTTCAGAAGTATTGCTCCAGAAACCAGAAATATATTTGAAGATGGGAAAATCTAAAATTAAGATGGAAAGGTTAGTCAAAGTGATGGTGTGAGATAAGGATTAGTGGTTCTCTGTGGAATGTGCAGGTGGAAAAAACAATCTTAAATGGAAGCAGGAAGATGGATGTAACTGTAGGATCTCCTTGCCTACAGAAATTTGAAAAAACAGCTCAGTAGATTGCTTCATGTGATCATTTATTGAAAAAAATTAAATTTGGTTTCCAAAGTGTATGTTTCTGGACTTGCAGATTCCACTCTGCTCTTTTAGGTACAGTGCAGTCAGTTCAGCAAAGGCATCAATGTTCTTTCCTGCCTAAAACACAGCAGTGCTTAATTTGCTAAGAGCTCAGTCTCTGCTTTTCTGCTTAGTAACACTGTTGGACTTTGAAAATACCACAGGAAAAGATAACAGTTAACGAATTCACTTTGGCTGTCTTTCTACACAGCAAAACTGAAACTTAAACATATTGTGTCTAAAGAGGGTAAAGTTTTCCAGATAGCTCTGATCACTCATGCTGCATTTAATAACATACATGATGTCTGAATTTTGTTTAAAAGTATTTGATGGACCAATTGTCACATTTTATATTTGAGGCAAATTCCAGAGTGCATAGGGACTTTGCTTTGACCAAGTCCTGCCTTAACATACCACAAGAGTGGTTAGGGAGAGGCAGAAAGCTCAGGCTTCCCTGCAGTTAGGGCTGTATCTAACAGCCACTGATCTCCCAACAACAACTCTAGAGAGAAACGGAAGTGAATTTTAAAGCCTGGTTTCATTAAGTCATCGTTGTTGCAGCTAACAATGCAGTCGCATGAACTGACTTTTCTCTGACACTTCCCTTGCAGGTTCACAACCTAAGGAGCGCCCTCGTTCAGCAATACTTGCTCCTGACGAAAACACCGTCACCTCGATATTCAATAACAGGAGATCCCAACAGACTACAGCGCTTTCAAAAAGTGTCTCAATACAGAACATTGCAGGGTAAGGTTTCCGCCTGTGCACGTGAGTACTTGGGGATTATCTGATGCTGTAAGCGTGGAGAAATTCAGATCTCATTAAAATAAATTTGTGATCTGTGTTAAAGGTGCAAAAGAGGATCACAAAACCAGAAATGCCCGTATTATGTATGATACCATCAGCTGTCTTCTGCACAATCAGATTATCTGTGTTAGGTTTAGTTGCGGCATGAGCTCAGAGGCATCTGACTTGGCCTGGTTATATCCAAGGTCACTTCAGAGAGATGCTCTGGGATCCAGGAAGAAATTCTTGCCTTGGGCTTGGTACTGTGTGAGCACACATTTTCGCAGCTCAAGTATAACATTAACTTTTGTGTGTATAATGATAGGGTGGATGCACAGAGCTGCAGTCTTCATGGCAATTTAGGAATGCATTATACATAATTAATTACAAAAACAGAAGTAAATTACATTTATGGCTCCCATACTACCTGCATATTGAACAATTGTACAAACAGAGCTATTGCATGGACTGGGATTTTCTGATCTTGCTCAGAGCAACAAGTAGTAAAGACTCTTGGATAGCCTTTTGTATTACATTTTTGCACTGTCTGTTCCAGCTTTCTGAGTCCTGATGTGTAGCTGTTAGGAAATAATTAATACAAATACATTTCTGTACCTAACTTTGCAAGACTTGCTTTGGTTTTCAGCTTGTGTTTAAAAATGCATTCCTCTGTGTACTTGAAAAGCCATGTGGCTGACTTTTTGAAATCATAAACAATGTTTTGTGTTCTGTTCTTCTGCAGAGTTGGGAATGACGACAGCTTAATACACACTTGGAAATTTCTGTCCCAGTCAACAGACTCTTTACATAAAATCAGCCGGGTGAATGAATCCATGGAATCACTAGTTGATGAAGGTAAAGCATCCCCATGGTATTTATAGCAGCAGAAAGGTCTCGGTGCTGCTTTCCAGAAATAGAAAACCTATGTTGTCATTTCAGCACAAGTTTTTCTCTTTAATGGACAATTACAGTGCATTTACTGTAACGTTAGAATATTAGAATGATAAACTAAAACAAGGCCCCACATTGTAATTTCTTCAGCATGTTGAACTGTGGGAAAACATTAAGAAGGTTTCAGTTACTGTTGAGTTACTTGGAATTTAGCTTGAGGACAAACATTTCCTCTTGTGTTTTACTCCTCTGGCCTGTTCATACAGCCACATATTTTACAGTCTTTACCTTTTTCATGCTGATATATATGTTGGTTTTTTTTTGTTTCCCTCCCCAGGGTGGGGAGGGAAAAATGCTATTGCTTAGTTTTGTGGTTTTAAAAGTGAAATCATTTAAATTAATTTCTTAACTTTATTTTTATACATGAGGCTTTCTAGGATATAATCATTATTCTTACATCTTAGCCAATATTTATCTGAAAAAACAGAATTATATTAATTTAATAAGGGCTAAACAAGATCATGCTGGTGGAGACAGAGAAAATTTCCCATTGCTCCATAATTGAGCAGTCTTTCTTAAAGAGGTGGATGGATGCAGTAGTTTGCAGATCTACTTGCATCAGTTCTAGCTTTCTAAGCATGACAGCACAGCCTTTACATAACTCTAAGTTCTCTCGATTTATTGATGTAAATGAAGGAAGACAAATTACACGTTGTATGTTAAATAATCCCTTCTCTTTTATCAGAGCTAGAATTTGGTCTGCATGAAAACTGTGAATTAGCAAATAGCTTTTAAAAGAGCTTTTCATAATCTAGTCCTTATGTGGTATAATTTCATATTACCATTTCTGTATTAGTGAAGGAGAAAGTGTATAATGTCTGTGGTATAACAGAGACAGCCTAAACGTAAATAAACAAACGGGAATCAAACAATTGGGGTAAGTTACCCACATCTTTCTGACATTTACATTGCTTTGTGAAGGTGCAGACATGAATGAAGGACAGCTGATGGGAGACCTGGAACTAGATTCCAAGCTGTTGGAGGCAGAGTCCTGGAGCCAAGTAGTGGACAGCAAGTTCCTACAGCAGCAAAACAAAGATGTTGTCAAACGGCAAGATGTCATTTATGGTGAGGCATACATGGATGTTCATTTTTCATTCATTTTAGATGGTTTCTTAATATACTTATGCACATGTATTTGGGAAACGTCAAGTCAGTGACTAAGAACATAGACTTTGATTGCTTTGTGGCCAAGATTTAATTCCTGAAATTCTTAGAAACTGTGTGTTCTGTGAAAACTTCGTCTTTCTGCCTTTTGCTTACCTGGAATCCATCAAAAATAAATAAAAATAGAAATCGCTTCTTCCCATTTGGCTCAGTTACAGCACAGCAGCTAGATAGCAAGTCGTCACCTCCCTGATTCAAGAGCCATCCTGCATGGCAGAAATGAATTATGTTGAGGCTGGCAGAGAATTACCTGACGTTAAATTTTCTGATGCCACTTAGAGAAGTCCAGTTAGCTCACTTGGAAGAGCTTTCTAGTGACAGCTTTTCCTTGTACTTTACACCCAAATGTTCTGCTGTGACCTTGTTTTTGACCTTGTTCTCATCTTACGCAGAGCTAATGCAGACAGAAATGCATCATGTTCGCACCCTGAAGATTATGAACGATGTATACAGTGCAGGGATGTTGAAAGAACTGCAGTATGATCAGCAAATTGTGGACAAGATCTTTCCCTGTCTGGAAAACTTGCTGCATATCCACAGTCACTTCTTCCAGCGGATTCTGGAAAGGAAGAAGGAGTCATTGGCAGACAAAAGTGAAAAGAACTTTGTTATCAAGAGGATAGGTGACATCCTGGTGAATCAAGTAAGCTATGGAAAATAACTTGCATTTCTTAGAGCATATCTGGAAACCAAGCACTCCTGTCTTCTTGCTCCTCCTCTTCTACTTGTTAGACAATCACAGCTGATGTCTCTTTGCACTTCACACACATGAAATCTCTGCTGCTTTTTTAAGCATTTTTTGCTATTTGAGATGAAGGTGTAGTTATGAAAACTTATTTTGTTTATTTTATGGGAGAGAGTAGCATTCCATAACAGGCTTAAAATGGTTTGACTCATGGCTGAAAGGTGGGCAGTAGACCACAGTGAAATGTGCACAGTGTGTTTCTTGGCTGAGTTACTGACCTGATGTTTAACTTTGGGTAGGTCCTTTTACTTTTCTTTATCTGTGTTTTCTCCTTTCCTCTTTTTACCTACCTTGCCCTCATTTGGCTTTTAAGCCCTGTTGAGGTAGAATCCCAGATTGTGTGTTAAGTGTGAATGTGGTGAAGTCACGAGTCAGTTCTTTACTTCTTTAAGAACTGACTTTGAAAAGTCAGTTCTTAAATCTTTAGAGATTTAAATGGTTGGTTCAGAAGACTTTGGACTAATTTGTTTTCATAAAGCCCTCTTGAGAGACTGGCAAGCACTGCTGGGATATTGCACAAACAGCTCAATAGAAGTCGGACCTTTGTGTCTCGTGTCTTTCAGTTCTCTGGTGAGAACGCCGAGCGAATGAAGAAAACATACGGCAAATTCTGCGGGCATCACAATGAGGCAGTAAATAATTTCAAAGATTTGTACTCAAAGGACAAGAGGTTTCAGGCATTTGTCAAGGTAGGACCTGGTAAAAGAGAGACAGTTGATAGGAAAACAAATATTTCCTTTCTACACTCTGATAGACGTTGTGCTACAAAATTGAAATTTTCATCTTTGTTCCTTAGAAAAAAATGAGCAGCTCCCTGGTGAGACGTCTTGGGATTTCTGAATGTATCTTGCTGGTAACACAAAGAATCACAAAATACCCAGTCCTGTTACAAAGGATACTGCAGTACACCAAAGGTAGGACCAGTTCCTCTTTTCTAAGTCTGTATTTACTCATCCAGTGTAAATTTCCTGGATCCTTATCCACTGAAGTTAATTTTCTTATGATTGGCTGACTAATCTAATCATTATTGTCTCACACTGCTGTATTGAGATAACTTGAGTTTTATATCTCTGGTTAGGATTAGTTGTTCAGGTGCCTTGATTTGGTTGATATGTCTCTCTTTAGCTAATTATGGAGCAACATGCTTAGAGTACAAAGTCTCCCAGTTTGCTTTTTCTGTGTAATGGCTAAAATATGTGGTTGGTTTGTGTATTTCATATCTACTGTCTTGTATACAAAGTATATTGGAACAGCCTCCAACCTCAGCCCTCCATGTGAAAGGTTTTGTGAAGCTTTCTTTAGGGGGGAAAATGCAACCTGACGTGGGAAAATACTAAAAAGTTATAATGCAGGAATTTGGGAGGGAGAACATGAAGGAGGGAAGGAAGTAAAATTGGGAAGTTAAGAGTCCACAAGGATGAACTCAAATGGAGATGTTTCTCTCTCTCTTTTCAAAGAAAATGAAGTGGAACATGAAGACTTGACTCAGTCATTAAACCTTGTTAAAGATGTGATTGCTGCAGTCAATAGCAAAGTCAGCAACTATGAAAAGAAAACACGTCTTGATGAGATTTACAACCGGACAGATAGCAAGTCCATCATGAGGATGAAGAGCGGTCAGATGTTTGCAAGAGAGGACTTGCGACATCGGAAGCTCATCCGAGATGGGCCTGTTTCACTGAAAAACGCAGCTGGACGGTTAAAAGGTAAGTCTGCTGCAGGGGCCACAGATTGCCTTCCCTCTTTGTAGGATTGCTCCTCGGACTGGCATCTCTAATGCTTACCTGTTCGTCTGCTATGAGAGGTTTTGACAGCAGCTTTCCCCATGCTGCATACTCTGTTTCCATCGCAGTTTTTCCAACACCTTTTGCTGTTTCTGAGGTGACCCATAGCTGCTTTTCCACCTGGTGACCAGACGCCTGTGGAAGATGCAGGCTGCAGTGAGGTGCTGGGGCAGTCTTTGGGCCAGGAGGATGCTGGGGCTGCAGTTGTCTGGAGAGTGAGTCAGATCTCTGTGGCAAAATACGCATGTACAGCGATTCCAGGAAGCGTGCTTGCTGAATACGAAACCCAGCCTCAGCTTCCTGGTGACTCTACCCGCCAGCAGCCCTGTATCTCCTTTGCTGTCCAGGCTCAGCGTTACCTATCCCAGTTTCACTAGGCCTTCAGGTGTCCCAGGCATTTATTGCTTTTGAACCTCTCCAGCTGCTGACGCAAGCTGCTCAGGAGAGGCTGGGGAGGCTCTGGTGGCCCTGCAGCTGCCTCTTGCTTGGTTACGTGTGTGTCCATGTTTTCTTGAATTGCTTTTTGTTTATCATTGCATGGAAGCGGTTTCTCTAAAGTGCTGTGCTCTAATGTTCTCGACATGGCACTGAAGTTCTTTACTGAGTTGAGCACTAAATCTCCCAAGTAAGCCTTAAGCTGGGACGACAGCAGTGGTTAGGGCTCAGCAGGAAGGCTGGGCTTTCTTTCTTGCAGCTGATTCCTTTTTGCTCCCAGCATCAGCTGATTACACCAGGGTACTTAGGCATGAATGGAGATGCATAGTCTGGTGATGTGCTGGGCAGTGAGGCAGTGATAGGCGAAATTCCAGATCAGATAGGATTTATTTTGAGGTTTTGGAAACAGGAAGTTTACAGATGGTTTCCAGGCTCCCAAGATTGCTATTGATTTTAAATGGTGGATTAAGCAACTTATGCTGTGATTGTGAAATCTTTTGATAAGTACAGGCTGCATTTGCATTTATAAGTCATAGAAATGCCTTGGTCTGTAGTGCAAGCTCCCAGGGAAAGCAGGTCCTACAGACAAGCAGCAGAGCCCCGTAGGAGAACAGCTGGTTCTGATACTTAGGCTATTTTGTGGTATTTTAAGTGGAGCAGAGAGAGAAATTTAGAACTTTTCTTGGATGTTTTTAGTGTTTCCCCTTTTGCAGAGTGCGCAGAAAATACAGTGATAGAGAAGAACAGAGTCAACAGCTGACTTATTCAAACCTCCCAGAGCTTTGAGTTCATTTTGCAGCTTTGATTAAAGTTTGGTGGTTCTTTTTTTTTTTTTTTTCTGAAAAGGATCCTGTCTTCCCAAAACAGAATGGAAGGGAAGAACCCATGGGATGACTTCACTTTTTGGTTTGCTTCCTGTCTGTCACAAGATTTCCCAAGTACATTACACAAAAACTCTTTGTGCTGAGGGGTATGGGTGGGGCCTTATGCTTGGTAGTTACAGTGCAACTTCATGATATGTCATTAGGAGACTTGGAAGGCTGTATGCGTACTTTGGGAAAAGCCTGTATTCTGATTTAAGATCCTCACTTTGCTTGATATTACACTTCCTTTTCCCATGAAAGAAAGCCAGGTCCTGCATCTCATGCAGGGCTATGTTGGCTCCCCTTGGAGTCAGCAAGGCTTGTATTTGTCTGCGAGCAGAATTAGTGGTGGCTCCTGAAGTCAGTATTTCCTGGGAAAGAAACTGCAGCTGACAAATGTTGTTGTTGCATGATAATTTACACTCCCCAAACTACTCATCAAGAGAACCATAAAACCCCAATCTTCCTGTGCAGATACTTTGCTCAAGGGCTAAAATATTGATTGTTTGAGAAAACAGCGCTTCTACTCAGTAAACGTCACTCGCTTTTGCTGTTACACCGTGTCCTACCTGTTAGGAAGCTTGTGGCTGGAGAGGAGCCCTCCCACCGAGGTGAAGGCCCTGCATGTTTCCTAGGGCAGTTCAGCGTTGCACAGCAGCACGGCCTGTCCAGGAGCAGTGCCTGCCAACCAGCAGATCGAGCAGCACTGCAGGCTGACCCAAAACCAGCCCTCACGCTCCCCAGCGGCCACAGCACTGGTGTTATTAAAAAATAAATCTGTTTAGGAGTGTGTCACATGCTTATATTGGTATTCTTTTCGTTCTGCAGAAGTCCAGGCTGTTCTCCTCTCTGACATGCTCATATTCCTGCAGGAGAAGGACCAGAAATATGTCTTTGCCTCACTGGTAAGGCTTCAACCTTTTCTTCTCCCTTGCTTTCCTGTGAGAGAGACCCTTGATATGTGTTACTCAGTAAAGCCAGCCGTTGTCTGCTAAACAGCCTTGTTTTCCTGCTTATAACTGTTGAGCAGGCTCCTTTCTTTGTGATTGGAAAGCATGTCTTTTTTCCCCACTTCCCCCACTCATGTTGATTTCTGCAGTGCCTTGGCATTGCTGATAATTGGCCTTGAAAATCTGCCTGCCACTCGATACACGTACTCATTTTCAGTCTGAGCAAACTGAAGCAGTGATCCGGGGGGAAGGGGAAGTAAGGGGATAACATAAACATTGTAAAAACAAATCTTAGCAGAAGCTGATGTCCTAATATATTATGAACCGCTGTGGAGGGCAGGGAATACCACTGCAGTAAATTCAATAGTAAAGCTTACAAATAAGCTTTGTCAGAAGAACATATTTGTAATTCAAGAAACGAAAACCACTCACTTTTGAAGGCAAGCCTCCTAAAGACTAGACACACTGACCTGCTAGAGAAAGTCTGGTACCTCATTGGGTCTGTTTTGGCTGTACCTTGCAGACTTGGTTTAGACTAGGTAAACGTTGTGTCCTTTTTACCCTTTGAACATTTTGAAAGCTGATAATTTGTTATTCTAGTTCCATCAATGAGCTGCACAAACGCAGGGCCCTACATAGAGAGGGCTGATACCAAATCACTGGAGTGTAGCATCCTGTAAAATGCACAGAGGTGCTCACTCGTGGTGGTGACCCAGAAGCAAAGGGACATTTTAACCTAGGCAGGCTGATTACACAGAGACCAACCATAGCACACAATAAACATCCTTTTATGTACAGGTCTGGTCCATCACAGGAGTCAACTATGAGCTTCTAAGAACAGGAGGGGTTTTGTGGGGTTTGAAAATAAGGTGTTAGTCCGTCCTACAGAAAGACTGTGACGATAAGGTATGTGAAGCAGCTGCTAGCAAACTTCACTAAGTTTACAGAGCTGTGATATTAATGACAGAGTAGAGAGTGTGGGCAGGAGGAGATGAGATCAAAGGTCTGCTGGAGATAGAGCAAAATATGGTAGAGTTTGCAAAACCACAAATTCAATTTTAAATTACTTCCCTGTTGAAATAGAACAAGGCGAAATTGCTTTTTCTGGAGGACTAATGGAGGAAAACAAGCCTTTCCCTGTTGTGTGACCCCGTCAAAATGCTATATTTTTTAATTAGCCAGTAGCTTCAAATAATGTTTACAACCTGAGAGAGGCAGCTGTATTGGTAATGGGACCTTTTGAATGTTAGTTCATATCTAACTTTTTGCCCTCCTCACCCATTTCTTTCCATCTGAAGGACCAGAAATCCACTGTGATCTCTCTGAAGAAGCTGATCGTACGAGAAGTGGCTCACGAAGAGAAGGGTTTGTTCCTGATCAGTATGGGTGTAAAAGATCCTGAAATGGTGGAAGTGCATGCCAGCTCCAAAGAAGAGCGTAACGGGTGGAAAGAGATCATTCAAGACACAATAAACACCATGTAAGCTACCAGGCTGCTCTGGAAAGGCGGGTGATACAAGTAGTCATGTCCTGGTACTTATTGAGATGTGTCTCTCTCCCATCCAGGGATAAGGATGAAGATGAAGGAGTCCCTTGTGAGTCTGAGTTTGAAAAGAAAGTGTCAGACACGAGAGTCAGGGCACTGAAAGGTAGGAACCTGGAAACTGCCTGGGACAGAAGGGGAGAGCTTGAAAATCGTTCTGAAAAAAATTACATCAGTTGTCATGTCAGATTTTGTGACTCTTTTTCATATGCATGGTTGAGCTATGACTTCTTCGAGAACAATGAGGACCCTGAATCCAGCAAATATTTGCAATCCCTGTTTACACCTCACCTTGTTTGCATTAGAATTTTCTGAGCCTGATGGGTGCTGTGGCTGTGCAAGATAGAGCCAAGGCACAGTTGTGTCATCAGGTTCCACTAGATGGGGCCAATATCTCAGGAATCACTCTATTTCCTTGCTGAAGCTTTTATTTTCTGTCTTCATCTCTGTTTTCTGTTCACCCCCACAGAACAACTTCATCAGAAGGATAAGCAGATCCTCGTCCTGCTGGAGGAAAAGACCAAGATCTTCAGGGATATGGCAGACACCTCTGCTCAAGAGGACATGCCAGGCTCCAGACTGCTCTTCAGAGCCAACACTGAAGAGGCACCAAAAGGCGAGGCCATTATGAAAACTGCAATAAATGAAGGTGAGCGAGTCAGTGTGACATGTTAGTTACGCTAACCAATACATCTGCCTTCAGTGAATACATCGACAATACATCTCAAACACCATTTTTGCAAGGGAAACCTTCTTATTCCCAGTGAAAGAATAATAGCATAGATCAGGAGATATTGCTGCTTACGGTATTGTGTCAGGGACAGGTAATGAGGATCAGGAAAAGAAGCAGGTATTGGTGGCTGTTGAAAGAAGGCAGAAAAGAAGTCTTAGCACAGTGAACAACCCTGCATTGAATCTGAGCTGGGATCAGGGCAGCCCAGGATTTCATACTTGTGTGAAAAGCGGACCATACTGTATTTTGCTGTGCTTCAGGCTCAGCAAGGATTGAAGGGGACTCAGATTCCAGCAGGCATTTTCAGTACCTGCAAGGAACAAGCCAGTCTGTTGGCAAGGTTACATGAAAACTTGAGCAACTTTTCAGTGTGATTTTTGGAAAGGGTAAAAATTACTAAATGCTGTTGTCAGAGTGAGTTTTTGCAGGGGGGGCATGTACTGTTCATGTCATTGTCGTAGAAACATGAGTTCTTAGTATACAAAAGCATGTGAAGGTAGGGACAAAAATAGCTCAGAAGCCTGAGGTGGTCTTTAACAGAGATATTTCTGCTTTTTATCCTCTCAGTTGAACTGCTACAAGACCTGGTAAACAGGAGCTTGGGCTGTGCGCTCGGGCAGCAGGTCAGCACCACCATTGATCAAGAAGGAGTTGGCCCCATCTCTCTTCCTAGAAGGGCAGAAACTTTTGGAGGATTTGACAGTCATCAGATGAACGCCTCCAAGTGTGAGTAGTTACATGTGCCCACAGCACCATTTGTTAATGATATTTTATGTCAACAAGTCCTCTTGCTTCTGAAGGACTTCAGCAGCTGGTGAATTTGGATTTCCCTGCTCTTCTGCAATATCAATAGATAAATTAAATATTGGATTAAAAAAAAAGCATAGGTACAGGTAGAATGGTAGTTGTTGAGACCCCACAGCTATATGAGGATTAAACATCTGAACTCTTTGCTTCTCTTTCTCCATGTTTTTTTAAATCATTCTTCCTTCTGCATTTCTATGCCACATGAAAGCATTTTTCTTGATAGATTAGTTTCTTCATGATCTTCTTACTGAAGCGTCCGCAGCCCTGTTCTTCATTCTTCAGGTATCTTCCAGCAGGAGCCTCCTCATGCTGCTGCATTTGCAAATGGACGAGAATATTGCTGAATCCAGCACCTTCTCTCCTGGCTGTGTTCTTCATGCATTTGTGTTCCACATACAACTGCATGTGTTATTCCTGCAATTAAGTCTCTCCCAAGCTAATTAGTGAATATTTATTTCAGCTGCATAGTTGGCTGCTTCCCAATGCTCGCTTTCTTTGCCCTAGTCATCAGAAACTTCCCTGTCCTCAAATTCCTTTCTCTGTGGTCTCTCTCACACTCCCAATACAGCCAGTTTTGCTGTGCTAGTGTCTGTCTCAGCACTGGGATCGCTGGACCCCGTCTGACCTCCTGCATTAAAGGAGCAGTGTTAGCTCCAGACAGTCAGACATGAGAAGTATGTGGAGATTTTCCCAGCTATTGGAAAGCTACAAAGCTCTCAACGGGCCTTGTCATCATAATGACAAATACATTCACACTGAGGGCTGGAGAGGGTTGGTTAGGGCTGTGCCTCGCTCTGTCGCAGTGATGAATGGGACAACCTCAGGCTGTTTGCTGCCCAGCACTCCCCCTTGCACCCTGTTTTTGTTGTTTTTTGGTGTTTGTCATTGTTGTTTTTCTAGAAATAACCTCTGTTGAATGAGATTATAACTCAATAGTTATAGGTTCTTGGGAGATTTGGGGAAAAGAAAGCAGGGCGTGTTTGTTCAGCTGTGGGCCAGGAGGCATGAAACCTGGCTTTCATGTCCAGTTCTTCTGTTCACAACCTGTGCAACCTTGGGCAAGGCTTATAACCAGACTCCCCTTCGTTCTCCCCTCCAGCAAAGCAGAAGGGAGGTGTGTCCTCCTGCAGAGAGGTGGAAGGTCCCAGGACGTGGCGCAGGAGAGAAGGTCTGTTAGGAGGATGTGAGGGTCAGCCTTTCATAGCAAAGCCTGCCTGGAGGGTGGCGGGGGGAGAGGGCCCTTGCAATAGGTACTGTGTCCTTCATGCTGCTGCAAACACAGGTGTAAGTCAAGTCCTGTGTCATTAGAAGAGAAGCAAGCAGGGAATTTCCCCATGGACTGCATCTCGGCTGGCAGAGGGAAATGTGGTCTTGGCAAGAGCTGGCGGACCAAAGAGCTTTGTGACTTCTTCACATGCTGCGAGCAGAAAGAAAGTGTTCTTGGGCACAGAAGGTGGAGGGCTGCATCTTGCTTGGCTCAACAAGTCAGTTCAGTCCTGCTTGGGAACACTGATGTGAGCCATGCAGGGAGAAGCCAGAAAGAGAAGTCCAGTGTCCCTTTGAAGATAAAGGTTTCTGATAACCAAGGCTGTGGAAAAATTGTTAGCATAAAATTACACACCAGTATTGCACAGCAGTCTAACCCAGCTGTAAATTGCATTTGGACAGAGAGGCATTGAAACTGTATCTGCAATAATATACCCTGAGATTGTATTGTTATTTTTCTCCATCTGCTCTTATTCTGCCTCATAACTTCTCAGCTAATGTTCTTTTGGAGTAGAAAACAGTCTGGGGGCTAGACAGAGCACAAGCTAAAGGTGTGTCATCAGCACATTGTTTGAAACCAAAGTCAATCCTCCTCTGAATTCAGATCCCCTTTTTCTGGTGGAGCTGACAGGTTCTGTATATGGAGGGAGCAAATGCATTTAGTTAAAGTGTGAAGAGCTCTCTGGCCCCTGTTGTGAAACATCTCGGTTCCCTGTATTAAATTTCTCAGACACTAGCAAGTTCAGCTGTGGCCTAAAATGCTGAATAACCAGTTTCAATGCTGGCTCCTTCCTTTAGGTGGAGTGAAGGATGAAGGTGACGATGCTCAGGACCTTCGGAGAACAGAGTCGGACAGCATTTTAAAGAAGGTATCACTTGATTTATTTGTCTGCTACCACTCTGAGTTCAAGAGAGTGACAATTCAAGACTTGAAAAATGCCTGAATTTCTTGGCAACTAGATGTATCCTAATAAGTTAAAATAAAATTGTATGTATGGAGTCAAAAACGCTTCACTGTAGCTAAAATCCTGACTTGAAAACCATTTCAGATCTGTAGTATTCCTTTGTGGCAGAGGTTATCTACCATCTGTCTGCAGATCAGCTAAAGCATGTGTTTAATTATGCATCATTATTGAAATGACAAGGTCAGATATAACCTTGCACCTATTCTTGCTGTGGATTGATTCATCGTGTAACTCCAAAATGATACCTAATTAACATTTGATTTGATACAATTTTAACTTGCCTAAAAAACATATATGAATTGTCCCAGAATGAAACATGGAGGTGGGGAGTGGGGGGTGTTTAATGTGTCTTTCATTAGTTCAGCTTCAGAACACATTTGCTGTGATTTCTCATTTGTCCTCATATTAAGTCTGTGTGATCTTTTCATAGGGTGGAAATGCTAATCTGATGTTCATGCTGAAAAGGAATAACGAGGTAAGAATTGATTCAGTTGCTCATCTGCTTCCTTCATTTAAGTGACAAGTGAATTTGTCTCAATAGGTGATAATGCAGAAGAAAATACATTATTTAGCTGAAGCGTGTGTAGACGTTTAAATACATTAAGCAGAACCCACTGTGTCATTTATTTGTTTAACCTTGGATGTTCAGACAGGGAATTTGCTGATTGTCATCTGCTTGCCAGCAGGATGGTATGTGCTGATTATAGGCATCAAGGGTTAATTACCACTAGGATGCGCAGGACTGTATTTATTGTGCATCTGCAGACAGAGGCAGTTTAATTTTATGTTGCAGGTGCAGTGAATTGGGGCAATTAGATTTCTATTCTCCCTTTGATACACATTCATAACTCCCAATTAGCATTAAAGGCAGAATGAGAAGCTGTTCTCTTAGCACTGGCTAGCACACCACTATTGCAAACACCGCTGTGTTTTTTTCATCTTAAAAGTAATTGGTGGATATATGAGATTCAGAGAATATTTTAGCTGGCCTGAAAATACATTTTGGAATAGGGCATCACTCCAAGGTGGCTTGCTCTTGGCTCTGTGGTGATGCACAATGTGTTCATGTTTATCTGTGTGTCTGCTGCGTAGCACAGTTTCCTTGTCTATTGACAGGGGGGCTTGTACAGGTCAGCTGGGCTGGAAGAGGGCAAAAAGCACACATTCATTTTAAGATTTTTTCTTTGTCCGCTCCTGGAAGTTATTTCCTTGAAATTTAAAAGCAAAACTTCCAGGTTTCATCCCAGTTCCTCTGTTAATGCTGTGGGAAATGTTTCGCAGAGACAAGCCAGGAGATCCCATGAGGTCTGTGCAGTGTTTCTGCACGTTCCCTCCCCATAGCTGGGTTGTTCAGTGACTGTGTGCTGGGCTGATGGCTAGGCCAGTGAGGACTTTAATGCCAGGCTCCTCTGAGAGGTGCCCAAGGGGGTACATTTGTGGCCAGGATGTGTACCAGGGGAAGATACAGTTGCTGCAGGTGAAGAGTGAGAAAAGCAAGAGTGTAGAGGGATGGCTGTGTAGCTTGTCAGGCTCACCAGTGGGTCACAGTGGAAAAGGAGGGTGCTTTACTCATGCCCTGGCACCAAATGGGTCTAATAGCAACGCTTCTGTTTTCTTGCAGCAGGTTCTCCAAAGCATTACCAGCCTCCATAAGCTGCTCAGTGCTTTGCAGGTAGGCTGGCCGCTCATCCCGCTTCTGCATGCCATGTGCCCAAGCTGCGTCCCACCAGGCAGTAACAGCGACTTGCGCTTCACCCCCGTCTCTCCGTCCCCTTCTCCTTTCATATCCACGTGTGGCCAACTACCCTGCAGTCAGCTTGTGTTCAGCCTCCTGGCGCAGCAGCAGGAATTAGCTGCTGCCTGGCAAACCGGTGCTCCCCTGAATTTGGGAAGCTGCCGGGGGAGGTTTAGACCTTGACCAGCAAAGCTGCCACCGCAGCATCCTCCAGCAGCCCATTGGCAGTGCTGAGCAGTGGATGCGGTGGATGAAGACACGATTCAGCAGCGTCGTGAGCTTCTCAGTGTGGAAAGGGCACTGCAGTCATGTCTCCCTCCTTCCTTCCTAGGGTGTTGTCCTGCAGCAAGACACCTACATCGAGGACCAGAAGCTGGCCCTGAGCGAGAGGGCCCTAACCCGAAGCTTCTTCCGCCCGACCTCGCTGCTGGAGCAGGAGAAGCAGCGCAACCTGGAGAAGCAGCGCCAGGAGCTCGCCAACCTGAAGAAGCAGCAGGCGCAGCACCAGGAGGAGAGGCGGAGGAGAGAGAAGGAGTGGGAAGCACGGGAGAACCAGCTGACGGAGCAGGAGGCCCAGCTGGCCCAGCGGGAGGAGCAGGTCCAGAGAGGGCGGCAGGACCTCGAGCGGGAGCGGGAGGAGCTGCAGGTGAAGAAAGCCTCCTACCAGCTCGACCTGGAGAGGCTTCGTACGGCCCAGAAGCAGCTGGAGAGGGAGAAGGCGCAGCTCAAGAGAGACATGGAGCGATTACCTCAAATGTGGTTGGAGACAGACCACAACCAGGTAAATGCTGCCAACAGGCAGGCTCCTGGGGGAGCTGCGCTCTGCAGGGAGCTCCCTGCCGGCTGCCGGGCTGCCTGCCCTGCAGCAGCAATAGCCTGGCTCCAGCCCAGACCTGGATACGTGGGGCCTGATGTTTAAAACTGGCTCTTTCCTTGCACACGATGGGCAGGGCTGTGTTTTGCCAACATATTGCCGCCGAGCTCTGCCCATATCCCGATGCCTCTGGTTGGCAGACGGCTGCAGGGAGGTGACTGGCGCACGGGGAAGACGCACTGGGACATCCAAGGTGTAGCCTTTCACATTCGTCCCCCGTGGGTTTGGCTTTGTGCAGCGTTGAGGCAGGTGAGAGTTTGTTCTCAGAAACAGCCCACGCCTTGCTGCTCACCTGCACCCTGCGGCTGCCTCGGAAGCCACTCGCATGGCCCTGTGGAGGAGTGGTAACTGCACGGCAAGGCCTTGTTGTTTGCAGTTCCTGTGCTTATGTCAGTCCAAAAGTGTCCCAGGTATCTAGCAGAGAGATGGACATTGTCCCTGTCCTAAAAAGACCAGGCATTTGCAGTCTGGACATGACCCAGCAAGCAAAGGTCACTTGCTCTGGTGCCGAGAGGCTTCTGGTATCTGACTGCCCAGCACGAAAAAGAAAAGCTCAGGCACGAATCCTCTTCTGTACTGTGCATTTTTTAGCACGAGGTTTGCTCTTTATTATCATGCAGCAATCTGACAGAGGAAAGCGCACATCAGTTTGCAAAACACAGGCTGCATTTGAACCTTGAGCCTGCTGTTGATCGTTTGTTTGTTTATAACTCACTAATTTTGAATGCAATTTGCTTAGAGCTGTAACGAAATTAGTTTGTAAACGCTGGATTGCGGAATGGAAATGATTTTGGGTGCCTGAATGGACTAATTGCGGAGCTCAGCAGTGAGCTCTGAAAAGCAAATCACCGGGGGAGTGCCTGCTCCCTCCCACCCCACCCAGATCAGGCCAGAAGCTCCCCGAGCATGCGGCGAGGCTGCCGCAGCATCAGGCATACGGAGGCGTGCTGGGGGCACTGATGCGATGGGAAAGGCCGAGAGGTAAAATAACTGAGGCCTGGCAGATCAAGGGAAGGAAGCACCTTCTCGAGGCGGGCACCTCGCTGACAGTTCAGAGCTATTAATAGAGGGTTTGGTGAGGCTTTGTGGAGCTGCTGTTTTTGATCTTCCCTTTGAATGCGAGGGCTCAATTATACCCTGAGACAGGCGTTGGAAAAAAGTCAGGAAAATGTTTTGCTTTCATCTTTTGCTTGGGAAGGCTTCCTTCGCCACATGCCTCGCCGGTGCTGCACGCTGGCGTTCCCTGCCCGGAGAGGCACGCTCCCCCTTGGCCTCCTGCCACCGTCTGTGTGCGCGAACAACGCCGGGTGAGTCTTGGGGAGATCTTAGAGAATGTTTGCCCTTGGCTTGTTGACACATAGCATAGTACATGTAGGAGCAAAAGATACTGGAGCGTTACTCTCTGTATGCATCATTTCTTTGTCTTGAGCAGAAAGGGCTTCTTCTCTGATAGCTTTGCCAGGATGGGCTTTGCTTTTTAGGTGGTGAATGGGCTGGATGTTCACAAGACCAAGCTGTGTTTTCAGAAATACCTCTCCTATCTGGACTCTCCACTAGCGTCTTTCCTACCCCAGTGAAATTCATCTCTTTTCTTTTCTAGGTGTCAAATACACATGAGAAACTTGCAAGAGTCTCCTCCCAGTCCAGCATTGAAGACTTCTCCAAGCAAAAGAGCCCTTCCGTTCCTAAACAGGGGCACTTTGATGCAGAACTGTCTGTCTCCCCCAAAAGGAACAGTCTTTCAAGGACACACAAAGAGAAAAGCACTTTCCATTTGCTTAGCACAACAAACCAGACTAACAAGGCAGCTGAGGAACAGCCCCAGATGCCTACCCGGCTCTTCAGTTTATCCAAACCAAAGGAGAAAAAGGAAAAGAAGAAAAAGGGCAGAGGACATCGCTCCCAACAATCCGGTGAGTGCCAGGAGGTCACAGATGTGTTTTCAGGGTCACTGAGGGGGCATTTCCCTCCTGCCAGAGAACTTCTGGAAGCCATCTCACCTTAGTGGAGATGGTAACAGTGAGGGATGGAGAAGATCAGATGTGATGAGTCAATTCTCAGCTTAAAGCGATCTTCTCTATGGGCTTTTCTGCCTGCTCTGCAGCCCCTGGGGTTGTTAGAGGGACATGCTTGGCTCCCTTTTCCTTCCCTTCCCTGCCCTGTTCTGAGCAGCTTCCACAAACTGGATTTTCCCTGTACTTTTCAGCTTGCTCTGCTTCAAGGAGGAGAATGTCCTGTTTCAGTGCATGTGCTTTCAGAAGCTGCTGCTGGGATGGTCTTGGCTGTTGCAGCCCCTCCAGCATTGCTGACAGTTCTAGCTCTCTTATAGTTTGTAAGCAATACCCACAAACATTCTCGTGGGCTCTCCCTTCCCCTGAGCTGGTCTACCATGTCTCTTGAGCTGAAAACACAAAGTTGTTTGTTTGTTTGTTTGTTTTTTCCCCTGGAAGTCCCCTTAGGACTCAGTTCTGCACCCGAAACCTCTTGCCCACATGCAGCTTGATCTCACACTCTCAGATGGCCAGCTGATCCATGTTAACTCACACAAGTTTTCCAACTTGTGCCTGGGAACATTTAACAATTCCAGGCTCTAATTTCATGATAGTTCCTTGGGAACTGGACATCTTCCAAGGTCCCTAGTGGATTGGGCAGAGAGCAGGGCTTCCCCATGTCTGGAGTCCTGCTCTGCCTGCCATACTGCTGTATTCCCTTAGTGAATCCCACCTGTTTGTTTTTTTTTCCCCACAGATTCTCACTCATCAGAAGCACCTCCAGAGGGCGAGGAGATCTTCTGCTGAGCGTGGATGGCACCATTGGTCACTCTCAGCTTTGGTACAGTGGACATCTCCCTGCCTACTCCACAGCACGCTGCTCGTGCCTGCATCCAACAAGCATCTGGAGGTTTTAAATAAAACAGGTTATGAAAGTTTTTATGTGGTAGGAAGGGGCCTCTCTCCTCAGTTTTGCATGAACTCACGTTGCAGAGGCCGACCGCATGGCAAGTGGTACCATCTCCCTGTGCAAACCTCGCTTCCGATGGATTGGGCTGGATGGTTTCTGTCTGTTCACACTGCTGAAGGATGGGAGAACATAGCCTTAAGGGGTCTGTGCCTTCAAATTCCCCTTTTCTGGGGAAAGTAACCAAAACCAAGCATTTAGCAAAAGATTGGGACTTCACAAATGGTGCGTACACACTGGCATATCTAGAGATACTGTACATATCCATCTCTGGATCTGTGTATCCACTGGGATGTGCTCACAGTCTGTTCAGCCAAGCTTAGCTCGGCCCATGGGGACAGACAATGACTTTCAGGGAGCGTGCAGATATTAAATATCTCGCCCTTACTGCTCCAGCTGTAACACCATGGGCTCGCACGCCCCTCTTGTGCTCATGGAACAGACTGTGGGGTTTCGGAAAGGTACCGCACACCAGGGAGCAGTTACAGCGTGCAAAATGAAAATTCAAGAAACAAATAAAATTGGAGGTTTTTCCAAAAGCTTTCTGTGGGGCAGAGGAGTTACATGTCACACTGTTTCCAGAATCAAGCAGAACCTCTTTGGGTGTATTTAAAACAAGGCAGAAAAGAGAAATTTGGGAGGCTTGTAAGGCAACCCCGGGAAGCCAGAGCAGATGGTGGTCAAGTGGGAACAACTCTAAGCAACTTTTTTTAAGCAGTCTCTTTGAGCTACGGCTCACTGTTTCCCATCTTCTATGTAAAGATGTATTTGTTTTGCTGGGATATATTTCTCCAGTTGCATTTGACATCCCTTCATTACAAGCCTGATGACTGGAGAGATGGCTGGAAGTCTGCTTTTAGGGACCTTTGTTCTGTTGTTTGTATTTTTCTTCCCCTGCTCTTTACATTACCACGAGGCTTATGTTTCTCTGGATTTTGTCAGCTTCTCCAGTTTGTTTCTAAGGCAGAACAATAACAATTTCGGAGCACTTCAGTGAGATGTCACAGGTCAGGGGGCTGAGTGCTGTGAGCAGAGTGAGCTCCGAAGAGGCAGCTCTTAGTTCCTATGCCTGTACAATGCCATGCACTTATTAACTATTTCTGGGGAGAAAAATGTATTCTTGTGAACAAAAACATTGTGTGAAGGGTCCAAAGGCCCAGAGTGCCTTTGCCAGGTCCGTTTCCGTTGCTGTGTGGTCTGTGGTGGACGAGTCCATGTCTATGTCACCATCAGCAGAAGGGGAAGGTTCAAGGATGGCTCTCGGTGCCGACTGCGAGATGTTTATACAGCTGAGGAGTACAGGGATGTATCCAGCGGGGGAAGAGAAATGCAGCAAGCCAATTTATTTTTTTTTCTTTCCCAAATTATTGTTCTTTCAAACCCTCTCAGGGGAATTGGCCTGGTGGATTTGTAAATGGTTATTAGACTTTATCAACTTCAAAATAATCCAAGGGTTTGCTCAGAGTTCGAAGCTGTCAAGTGCATCTCCTTTCCTACTAGTTTTTCTTTAAAGAAAAAGAATAATTCTTTAGTTGCACTATTGTTTGATTTCAATTTGCTCTTTAGCTTCTCACAAGCTAGTAACACGCAGCAATTTTCAGAGTTCAGTGCTAATGAGTATCAGCAGTGTTGATGGTGAGGTGGATGCTTAGACTGGTCTGTCTTGGTCAGTGCAGGAATCCCAAGCCGCCTGCTTGCTTTTGAAGCTCTCTAAACTATTAAGATGAAAAAGACAAGAAAGAAAGAAAAAAAAAAGGAAGAAAGGAAAAAGGGTTGAGATTTATTGATTTATTTTTGTTTTGCTTTTTTAATGTTATTTGGTGCTTGTTCTTACTTGCAAGCAGGGCTTGCAAAAATATTTATCTTTCTGTTTATTTGAAAGAGTTCTTTTTTTAAAAAGAAGTTTACTTGGTTTTATTTTTTTTTATTTTTTTTATTTTGCTTTTGTTTGGGGAGAGCAGTCTTGTTTTTTTCTTCCCTTTTTTGTTTCGTTTGGTTGGTGGGTTGTTTTTTTTGTTTGTTTTATTATTATTTTTATTTTCTTACCAAGAGATTGGTAAACCCCATATCTCCCTGGTTCCTATAAAAACGGTTTGGGCAGCGCTGCTTAGCAGTCTATGCCATGTCCAGAGTTACACAATTTCAACTGAGAGCTTTCTTTAAGGCAGAACATCTTCGGGCCAGAAAAGTCTGGAAAGAGAAGCGGTGACTTCAGACAGGACTCCTCCTATCAGTTAGTTTCCTTGTCTAAATATTTTCCTTAGGTTTGCTTCTCGGAGGCAAAGGGAGAGCAAAGCACAGCCTCCTGCAGTGATGTGAGGCTCCGGTCAATGTCCAGGCAGATTCAGGCAGCTCTTCTTGACCAGGAAGGAGGCATGTGCTGGTCTTGTGGTGGTTTCTTCTCTACAAAAAGAGCACCTGTGTAACCAGATGACTTCTGTCCCGCTATTTGTACCTCTGTGCAAATGCATGTGCCAAGCTGAAATTTTTGGAAACCAACCCAGTGCATGGCTCATCCTCTGTTGTATAAACAGAGATCAGGTCCCTGGTATTTCTGAACATTCCTTGGCATCTGTTATAGCCTTTGCCACTAGGAGCTTTTCTTTTCTTCCCACTGTCCTTTCCCCAGCACATCCTCAAGTCACAGTGCAGGGAAACATCCCTGGGCTCTGAGAAGAGCATGAAAAGGGACACGTGGGGCCAAGTCTCTGCCTGCTCTGACCATCTCTTCTGACCTGTGCAAACCAAAACGAGCATCCAGTGCCCTGAGTGAAAATAATATTTGCTACATGATCTCCTAAGGTCCCCATGGTTCCTTGTCTTAGAAACCACAGGCTTGAATCAGGGCATACTGATGAAAAATATTGCATATCAAAGCTGCTTGTGTCTTAAATTCTGGTGGGCAGACCTTTGTCCCTCGAGGATGTACATCGCTGCATGATTCACTGGTTTTGGAATGAAGCCTTCACTCCCACGCTGCTTCCTCCTTCTTTCACCTTTAGGAGGTGAGGGCTTGTTTTTATCTCCTTAGCCTTCTCTTTCTTCCCTCTCAGGTTTTCTTTGGAAAGGCTTGGCATCAGTTTCCCAAGTCAGATTCCCACTCTGATCCCTGCAGGTTGCCTAAGGTTGTCTGCTACACCACGGTCCCAGTTTTGCAACACCAAAGCCTTTCCTTTTCCTGGCCTTACAACTGCTTTTGCTTCGGTTCCACACTTGGCATCCATCCTGCAGTCATTGAAAGTGTGTAATTTCCTCAGCCCGGCCTCGTGTCTCGTTCCCAGAGCTGGTCCCTTGATCCCACTCAGAGAACCCAAACCCTGTAATTCCTCACGGGTTTCCCGGGACAAGAACAGGTTCCAGGACATCTCAGATGAAGTACAAAAGTGGTCAGTATGAGCTGGGGGTGCCAGGGGACCCCAGCGGTTAGGGAGCAGCTGCAGCAAAGGGTGTGAGCCTCAGTGCAGCTGGATGGGGTTGGTCTTAGCTTCCTTTAAGCGAGGTGATCATCTCAGCATGTAACTTTACGTCAGTGTGATGCCTTAAAGCACTTTAAATGGAACTGGTCAAGTCACTTTTCATTTTGGTTACGTGGAGACAATCAGCTGTGTAATTGCCCCCGCTCCGCATCCCCTGAGAAGTCCGAGCTGCAGGTAGGCAAGTTCCTGGGCTGGCTTGGCGTTACCCTGGCAGGGGAGGAAATGCAGAGCATTTTGTATTAGTTTTAGAACAAAGTGGGCACGAACACGACTCCAGTCCCACTGCAGGCAGGATGAGCCCTTTCCCCATTGGGAGAACCCAGCAGTGAATTACTCACGAAGCCCCCCAGATCCTCCCACCTCCCACCAGGGCATTTAGGAGAGCAGGCAGGGGCAGGACCAGAGCAATTGGCTTCTGGTGGCCCAGGTAGCCCCCTGGGAGAGCCCACCCCACCACCACCACCTTCCTTCTCTTCACTCCTGGAGTTTGCCCACTGCTGAAAGCACAGCGATGCCATTAGCTGGAGCGGATTCGTACAAAGGCGAGAGCACCCGTACAGCCCAATCCTCCTTGCGCCTTCCTTGCTGCATCAGGGTATCTCAGAGCTGTTGCTCAAACACCCAAATCCAGTCCTTCCAAATGTCACCAGGTCAGAAGAGGTTCATCAGGTGCCAAATGCCAAGGAAGCGATCGATGTAGGCTGTCTGTAGCACGGACCAAGGGAGGACTGGGCGGGGGGCACAAGAGAGGGTATCTGCTTAAATCCCACAAAACATTCCTTGTTAACCAGAACTCTGGAAATTTTTCTGCCTGCTGGCCAGGTTTGGGAATTTAACATAATTTAAGGCACCCTTTAAAATAATATTAAAAAAGAAAACTTCCCGTACTGCTCCTGACTCTTGCTTCATTTGTCAGAAGGGGCAGCAATCAGCCACGATCCATTCTTGATCTGTTGACGCAGCTAAGTTTTAAAGGTAGGCAAGCTGAACTGGCCAAATCTCATACACCTCTTGCTCTCAAGTCATGGGAAGCATAACGCTGGCTCCCTTCCCACCTGCATTTTGAGGGCTCGGTGCCCTTTCTTTCCACGTGCATTTCACTGACACTGATGCTTTGCCCAAATATATTCCGCTTCCATCGCTTGGGGGGAGGGGGGGACAGGATGACATCCACTGCTTTGCATACAGCTATGAGCTTTGTATGTATTTAAGCTGTCTATAGGTATCGATCATTTCCATGCTCTAAAGTATTTTACTATTTTCTTTATTGATAGTAAACACTGACTCAGAAAACTCTTTATGTCCAGTTCAGTTCGCCTATGGTTAAAGTTTAGCCTGGTGTTTATTTTGTACTAATACGGAATGCACTTGAGTAATTCCCAGTGAGGAGGTGTATTATAATAACCTGATATACCTCTGCCTTTGGTTTGTTTCTTAAAAAAAAAAAAAAAGAAAGAAAACAACAAATAAACAATGCTTTGCATTTTCATGTTGAACCCATAAAAAAAAGTTGGAAAAAAAAAGTTGAAAAAAAAAAAAGATTTTTTTAAAAAGAGGGTAAAACCTAATTGCTGTATGTTAATTTGTAATTATGTAAAAAGTGAGCAGGTTATTGACTGTAAAATTCTTCAGTTTTTCTGTAACTTGCCAGAAACCATTAGGGTTTGTAACAAGCTTTTATTTATCTTCCTTTTTAGTTATCAGCATCAACCTCTTGTAAAGTCATTTTTCCTCTAAATAAATTTGATTTTAAGTCCGAATTTTCTGCCCGATTTATTTCCACACCTTTGGTATTTCTGCTGTTGACTTTGTTGCATCGAGGTGAGGGAATAGATGTCACCCTGCCTGCAATCAAATGTTTGTGTTGCTTTTATCACCGGGGTTCCAGCCGGCACCCGTTGCACTCTTTAACTTTCTTTCCTTCTCTTGGAAGATTTACATTTCGCTGAAGGGCGTGTGGCGGTGATGACATTCAGCTCCTGGTTTTCTCCCCCACAGAGGGCTTTTCATCCTTTTTACAAGAGGAGGAAGTGGAACAGCCATTATCTCAGCCACTTCAGCTCCAAAGCAGGCTCCTCGCACCGAGATAAATGGCAGTCTGGTGGCTGCCCACGCTATCTGACGGCTCGCAGTTCCTGTGACCCCCTGAAATTGCTACGTGTCCTAGCCGAAACCTGGACAGCTCAGGTTCCAGGAGCTATTATCTCATCCGGCTGAGAACTGGAGATGCTCCATCTCACCGAGGGGGTGGAGGCGGGGAGAGGAGGAGGGACTGATGCGTTGTGCTTCAGATATTTCCCCTTCCCCTGGCGGAGGAGGCCCAGCAGCAATGCTGCAGCAGGAAAGGGGGTGCTTGAGGAGATCAGACACACAGAGCAAAGCCTTCAGGGCTTTGGTATGAGCTCTCTGGGTGGTGCTGGGCTGTTTCTTACCAGGAGCTAGCAAACCCCAGAACTCACCCAGCACTCTCGCGGTGCCCCATTTCCCAGCAGTGTGCAGCACATATTTTTCCCTCCACCTCCCATCAGTGTCACGTACCGATTTTAAAACCTGCACCGTGTCAGTGACCCCGAGCGTGCCCGCTGTCACGAAGCACCCGCTGGGGACAGGCAGCTCCCTGGGCGTGGGGCGGGAGATGAAAGGGCTCCTGTATCTGCGTGGCTGTTCACCGGTCCGCATTTTATTTGCGTTCCCATTCATCCCCACTCACCCATTTACCAAAGCAAATAAAAGCTTTCACCACAATGACAGGGTTTAAAGAGAGCTTTCTCCTGTGGGTCCCCTCTGTTCTACACATGGGGTGCCCCCAGAAGCTACCTCTGGGGAGCATGGGGTGCTGTGGGGGCACAGGCTCTTCCCAGGGAAGGCGTTAGCCCAAGCCCTGGGGTAAATGCAGCAGCGCTGATGTACCAGGCTGCTGCGGTACCACAGGCATCGCTCACAGGAGGAGGCAAACTGCCTCTGCAGAGCAGGGGATGGAGGCTCCCACCTCTCCTGGCCACCTGAGTGTGGCAATTTCATTCCCTGTCCACAATTTCACTCTCTGTCCATGCTCTGAGCCATTACAGTATGGCCAAGGTGATGGGACTGATGTTTTCCCCAAGCCACATGGGTCACCTGTTTCAGCTGATCCCAAAGCAGCAGTGATGTGTGTCTGAGCATCGCAGTTCCCATGGGCTTGCCCAGCCCCACAGTGCTCAAGGGTAGAGCAAAAGCCCACCAGACCCCTGCGTGGCCACGTCATGGGTCATCTGGACACAGCTGCATTTCCACTGGTGCTTCCCCCTGGAAGGGCTCCTTACACTTTGGTAGGGCTTCAAAAGGTGCTTTGATAGCCACGGGACAGAAATATGGCTTACTGCTACCTCTTTGTTTTGCATTTTCCACCTTTTTCCCCTTTGCTGCCCTTGCTGAGTTCAGTCCTGGTACTGGCTCCACGGTGAGAATGGGAGGACACAGGTGTGAGCTGGGCTGGGGCTTGCAGACAGGCTTGTCATTCACGGAGGCTTTATTAAGAGAAGGAAAGGCAAAGTCCTAATTAGTTCAGGGAGTGAACTGCCTTGTGATCAGCTGCAAGGTGAATGGTGAAGGGATGAGCTGGCTTTTCCATTGAAGGCACCTGGGTTTATGAATTAGTTAGAGGGAGGTTAAACACTGCAACGTGTTGATTTGTTTAGGGCTGGAACAAGTTTAAATTAAGAGGAGGATAATATTTGACACTAGCTACTGATACAAGAGATGTCACCTTGACCTTTTTAATGTTTAATCTACACAGGCAAGGTTAAATAACGCAGCACAGGTGCAATACAGCTGCTGAGAGCTGAGCACGGATGAAGCCTTGCTGACCACGGGTGCCAGTGCCCATCCCTGTGCTGGATGTGATTGTGTAATGAACACAGGAGTATGTGGATTAAAAGGAGCATAAATAAATGTGATTCTGTCAGATCATTTTCTTATTTCTGCCATGGCAGGGGCTTTGATTTTTGCAGCAGGGAAGGGCCCCTTGCCTGGTTCTGTCTCACCCATCTCCTCGCCATGATGTTCCCATGCTGGACTGGGAACCTTCTTCCTGCACTCTGGGGCTCCTGTTTGGGTCAATAACTTGCTCATTGACGCTATAGAGAAGCAGCAACCATCGTTTTTGGTTAGAGGCCATCCCCACGGTCCCCAGCAGGGCTGATGCCAGGCTTCCTGCTCCCCAGCGGGGCCGAGCTGAGCCACAGGAGGGTCTCCGTTTAAATCCCTTTGCACTCCCATGGCCATGCCTAGCACAGATGTATTCCGGCCAGCACTTCCCAATCCCCCGACCTCCCGCTGCAGCCTGGCGTCTCCCAGGGCTCAGCATCTCCAGATGCTCTTTGTTCCCCCCTTGTCCTTTCACCAAAGAGCTGATTCCCACCAGCTGCATCTTTCCAGCCAAACTGGCAAAAGTAATTAGGCAGGAGTGTAATTAGAGCCGAGCAGGAGCAGTGAGTCATTAGCAGAGCCCTGTGGGAAACCTCAAGGAGCCCAGGAGGGCACCGGCCCCATGGGGAGCAGTGGACGGGGCCAGCTTGGGAAGCGTCCCCCTGTCTGTCTATGTCTGTGATGCCCACAGATGGTGACCCAGAAGAGGGCAATTGGGGCAGGTGCTGTGTGGGGACTGGATGTCAGCACATCGCTGTGGCTTCCTAAACCATGCTCAGGACAAAAAAGTGCCATCAGTTTTCTAAAGAGCACAAACTGTGCTGTGCCCACATGGCCCCGGAGCGCTTCCCAAAACAGCCAGCACTTCAAAACCACACAGGATGTGATCTCTGAGCTCCCCAGGGGATGTCAGGAGTGTAAGGACGTCAGATAGCCAGGGTATGTCCTCTTCGACCTTCACCCCATCAGCATTGGAAGAGGGGGCCGCAGGCGTACAGAGGGGTCCTTGTGTGGGACGCAGCCATCAGAGGTGCAGCGAGCACCGGGGAGAGGGAAGTGAGATGTCCGGGCACTGACAGCGTGAAAGCTGGGCTTTCTTCCACGTAATTGGATTTGTTATTCAGCTGAGAAACGCTGAATGGCTTGGGTGGGCTCTGAGCTCCCCATTTCAGCGAGGAAGTCAGCGAGGAACGATAAAGTAGGTCACACTGCTGCGAGCAGCACTGATGGCTCTGCGCAACTCTCGATGACATTAAATAAGGAGGTGGTGAAACAGAAAGAAAAGGGAGATTGTAAGGGAGGAAGAAAAAAATGAGCTCAGCCTCCGTTATTCCCTCACACCAGGAGTCCCGCTGCAGGTCTCATGCTCTGCACCAGAGCGAGAGGGATTCGGCACAGCTGAAAATCCCCGTTTGGTTGTGGGGAGCTTGTGGCCATGGTTCCTCCTGCCCTTGGAAACATCTGCATTTCCTGGGATGGCCAGAGCCAGCCTCTGTATGGATGCGGGGCCATCTCAGACACCGGACGTATTAAATCACCAGCTACTCTGCTTTTAATTGACTCCAGTGAAAAAGGGTGAATGAGCTCGGCTGAGAATTCCCCGCAGGGCTTCGTTGCACAATGGTATTATTTCAAGGGCAGCTGGGGTCAAGCTGGGAAAATGCATATTTAAAACCCAACAAGGCTCTTTCAGTTTCATTTAAATACAGGAGAGGAGCCTCGGCCTCTGGAGAGGCCCAGCGTGGGGACAAAGGTCCGAGACGTGGGTCAGGGGCCTGGGAGGGGTCCGGACCCATGAGCTGCCTGAGCAGCTCCCAGCCTTTCCCTCAGCTCTCCTCATAAGTGCTTCGGGAGCCAAGTCCCAGCTCCAGACTGGGGAAGAGTGGGGCTGAAAGGATGCTGAGCAAGGGCAGGGTCCTGTCTGAGCTCCCGACGCTCAGCAGTGAGGGCTGTCCATACCATGGTGCCTGGGAGCTCACAGCTCCACAAAGCCACCCTACAAGGCTTTCCCCCATGCACTCCGAAACCAAGCTGACCTTGACATGTTGAGAAGCCAAAAAACCTCTCAAAAATTAAAAAAAAAATATAAAAAATCTACATTTCTTCCCCTGTCCCCCCCCCCCACCCCCCCCATTAAAATCCTGACCGGAGCTGGCCGCAGCTCTGCTCTGCTCCCTCCATCTCCCACTCCCCTCACTCTGTAGCTGCTAACTGAGGAAGCTTTGTATTTTGCATCACATTTAATTCCTTAGCAACAGGTTGCTGCTGTCACAGCAGCTGGTGATTGCTTTTGAATTGTCTTTCGGGCAGGCTCCAGAATAAACACAAAAGTGCACGCCTTTGCATGACTCGTATCAAAGCCAGCCTGTCGCAGAGCCTCCGAGCCGGTATTTAAAGTCCCAGGGTCCTGTGTGAAACCTGAATCAACAGAACTGAAAGGGATTTTATTCACACACTCCCTCTCTCCCTGTTTTTCATCCTCCTGCTCATCCAGCAGTAATTTCTGGGCCCTGAGCTGGTTTCTCAAAGGGCTCCTTAATGAGCTTTTGCTATGGGGCCTCGCGCTCAGCTCTGCCCAGCTCATGTCCGCTCCCCAGCCTGCTCCAGGGACACGGGGACACCTTCCCGGCCTCTTCTACAACCACAAAAATCAGGCTCCAAACCCCTTTGAGCCTCCATGTCTAATGCCCATGGGTTGTTTTGTGTCCCCATCCCTGCGTCCCCTGCTAGTACCAGTGGGCAAACACAACAGTGCAGGATCATCCTGCTCTGTCTGGTGCCGATATATGCTGGTAGGTGCCCAGCAGCAACCCCAAATCTCTCACATCCCTCTGGAACAAAGCTGGAGCTGTGGGGGAGATCCCGGAGCCCTCCTGCATGGGGCTGAATCCAGCCTCGGCCCCCTGCGATTTGGGGCACGGCTGGGAATCCCATCCCGCCTGCCAGCCGGGCCCCTTCTTGGGAGCTGCAGCAGCAACGAGACGGCAAATAAGGAACCCAAAAGTGGAAATTCTTCTCTTCTTCCTTAAAAATGGCTGCTTGCTGTGCAGGAGCATGGCAGGGCCTGGGGCAGGCCCTCTTGGCCTCCTTGGCAGGCGTTGTGAGGCCTGCAGGGTCTCCTCCTGTCACAGGGGATGCTTCATTCCCAGCCCTGCCAGCTGGGGTGAGACACTCCGCATCGTGCCTCAGTTTCCCAAGCTCTGACGCAACAGTAATTAGGGCCAGGCCGGCTGCAGGAGGCTGGCTGCGAACCACCCAAGCCTGTTATTACTCCTCGGCCCTGTTATTAGACCGAACTCCAACTCGCTTAGGAATGAAGAGAGGACTCCTGTGAAAAAGGCACAAATGGTTTCCCAGATCATCATTTTTATTAAAGTTCGCAGGCAGCTGGAGGAAAAAAAAAAAGAAAAAAAAAAGAAAAAAAATCCTACAAAATGTAAATAAGTGTCATTTAGAGCAGTGTAGAAGGGCTGTGCACCCAGAGGGCTCTTCCCGGCAGCAAAGGGCGCTTGCAGCTCCTCAAAGGCTTTGTTGTTCGAAGCACACAAGGGCTTTCAGTGCGTTGCATCATCCCGCTGGCCAGGATACAGTGCTGCCGAATGACGGGGAGAAAGGCAAGCCCCAGGTACCCACTGCAGGACACAGCTGAATGAGGCCAGCCCAGAGCCGTGTGCCCCCGTGGAGAGCCAGAAACCCCGCAGCTGACCCCAGGGAGCACCCAAATGTCCATCTGGGATGTGTGGGAGAAGGGGTTCCCTCCCCAACCCACCCCTCATGCGCCCTGTGCTGCTCCTTCCCTCTACTCTCCCTTTGAGGATAAAAGAGGCAAGAGGCCTCCGAAGGCCCCGAGTGTACCCAGCCACGCAGCCAGCCTCTGTTCCTGCTCGTTTGCTAATTACCCTCACCCACACGCTGTTTGGAGAGTGGGAGAGCACGGAGGGGAATCTCAGAGAGCTGCTCAGAGCAGGCAGCAGGCTTTATCCGCCGGGGCATCTCGCCGCGGTGCCGCAGTTTTGGCACGCTGGCAGAGCGGCGGCGCGCGCCCCGGCAGCTGTGCGCGGGGAGCTGCCTGGCCCACGGCGAGGAAGGAGGGGAATAAAAACACCAAAAAGCTCCACAGAGCAAAACCAGAGGCACCTGCCTCGTTTCGCCAAGGCACCCGGCGCTGCAGAGCTCCCACGCTGTGATGTTTTGGCTGGGCTTGGCACAGCTGGGGGGAGCAAGGTGCTCTCTACTGGGCTCAGCCCTTCCCTTGGCCCCCCTTTCCCAGCCCCTTTTCCTTATAAAAAAAATCGCCTCCACGTCACCCAAACAGCAGGGAGCACCAACAGCAAGCTCACTGCCTACAAAAATCAAAAATAAATCTCTTAACCCCCCCATGACCGAGTAACATAAAGCACCTGAGGGTGCCCCGGGGGACGCAGCCCCGTGCACATCCTCATCTCCCCGCTCACATCGGGCCACCAGCATCCACCAGCTGCCCTCCCCGTGCCCCCCATGTCCCTTGTGCCCAGCCTGGCAGCGACGGCCCGGTCCTTTGTGTCCCCTGAGATACCAGGGAAGGATGTGAGAGGCTCCTTGGTGTCCTGTGCAGGGGGACAGGAGGGGACTCGGTGGCTGTGCTGGCTCCAGCAGCGAGGAAGGGGCCGTGGATGTGATGCCGGTATCTGGGGAGGGAAAGAGAAAGGTCATTAATCGCCACGTCGCAGGCTCTGGGATACATGGAGAAAGGGTTTTGCATGCTGGCAGCTCCTGGTGTCCTCCCCTGACTGCAGAGAGAGGGGCGGGGGGGGAGCAGTCAGTGTGTTTAGGGCCATGAGCGTGAACACAAAAAGCAAACCAAAAAAAAAGCTTTTTTTTTGCGTTTTTTTTTTTTTTTTCCACCGGTTCCTCCAAAACCATCCCTACGCCTGCTGCTTCCAAGGGGTTGATTACCGCAGTCTGGGACTGAGCGCAGACTGCACATGTTTCCATCTGCCCAGGGTTAGGAAAAGCCTGATTTTCATTGCCTTTCCTCCCTGGGCCAGCCACTCCCTTCCAACGCTGCCTGATAAACTGGCTCGGGAGACAACCAGCCGCCCGCCCGGCAGCAGCGCTGCCCTCCCTGCTCCTCCTGCCTCGCTCTTGGGCTCATGCAAATGCCTTTCCCTGGGAGCCATGACAGAAACCGGCTGCGACTTTGTTCCGGCAACAACAGACAGGTTTCTAGCACCTAGCAAGCGGGTTAGGAGCAGGGAGGTTTTTCCAGAGGTTTTTCAGCTGCTCTGAGTGCTGCTGCAGGCACCCGGGGCTTGTGCAGGGTGAGGTGACCAGCGGCGAGCTGGACATGGCCAGGAGTGATGCACGGCCCCAAAAACCTGCGGCTTCTTGCACGGCGAGAGCTGCCCCAGCTCCATGCAGAAGGGAAGCCAAACCCGTGCTTGTAAAAGGCTTGTTATCTCCGCCGTAATTAAATAATCAGGAAAAGAGTCATTGAACAGATCCGACGCTTAGTGTGACCGCAGCCTGGCAGTACCAGAATATAGCACTGGGCCTGGCAGGCTGCCGAAACCCTCACGGGCACTTTGGGGCCAAAGTTCAGCTTTTCGGTGCCAGAAGAAAACCAGCGCCTGGCTGCAGCCTCCGCCGCTCAGTGCTGCCGCCTCTGCCCAGGGCAGGCGGGAGGTTTTGGGGTGCCAGTACCGGATCCAGGCCCTCCACGGGGCACGGCATCGGCTCTCGGCTCTGGGATGTGCCCCAGGAATCAGAGCCCGGGAGCTGGTCCCGTGGGCGTGCAGGGGAGCGTGCAGGTGTGCGGGTGAAAGGGAAGCTGCTCGCCCCAGAGCATGAGAGCCCGCAGCTTGGTGGGCCAGGTTCTCCCCAAAATTGCAAGACCCAAGAGCCGAGTGGGGCAGAGCTCCTGGCTGGGTTTCACTTGTATTTAAGAACACGGGGTTTTGTAGTAGCAGTGTCTTTATTTTGTTTCCCCTTTGCAGCGATTCACTGCCTCAGCCGCCATCCCTGGGGGAGCTCTGCAGCTACCTCATCCCGAGTTTAACCCCACCGTTAGCCCAACTTTCTGCCTCCACCCAGGGCAGAGAGGCAACATACGAGCAGGTCCCACCAGAAAGCCCCCTGGCAGCACCAGCTCCACCGTTTCACAGCAGCTTCGTGGCCGTGGGCAGGCTTCCAGGCTGTGTGCCCCTCATCGTGCCCCAGCCCTGGCACTACGACATCCATGTCACGGGGCAGGGGCACCAGGAGCTCCGTGTGAGGCTGGCCTCAGCTCCAGCTGGGGAGGTTTGGAGGCCAAGCCCTGGGAGAAACAGTTCCAGCTGAGCAGTTTTATGCTTTAAATTAAAAGCAGGCTCCGTGCTTTAACATCGATGTTTTTCAAGGATGTGTTATTTGGGTCTTGGGGCTGGTGTGAAAGCAACCTCGCAGGTTTATAGGTGAGATTTTGGTTTTGTTTTTGGCCCAATGCACAAAATACTATTTCCTACCAGATGATTGCCCAGCTGAGGAGCATTCCCCATATGATGAGCAGGGGCTGCCTGCTCCCAAAGAGCATCGGCACCAGGAGAAACCAGCATGGAAGGTGCTGGCCACCCTGCCTTTGGGCATCCCTTCTGGAAAGGAAACCCTATAGGGAGCAAAGTGTCCATCACGGCACCAACACTGGTGCTGTGGGAGCTGCAAGACAGCAACCCCCTGCCTCATGCACTGGGGGGTGATGGAGGAGCCGCAGGACCCTGTAGCCAGCTATCCCAGCTATTCATGTTAAAAATAAGTAAAAAAATGTACTCTCTGGAAAAAAATCTCACTCATGTACGTTTCAAATTCTTCTTTTAAGCAATGAGTGGAAATGAAGCCAGGAAAGCACACAAAACCCTTACACAGTGACTTTTCACCAGCTTTATTTGTAGGTTGGCATATTACAGTTTCTAATTCCCTTGTGCTTGTGCCAGGCTCCAGCATACAGTGAAAAATATCACATAACCCCCCAAAGATCTTTATTAGGTCTGAGCAATCCCAATACAGCATGGAGGAAAAAGGCAGGAGAGAAAACATCAAAGCTCTGTGTTTTGGGGGACTGATTTTTCTTCGGTGGCTGAAGAACCAACTCTCACCTCAAACCCTTCCCCATTCCTATTGCCAGCGGTGTGGCTGGTGTGGAGCTTTAATATTCAAACGCATCTGCTACCAGAGAAAATTAATTTTCAGCTCTAGGACAGCTCTTAAAGGGGGGCCCCATTGACCCGCACTGAAAACGATGGAGTCCTCACACTGCTGGCTGCAATATTTAATAGCTGAGTGGCAGTTAATTAGATTACTGAGCCACTGTGACAGATGCTAGGCAACGCCTGAGGAGGAGAATTTGGAAAGGCCATTATCTTCCAGCGCTGTGAAAGTGCTCAGAAATCTCCTTTTAACCCTTCCCACTCTTGCCACTGTGGTCCAGCCCAGGTTAAAGTCCAGCCTTTTGCAAATCAAAGGCCAGAATAATGCCCTGGGTGCTTTTCTACCTGAGACAAGCAGGAGGTCACGTTGGGCAAACGCCTGGTAGAGGTGCCAGGAGCTCCTCTTTGGTTCCCGGCTGGCATCCAGAGATCGTGAGGAAATGCCTGAGCACTGCAGTAATTCACCCACTGGGTGATTCCCAGGTACACCGAGTGCAAAGCAGGGAAGTAAGAGGGTGTTAGAGGCACTGGGCAGCACTCCCTGCTCTGTTAAGTGGATTTTGATGAAGATACAGAAGAATTTCCCTCCCCATGGTCCCATCTCCCAATAAAACTTTAAGCTCATCAATCCTTTCCCCGGAGGCGAGGGTTTCCCAGCCGGGAGGCTGCAGAGTGAAACGTGCAGGCAGAGCTAGCAGAGGTGTTACAGACTTGCTGGAGAGAGGACAAGGAGAGCACCGACACCTCTGCTTCCACAATGCAAGGCGAGAGAGCTTGTGGCCTTCTCCTCCAGCTACATCTCGGCACAGATCAGTGATGATGTGCAGAGCTCGCTGGAGGAGAACTGGTGAGCAGAACGGTGACCAAACATCGCGCTGGGGAGGTGAGGAGGAAGCAGCTGCCCTCTGCCAGCAGTGCCAACACTACTTCTGGGCACGTGAGAACCAGAACCACACAGGACACCAGGAGCTTCCACCAACCTTCCCATTCCCACACAGCCCAACACAGCAATAAACACGTTCTTCTGCTGGTTCCAAACCCCCTTCCCTCCCACTCAGGTCTCACACACAAGTCTCAGAAGTTCTGATGTAACAAGCAACAGCTTGGATATTAAATAAACACCGGGACCATCAAATGCACTGAGGCTTCTAAGCTTCTGCTACCCACTGAAATGTAAATACAGAACATAAAAAGAGACTTGGGACTCTCCAGCATCCTAGGGGTCACTTGTCTACATATTCAGCAGCTCCAAACCAACCACCCAGATACCAGTATTAAACCACTGAGACTTCTTCTGAAGCATGTGTTGCCCTACTGTATTCCAGGTCTCAAATTTAAGTGTCTTTAGGAACTGTAACCCCCTCAACCACATGGGGAAAGGAGGTATTCTATGGTCATATCCACGACAGCAGGCGTGGATGAGACCACCTTGAAACGATGGAGTTTATTTTTCAGCACCGTGGAGTTTATTTTTCTTTTTTGGTGTGATGTCCCTCCCGCCTTTAATGTGCCTTTCTCATTAAAAAGCGAGTGAACTGGAACCTGTGGCTTGTGTGCGGTGTGTGGAGATGCATTTGAGGCAAAAGAGCAAGTTTCAGTCTTAGAGGAGACCCTTACCTTACTGAACTCCTGGCTACGAGCCCCCGAGCCCTGCCCCTCATGACGGCAAGTGCTTCCAGGTGCTGACGAAAGCCGTGGGGATGAGCGAGTAAGGCACCGTTGTGATACAGTTCCACGTGTCCGACATGGGGTCGTAGCAGTCCAGCGTTTTGCACCTCTGAGTCCCGAAGTAGCCCCCCACCACGTAGAGTTTATTCCCCGAGGCCAAGGCGTGGCAGGACATGCGCTTGGCGGTCATGTCCCCGATGCGCGTCCACTGGTCCGTCTCGCAGTCGAAGCGGTAGGCGGACGCGGCCGTGAACTCCGTGTCCCCCCCCATGATGAAAATCTGGCTGCCCAGGACGGCGGCGGCCGTGTAACGCCAGGGCTGCGGGCACTCCGCTTTGATCGTCCACCGGTTCTCGAGCGGATCGTAGCACTGCACCTTGGACACCATGTCCCGGTGGATGCTGGTGCCGCCGAAGACGAAAAGCTTCAGCCTGGCGCTCACCACCGCCGCGTTGCTCACCCCGTCTCTCAGCGGAGCCACCATCATCCACTTGTTGGCCGTGGGATCGTACTTCTCCACTTGCTTCAAGGACACCGAGGGCGACGCAGGGAAGACCCCGGCCACTGCCGTGTGCCCCCCAACCACGTAGAGGCAGTTTTCCAGTTCGGCGGAGCCGTGCCCAAAGCGAGCTATCAGCATGGGGGCGGCTTTGGACCATTCCTCGTGGACAGTGTCGTACACCCACACGTCTTTGGAGACCCCGTTCTCCGAGCCCCTGCCACCAGTGATGTACACTTTGCAGCCAATGGCGCAGGCGCTGAACTCTTTCCGCGGGCTCGGCAGGTCTGCTTTGGGGATAATTTCCTTCGCTTTTTGATCCACTTGGTAGATCTTGTCGCACATGAAGGTCTGCCCTCCCAGGATCAGCAAGGTGTGGCCGGCTTTGCGGGGCCTGGCGCAGGGACTGGTGACAACGCCGTCGTTCTGGAGGATCTTCTTCTTGCACTGAATGGCTTCGTCCAAGACAAGCTTGTTCCTTTCATCCACCATGATCAGGTCCTCACAAGCCAAGGCCTCCTTGAGGCATTCAGAAGGAAGCAAGGCCAGGCGAACGTTCCTCAGCAGCTCTGGAAGATAAGCCTTCCGCTCATCTAGATCGTATTTCACCCACTGGAGGACAGCCTTAAAGACCTTCTCCTCATCCTCAATTTCCAGCTCGTCGCTGGAGATGAGGTCCAGCAGAGTGTCCTTGGAAAGGTTGTTGAAGTCCTCGCTCTTGTGAACGGTCTCGAAGTTGACCAGGCACATCCTCCAGGAGAGCTCGTAGAGTCGGCGGCACTGATGGGCGTCCGAGAGCAGCATCATGCCCAGGCAGTTGGAAGGGTAGAGGTTCTTCTCCAGGAACTCAGCTGCTGCGTCTCGGACGTCGTGGAACTGCAGCATGTCCCCAGCCTCCAGGAGGGACTCAGCGTTTTCCTCGTTGATGATGATCCGCGAGGAATAAGCGAAGTCCAGCAGCAGCTCCAGCACCTCGGGATGGAGGCTGTCGTGGAAATTCACCGTGTCGTCCAGGCTCTCGCGCAGCCCGTTGCTGAACATGGCTTCGAAGTACCTGCTGGAGGCGGCCAGCACCGCCCGATGGCAGGGGAACGAGCGGTTCCCTGCCCACAGGGTGACGTCGGTGAACATGCAGTGCTTCCGCAGGGTGTTCAGGTGGGACAGCACGCAGTCCGGGTGGGAAGCTTTGTGGAAGAGCAAGATGTTCATGGAGCCGGTGCTCGTCCGGGATTTACGGTTCTCGTGGACGCTGACTGACATGGTGGCAGCTCGACAGCCTGCGGAGAGATGAGCAGAGAAAGGATTATTCTTTTTTTACACACATTTGCTCTCCAGCCCTGCTACACCGTCAGAGGACCTCAGACACGAAGCACCAGCGGGTACCCGGCACCTCCAGCACCCTCCTGCAATGCGACTTGGGCTGTACAAGGAAAGGCAGGGGCGCGAGGGGGGAAGTCTGCTCCTTGGTTTCAGCAACAGAGCAGCAAAGTGAAGCAATCAGAACCCAAACTCGAGGGTAAATTGTCTCAACGGCCCCTCGAGGGGATTGGCAAACCGCAGAAGAGTATTTTTCCTTCGAAAACAGCATTAGGAGAGCAGTCTATCCAGGGTAAAGGGCACCAGCCTGTTCTTGGCTCGGCACAAATCAGGTTTGGCTTCTGATTTCCATGAAGATTATTGCAGCTTTAGGAAAGGCAATTGCTACTGGTTTTATTTGTGGAATATCTAGCTACCGGCACCAGCCCAAAGTTCTGAACCACCTCTACCAAAGCCTTTCATTGCAGTTTTTGTTGATAAAACTCACGAGACATTCTCGTGACTTCCAACATTTTCTGTACAGATTCACATCACAGAGAAGGATAAAAGAGACGGCTAATTTATGGTTTTTAACAGACAGGGAGAAGGAAACACAACGCTTTTATAAGCTACTATTTCATTTAAGTGCTCCATGCCTGTGGAAGAAAAAGCCTTCGGACCAATCAAGTTGGTAGTGATGACAGAATTCAAGTCGCTCACTCTAAAATATTTTAGCCAGCCCAATTTTTTGCCCTATGTAACTGAAGTAGGCAGACAGATAATGCACACTGTCCTCTCTTAGGGCAGAAAGTCAGCACTGAAGTGAAGTTGATAGCACGACTGTCCTGAGGTTTGAAAAATGAGCCAAAAAAAAAAAAAAGCCTGAGATGTAAATGAGGAGCGTGATTTCTCCAAGCTCGATGCACAAAGATGCGCTGGGGGGAGGGAAATGTGACTGTGAAATGCACAAAGCACCTGAGCCAAGCTGCCAGACACGGCACAGCAGCCAGAAAGCCTCGGCTCGTTCAACACCGCCGAGCACACCGGAGCAGCTCGCTGGGCCCTGCCGTGACAGCAGGTAGAGCGAAGCCAGGGCAGGCACTACAGCAGATGGCATTTGTGCTGCATCCAAAGAAGCTCTCCCTGGCTAAAAACGGGAGTTTGGGCTAAAGACAGGGACAAGTCACAGAGCTCGGTGGGGTCAGACCCTTCCTGGTAGCGTTTCAGCACGTCTGTTCAGGTGCACAGGAGGTTGGGGTCCTGCTGGCACGAGGCAGACACACAGCCACGAGCAGTAGCTGCATGCTGGGGACAAGTGGGCATCATCCCCAGGAAAAAGGGGTTGCTGAGAAACAGTACCCAGCTCAGATGATTCTCCCCTCTTACCCCAAAATGTTTTTTTTAATTCCCTTGCCTAACACATCTTCCCCAAACCATCCACGTTCTGCTTTGCAGGCTGGAGACACGAGGGCTGAAACCCCACGCCATCCATCCCTCCCCATTCACCTGATTCTTTAGGAATCAGTAATTTGGCACACGCAGAGCTGGCAGGGTGCTTTTTTGGGGGCATCTAAACCTTTCTCCTTTGCAAACCTGAAGTTTTAAAGGGTCTTTCTCATCTGCAAGCTCACAGGCTGCCTTCCCCATCTGCAGGATCCCGTGGAGATGCCCAAAATGCCACTAGGCAGGCTCGGGGTGAGACGTGAGCCCTGGCACCCGTCGGCTGTCGGCGCAGGGACTCAGGGCAGACAGGGTGCTGAGCCCCACGGGGATGCTGGAGGCTTGCGACACCGACCCCGCCGAGACACCACCCGCCCACGGATGACCTCAAGCAGGGGCTGATGGCCAGATAAGGGCCCTGAATCACGCTCTGCTCACGCCTTTCATACCCACCCCAAGGTCCTCCGGAGCCTGTATTGGACAAGCGTTTGCGGGTGTCTCTCTTTCTCCCCCAGCCACTGTGAATTATTGAGGTCCCTGAGACCTCGCTCATTCCTCAGGGCTGTGTTAGAGCCCAGGGAAAAAGGCTTCTCCATGCCAACTGCGGCAGAAACAAGTGCTTATCTGAGCAGCTACAGCTCCTAATGGCAGGGCAGCAGCATCGCTGGGGATATCTATGCTGTGCTGGTGCACATCCCTCACCAAAACCCCTGCGGTTTGGAGCTGGGGCTGCTGAGCTCGTCTCATTTGTGATGGGAGGCTGTGCGCAATTGGGGCTCCAAAACAGGAAGGAAAAGGCCCCGACAGGAAGGAAAACGCCGTCACCGAGCAGCCCAGGAGCACTCCGAAGCGCATCCCGAGGAAATGGTGTCCAGCACCCACACCCAGCCCAGGGACAACGCTGATTTAAGAGGCTGTACGGATTCCTGCATCAAAGCTCTGCAACGCTGGACTGAGGAATACAAATGAAACATTTATGAGGCTGCTAAAAGCTATTGATTTAGGCTCCTACTCCTAGCACCTCAGAAACCACCCCGCCAGCGCTCCTGCTTCCTCTGCTCACAGCTCGGGTCACGTATTCAACGTTAACCTTTGATTTGCTTATCCGCAGAAAAATTAAGCAATTTATACAGGACGGCTACGGAAACAAACAAAAAGATTACGGGAAGGCAGCCCCATTTTTATTCTGACGCTCAGATTAGAAAAGCCACTAGACAGAATGGAAGCAGCAGGTCGTTTGGGAGAGAGAAATGTCGGTATAAAAGCTGCAGCAGAGCTGCTGTGATTATATATATATATTAAAAAAAAACTCAAACAACAACCATCCAACCTTCAAGCACCTAGCATTTAACATCTTGCCCAGGGTAATGAAATATTTCTAACCAATGGGTAATGAATAGGGCAGAAGTTGTTGGGTTGCAGGCCGGTCCCCATTAGGACTGCTCTTCATGTCACCGTGTCCCAGTGCAAGCACCAACTGGTCCCCAGTACAGCCGCTCCAGTTGGCCTCTGCTGGAGCTGAGTGGTGGCACTGGCTGCCACTGGTCACCAACAAACCGCCACGCAAGCAGCCTCCCAGCTCAGGTGTGCGGCCATCTCACCAGCAAGGCTTGCTCCTATTTTTTCAGCAGCTTTCAAAACGAAGTCGTTTTGAGGGCAAACAATGCAAAGCACCTACTTTTTGAATCCTACCGTATCTGGGCAAAAGCAGGAAAGTGGTAGCTATTAGTCCTTCCCCCATACAAACACACCCCAGTGCATCTCGCAGTCTACAGGGAACCTGGCACCATTCCACACCTATCAGGTGAACAGAAACTGCAGGCACGCAGTTCAGCTGGCGGGTTTCTTCCAAATCCAGTGGCACTAAAAGGATTTTCTCTGCTTTTTGTGATGCACACAAGCATACTGCAATTTGAGCAACATTTCCCTGCCGTGATGAGCAGGCTGGATCCATGACACGTGCAGAGCAGAATTTAGCCCCTCCTGCACTCCTCATTTCTCTTACCCTGCCACTGAGTTAAAGAGAAAAACCAGAACTGCTCAGGACGAGGAATATCTCAAAGAATAAATATAATAAATATTATATACCAAATATTCACTGTGAAGCCTTTTAGAGGATCTTATTGCATGCACAGGCGGATGATAACTCTTCTCCCGCAGGGAGGAGGGCAGCAGGGCATCAGGTTTTTGACAGCTATCCAATGCTGTCTGCTGGCTATAATATTCCCCTGGCTGTATGAAGCTTTTGTACGGCAGATACAGGAAAGCCAGGATTTTTTCCAGCAGAGCAAGATAAGGGCGCTTTGGAAATCCTTCCCACACGGGGTAGACAGCAACCCAGAAGGAGGGTAGGAGCTGGATCGGGGAGAAAAGACCCTTCTGACCTCAGCTCAGGAAGAAAATGCTGGAGAAAATATCCCCAGCAGCCTCTGGACAGGACAAAGCTGGCAAAGAAAACACGGTGGGAAAACAAAACCTCAGAGCTGGCCAAAGTCCCTGGTCGAGCAATGGGCACAGTTCTGCCCGAGCACTTCTTGCCTCCTGCAAACCTCTGCAGCAGCAGGCGGCCGTCCCTGAGGCTGGTGGGTCACCGTGTCGAGGAGCTGGTGCTGGTAACTGAGGAGATCCTTGGGAAACACTCTTATCTCTTGAAAAATCCAAGCAGCACTTAGAAATTGGATACTTCCAAGCTGTCTCAGCTCCTGGTTTCCAACCACAGAAGATCTGCATACGAGAAGAGAGCCCAGGAGCACTACTGATATACGACCTATATTTAGCCAGGCTTGGGGTTCCACCCTCCATCCTAAACCAGCAGAGTGCCACAAATCTCCGCTTCATTTCCCTATCAGCAGGGGAACCCCAGCTGCTTTGGCCAAACTGTCTGCACCTTGTGAGCTGACTCGGTTCTCCATCTGGGCTGGACCAGCAGCTGTGCAGGGGCTGCATCTCTTCCCAAGTCACCCAGCTGAGATGCTGCTTCCCTTTAAACAGACAATATTTGAGAAAGAATAAGTCCCCAGAGGGACTTCGGGGATTCAAGAATCATTTCTGCTTAGAAGGGGAGAACTACAGTCTCAGGACTGTAAAGGTTGGCTAAACACCAATAAAGAGCCCAAATCCCATGAACCGAGGCTGGCTTTTTGTTTGCCGAGCAGACTTTCAGAGAAGCAGCAGGCAGAACACATTTCCTTTTTGCCTTGCTCAACCATGAACTATTTAAAGCAGTAAATAAGTAAATAAATAAGCAGTAGAGTTCCCAGCTGGCTCCCTTCAGGAGACTTGGAAGAAACTCCCTGGGCAGCGGCAGAGGCTGGAGAGCTGCCTCCTTGCCACGAGGCTCCGTTTCTTCAGAGTGCTGGGATTTAGCACGAGCTGGTGTGCACGCTGTGCTGGGGACTTGCAGTAGGATTTAAATGCTACCCGTGCAAATTTGAGATCAGAGCTTTCATCATTTCCTTTTTTGATTTACTCAAGCTCATTTTGGCTGCTTTCATTTTTCCGGCCACACGGCTGCCAGCAGATACTCTGAATTCAGAGCAACCAGGACAGGAGCCATCACCCCTCCGTGGGCACCAGGCTGGGACACACCACAAACACACCATCACACAATAGGACTTTCAATATCCTTGTGATCTGAGCCTTACTCTTTCACCCATCCAGGTGACTTCACAGATCTGGAGATTGTGCAGGAGTAGAGAGGAAGTTTGGCTGCCTGCACATACAATAAATCAATATGACACCGGCTTGCACTCTCCTTAATGAGCCATGGGTGTTGTGGCTGATTTTGCAGGGTGGCAGCCTTAAGATTCATTTTTTCCCCTCCGATTTCACAATGTCAGCCCTCTGGGGTGAAATGCCATCTCAAATTCAGACAAAGTTCCACTTCTCTCTATAAGCAGGGAGATAAATTCTTGACTTACTAGTAAGTTGCTCATTCTCTTGTCCTGAATATTGGTGCATTTCCAATGCCTTCATGAACTGCAACGCCTGCTGCTCAGCTCCAGCTCAGGACAAAATTACTGCTGCAGGAGAGCTGATTCCCCTTTTTTACTCTAGGAGTTGCAACCTAGAAATGTAAGAAGCCGCCTGCGGTTTCATCTTGGTGGGGGAGAGCTCCTTGCAAAGCTGCTTAGGACAAAGAGCGGTGTGGCAATGCACTGCCGAACACACCCCCCAGTCCAGCCGTGTTTCAGAAGCACGGAAAGCAATCGCTGGGTGGAGGCTCTGTCAAAATGTTTGAGGAGAAGGAGACTCCAACACATGCAGGCTTTCATCACGTACTCAGGGACACAGCTTGAGTTTCAAAAGCAGAAAAAAAAAAAAAAAAAACAAACACAGAAGAAATGAAAAGATAAGCGGGGAACGGAGGTAGGAAATGAGAAAGGGGAAGGAACAAATCTGAAGAGCTTTTCCAGATGCGTTTCATGTCCCTGCAAAACACGGTGGCCTATCAGGTATACAGCTCAGAGCTGCTAGAAATGCTCGATGCTAATAATGCCCCTCTGCGAAGAGGGCTTGAGATGAAAGGAATAAAAATAGCAGCTGGCATTTAGCGTAATGCTGTGCTCGGGGAGCGCGGCGCCTGGGCTGCAGCCAGGTGGGCAGCCAAGGAGCTTCCCCGCATCTCCTCCGGGAAGCCTCCTCTGCTCTGTCCTCACCTCGGCGGTGCTTGCGTGCAGGCTCTGCTCTCTAATAAAGGAGGCTTCGTCTCCAGCAACGCCTGCGAATTTCGTGGTTTGCCCGTGTCAGTCAAATTGGTTCTCCTCTGCAGGATGACTAACGCAGCAAAGATGCGACCGTGATTTCTCACCCTGGAATTCAGGCAACGTAACCCTGCCGTGAATCAGGGGCAGCAAAGCTGGATTTGGCCTCCCTGACAAACTCTCGTTGTTTCATCATATCCGCAAAGGAAAGATAGTTATCCACGTCCCAGCCCCCAAAAGCAGGATTTCAGATCCTGCCCCAGCCTTGGAGAATGGGAGGCCTCTTTATCATTTCTTCTCATTTTCTCACTTTCTAGTCTGGCCTGCGCATCCTAGACAGAAAAACAGAGAGACCATGTGAAAGGCTCCTTCTGTTGGCTCAGGCAGAAACTGGGAGGTTTTCCAAGGCCAATTCTGTAGGCTCCAGGAGATCAGATTGTCTGGAGAAGGTCCGGGCACGTATCTGAACGTCAGCGTGCTTACTAAAGCAAATCCGAACTCAGAAACTTGGTCTGTCCATCGCCGTTTCGTATCCCATTCCCCACTCACCATCTCTCCCTTTAAACTTATGCTCCACTCTGAGCCCAAAGTCACCACAAGAATCTACTGAATGCCACTTCCCATAGAAATCAAAGCCAGTACTTGCAAGCTGGACCAATTAGTGAGGTTCTTGTTCTATCCTGCAAAAGCACCGGTGAAAGGGGCAGCAATGCCCAAAACCTACAAGAGACAAACTATCAAGAGCCCAGGGAGATCAAATTCCAATCAAAATAAAAATACGTGTAGGAAACTTGCTTTATGCGCAACAGATGCAGTTTTATTTGCAAACCAGGTATTGGACTTGCTACTCCACAACTGAGTTACTCCATAAATCTTCTTAAGCTACCTGTGAGGCAATCAAATAAAGTTCATGTTCACCACTAAGCTCACTGGCTTTGCAGTCCCTGGGAACACCACACCCTCCTACAACCACTATCCAAATCGGGATAAATAATGCTTTTAGCCACAGTTCAGGCTCCAGACAATAGCTTTTCATTGCTACGCCTTAACCCCAGTGGATCCTTTCAGAGCCCGTGATTCATTTCAGAGGCTGCTGTGGGGTTTTGTCCTCCCCGCCTGCCCTCCAGCTCTGCTGGTGAATGAATTCCCTTCTGCTAGATCAATCACAGTCGTTTCGCAAAATGAATGCAGGGCTGCAGAGGAGGCAAGTTTTCAGTCCCGTCTCCCATATTATGCCCCAAAAAGGCTCCAAAATGGAGACAATCAACTTGATTGCAGCATCTACCCCAGCCCCATGTGAGCAGGAGAAAGCCCCTTTTCAAGCAAGGCAGCTTGCCCATGCGCTGCACAGGGAAAAGGCCTTCAGTACTTCAGACACAGGCAAGCAGAACCACATGCCACTTCCCAGGGAGAGTTTATAGGATGAGATGTGGTGCGTGCCAAATTAATGCCAGAACAACCACTGGAGCTGCTGACTGCAGGGAGCACGTTCCCAGCAGCCTCCCACCCTCTCTGCAGGCTGTGCCCAGCTCCCAGCGCCGAGCCTGGCAATGCTGCTGGCTCAGCCAGCCAGAGGAACCAGAGGCCACGCCACCTACCCTCACACCAAGCAGGTCCGTCTCCCCGCTGCCAGGGCAGGATCTGGGTTCTGTGCCCAGCCAGGTAACCTGCTGTTTGTTTCGTCTTCCCTGCTCCTCCGCCAGGCAGATCTCGGTGCAGCAGCCAGGTTCAGGGTGCAGGAATTCACCTGCAGCTCTGGCTGGAGCTCAATACGCCACGCGATGCCACGGAGATGGGAGACCCTCACGTAACTGATCAGCTGCTGATGCTGGTGGGCACAAAGCCGGCTTGCAAACCACTGACAGATACTCAAGGGTGTGAGGCTGCAAGACAGGACATTGCTCATCGCCCTCTGGCTCTGGACAGAAGGAACAAAGGTGACACCCATCTCTGATGTTTTAATTTCAGTACGAACAGCATCCAACCCCATACTCAGCTTCCACATCCCGGAGCTGAATGGGAGCGCTGCAGCCAGCCAGGCTGTCCCAGGCATCTGTGTGTGCATCACAGGCAAACCAGAAGGACTGGCAGCCTGCTACAGTAATAAACTTGCCTCACCACAATCTGGCAGGCTGTCATTTAAAACTGGTAGTCTCTGCAAAGTCTGATGGCCAGCAAGCAGGCAGCAGCTACAGGACAGGCAGCATTCCCAGGCTCAAGTGACAGGGGGAAGACTGAGCAGCCCCCTCTGGCTGAAGTGATGCTAATGGTCACTGCGGGGATATGAAGTCGATAAAGAAAGGCTGACGTGATGGTGGCTAAAGGTCAGCTCAGGCACTCGGGGCGACTCGTTAAAGCTCAATGCATCCTGGCTGTGCTCCTGCAGCCAGCGTTTTATGCAACCCCAGCTTCATTTCCTGCAGTCGATAGAAGACTGGAGCACGGCTACTCCTCACTTCACCTGCTGACACTACTGCTCCCCACACACTCCTTCCACAGGCCCCCAGTGCCCACTGCAGATGTCCCAGGACAGCTCTGCAGTCCCTGCTCCACCACCTCGTGCCCACCTCCCTGCTCAACCACCCTGTGCCCAACAGCCTGTGCTCATTTCCCCACTCCACAACCCCGTGCCCACCTCCCCAGGGCTGCCCCACACACTCTGTCCTCACCCCATCACTCCCAAAATACATTGCTAGCCTCTGCCACCTTCACAGCTGGCCCCATCCTGCCCTCCCTGCTTCACTCGCCTACCTCCTAACACTGCGTACAGCCTGGCTGCGAAGGAGGAGGACCTGAGCTCCTGCAGACTGTGGTTACCACTGTAGGACAAAATAGGTACCGTAACTCACCCGTTAATACATCCAGACTGACAGCCACACGCTCCCTTCCTGCCCCTGCCCCTACGAGGCCATGCCCAGCACTGCTCCAGCCCTGGAGGGACCACCTCGTGCACCACCTCATCTTCATTTTAACACATTTGGAGGTGTCAGACAGCATTGCCCTGTTCCCAAGCTGCCTGCCCTCACAAATTTCATCTGCCTCCCTCCTGCCGTCCAAAGGTTCCCAGCTGGCCTCATCGCCTCTCCCAAACCACATCAGGAGCCCGGTCACACCGCCTGCATTACCCACGCCTGCCCCAAACGCAGCGTGGGGACCTACCATGGGACACGTTTCATGATGAGGCAGGAGGACCTGGCACAGCAATTGCCACAGACCGGAGAAAAAGGACAAAAAAAGGGGCAGGAAGTTTGGGTTCCCCAACGCTGAGGTTGTTTACAGCCTCCTGTCTACCTTGAGGCGCTCCCGATTTGCTTCTGCAGCAAATTCCCCTCCGGTTTTAGTCCCGGGAGCCCTGCGCCCACACCTTCCCTTCGCAAACCTCCACCTCTGCCTCTTCCCCAGGCGCGTCCTTATCACGGAGATAAGGCCCAGCAGGTGGACGAGGACACAGAAGAGACAAAAAGATGATTTGGGGTCAGATTTGATAGGAAACAGCAAGGAGGGCACGGCAATCGGCGAGGCCCTAGAAAAGGTCCCACATCCCTAAAGAGGGGCACAAAGAGATTGGGAGGGGAAATAAGCAGTGCCTGAGCCCTCGGAGATGTGGGACACCGGTATGGGACCTGAGCAGGGATGGGGAGCACAGTGGGGTTACGGGCAGGGGCTGGCCAGCAGCAGGCACCAACCACACACACACAGCGGGTGGGAGAAAAACGAATGAAAAATTGTCCTAAGGCAGCGGAGGGAGGAAAGTTGCAGCGTAAAAAGTTACAGAGATGCTCGCTGTGCTGGGACTCGGGGTGAGTGTTTATAGGGTATTTGTAGGGTGACCATCTGTAGGGTGACCGCGGTCCGGGCTGTCGGTGGGGACGGTTTGGGGCAGGGAGGCTGCGGGCAGAACGCCTCCAGGAGCCCCCAGCGCTGCCCTAACGCCCCCAACGCAGCGGGGATGGGATGGAGCGGGGCACAGCACCGCGGAACCCGCCCCAAACCCGCCCCAAACCCCTTTTTGGGGTGCCGGGGGGCTGCGGGGCAGCGCGGGGTGGGGGCACTGCAGCCCCGCGGAGCCCCACGGCGATGCCCGCAGGGAAAGCGGCGCCCCGCGGCTCCCCACTCGAGACCCTGATGCCAGTTTGAGGCTTTTGGGTCTATTTGGGGTCTTTTTGGGGTCTTTTTGCTTCCCCCCATCCCCTACCCGCACGCCTCCGAGCCCACGCGCGCTCCCGCGGCTCAGCTCACCGCCTCTCCCGGCGTCCCGCAGCCCTAGGGTGAGCGGACAGCCCGGGGCCAGGCCGACACCCCGGGGCCGCTCCCGGCCCACGCGTGGCCGCGCTGCCCCGCAGCCTTCCTCCTCCTCCTCCTCCTCCTCCTCCTCCTCCCGCCCCCGCCCGCGCGCCCCCGCGCCCCCGCGGAACCGTGCGGCCCGGGGGCGGGGCCGCCGCCGCGCCCTCAGCCAATCAGGCGGCGCTCTGCCCGTGACGTCATCGGAGGGCGGGGCCTCGGGAGCGGTGGGGTGGGGAAGGGGAGGGTGGAAGGGCGTGGGCGCGGCCAATGAGGGGAGAGCATGGCGGGGAGGGGCGGGGGGAGGGAGGGAGGCTGCAGGGTGGGTCCTAAAGCCCGCCCGCTCTGGGGGGGCGCTGCGGGGGTGCGTGGGGATGAGGGGCGGCAGCGCTGCTGGGCTGGCCTCGGTCCCCGGAATCCTGGAGGCGCTGGGGTTGGAGGAGGCCGCCGAGGGCACCTGGTGCAGCCGTGCCCACCACCAGTGTCACCACAAAGCCGTGTCCCCAAGCACCACGTCCAGCCTCTCCTTCAACACCCCCAGGGATGGTGATGCCACCACCTCCCTGGGCAGCCCGTCCCAGTGCCTGGCTGCTCTTTCTGACAGAAATGTCTCCTCGTTTCCAGCCTGAACCTCCCCTGGCACAACCTGAGGCCATTCCCTCAGCCCTGTCATGAGTTACCTGTGAGGAGAGGCCAGCCCCAGCTCCCCACAGCTTCCTTTCAGGTGGTTGCACAGAGCAATGAGGTCTCCCCTGAGCCTCCTCCAGACCAAACACCCCCAGCTCCCTTAACGGCTCCCCACAGGACTTGTGCTCTAGGCCCTTCACCAGCTTTTGGACATGCTCCAGGGCCTCCATGTCCTTCTGGTAGTGCGGGGCCCAAAGCTGAACGCAGCACTCGAGGTGCGGCCTCACCAGAGTCAAGTACAACGCTCACGTCCCTGACCCTGCTGCCCACACTACTGCTGATACAGGGCAGGGTGTCTGCTCACCCCACAGCCCACCCCTGGGTGCTGACCCCACTGAGTGCCCACGGATGGGCTACTGAAGGCCTGGCCCATGGCACAGCCTCCCCTCGCCATCAGAGGCCTCCTCCAGCCTCCCACTGGCACCTCTTGGCCCAGCCTCGCAGCCACGGCCCACACGAAGCTTTGCCCACAAGGCTGGTGTTATGGCCACAGGGCAGGTGGCTGCTGTGAGGATTTACTGGAGCAAAAGCCCCCCAAAATTCAAAACTTATCGGGAAATAAATCCAAAAACAGTGAAATAAAGGCAAAAAACAGTCCCTTCTTCCCAGGTTGAAAGAGAACACCATCTACAGCTGGCACTGGCTGTGTATGGTAAATAACAAAGTACACCAAAGATGTGGAACCGTATCAAATTCCTGGGTTTTGGGAGCTGTGTTGTTCCAGGTCATCACAGTTTAACTCTTAGAGTGTCGCTGCTGGCTTCCCAGCTACAAGCACAGCTACTCTCCAAGGGCCTACAAATTGTCCTGGGGCTTGTTAATGACTTTAATGAGCTGCTCAGGAAGACAACAGGGATTTGTGCAATAGGCGGGTGTGGTGGCATCCAAACGCATCTGTTAGACAACAACAACATGAAAGAAAACTGATTTTCCTCTTTGCTGCTGAGTTCCACCCAGCTGCTCCATGAGTATGAAAGTGCTGTGGAGCAACGTGAGGTCATGTTTCTTAATTCTGAAAGACTTTCAGGGTGCTCCTACAAAAGCAAAATCTTGTCCCAGCAAGCTGTGTGGGTGAACCCAGCCTGCCTTCTAAACTGACAGTCACAGGGACCTGCAAAGCTCTCTGCAAAGCTGTGTGTGAAAAGATGCTGCTAAGGTATAATGCTAACACTGATCTCCAGGTATAATGGCTAACACTGATCTCCCACCCACCAGCTTTCTGGCTGTGCAACAACCTTGGTCTCAGTGCAACTGCTCCTGACTCAGGCCGCTCTAATTCCAAATACAGCAGTGTGGCTAAATTCCACTCACTTGCACATCACGGACAAGTCATGTGTCTGACGGGTGATCAGAAAGGTGGCTGGCAGATACTGCAGTGATGGGCACACCAGACCCAAGGCCTGGCAAGTCTGAGAAGAAGAAGTTGAGCCAGCCATCTGAGAAGGCGGGGGGAGCATAATGGCAATGCTTAGTAGTGAAGAAAGAAGCCTTGGCAGATATTTTAAAATGTTTTTAAACCTCTTGTTAAAGAGAATTTAAGAGCTAAGTGTGTATAGGGAAAAGAAGCTTAATTTAGAATGACTGTTAATACCAGCTTCTTACATACGATACTGGCCTCAAGCATCCCTGAGGTTATTTAAGGGACTAGTGCTGTGGTTACGATTTCAGCGTATTGGGGGAATTCTCTTGCACTATTAAACAAATCATGCCCTACATTGGCCTTTGGTTTGATGTACATAATGTGTAGGCAGTGTTAGCCAGCTGGGGGACAGGGTTCTACAACTTGTTGGCATTTTGAAAATAAATTGGAAAACTGTTGACTGAGATTCCCTCCCTTGTCATGACCTGTCAAAGGGAATAGGGGTTAAATACTTTAAAATTCGGAAAGAAGAAAAAAAAAAAAGAATCTGAACTTTAAATAAGTAGTGTTTACCCTGTGGCTGCATTTGTTTAGCAGAACATTAATTAGGGATGGAACATTTAAACATTTGCAAAGTTAAACGTTTAATCTGACTTGTTATAGAAAACAGCCCTAATTTCCTGGTTCCCATTAAATTCTCACTTTACTGAAGGTAGACAGTCCAAAGGTTTACTCTACTCTGCATTCACTAGCTGCTTCTATCCATTTATATCATTGATCTAGTTCCTGAGGGAGCTGACTAAGTAGGTGATGTCTTTTGAAGAAGGAGGAAGGACAAAATCTGGCCTGCAAACCATGTTGACTTCTTTAGACCGTTTGCTGTTTTTCACCAAACATTTCTATCCTACAATATCCAACTGTTCAAGAGGTTAAATAATAAAATGTATACCTAGGTCATTGGTTGTAGTCCACCACAGGCCATGCCACAGCCAGCTAATGGCTGCTCAGTGGTCTGTGTGAAATTAGGTTAGTGGGTTTCAAGCCAGACACTAGTTGATGGATGCCCCAAAATCACTTATCCAGTTGGTTTACTTGTTGGCAATCACAGCAGGTTGGCCAAGGACTGGAGAGGCTGTGCAAATTCAGCAGTTGCCCAAGGCTGAGGACAGACAAGATTGCTTGTGAATACCCTGTTAGGAACACCAAAAGTCTTCAGAGAAGGTCACAGCACAATGCTACAACTGCCAGTGCCTGGGGACGTGGTATCACCTCTAATGCAGCTATCCAGGGAGGTGGTGGTATTAAAGGTAGGAAAATACCACCAAAGAGACCCCAGGAGAGGCAGCTTTGAGGTCAAGGAGATGAGGCAAGGTGGCAATGGGAGTCTTGATCAAGGCTTTCAAACTTTGGCTGGTCCTGCACGGGAGAGCAGGCTGCAGAGTTGCCAGTCAGACTGAACCATCTTAGCTTTCCCTGCACTAACAATAAAAATCCAATCTCCCTCCCTCTCGGCCTTTTCCTCCCGATGCCAAATTTAAACAACCTTACTTTTTTGGCAGCAGGAAACTTCACAATTAAATATAGAAGCAGAGCAGACTTTCAGATGGAAATTACAGCAAGGGAACAACAGATGGCATTGTTTGCTGGGCTCGAAAAGCTGCATCTGCTCCTAGAAGAAATGCTAATCGGAGCTTAATTAGGCATTCAGAAGGAACTGTTCACCATCCCCAGGACAACGGCTATGTGTACATGATCCTGAAAAACACAAGGAAGTAGATACAAAGTCATCAAAAATCCTCCCTGGACCAAGCCCAAATGAAGTGCATAATGTGATAGGGTAACCCAGAGAATTTCCTCATGCTGAAATCTATCCAAACCACTCAAAATAAAAACGTAACTGGCAAAGACTTATTTCATTTCATTTGCAAGTGGTCAGTGATTTAGTTTTGGGTTTCAAAGCAAACAATTCTAGCATTACATTGGAATCAGATCCTACCCTAAGTGCTCGCTGACTCTCTGAGGTGTGGCAAGATTAAAGGGTAGCCGAAATCTTTACAGCGAGTACCGCAAGTGGGGATAATAGAGTTAGAAAGATCAATAATACGTGCCTTGCCTAGAATAACTGTTCCCTCCGTAGTCACACAAAGGAAGACAAGAGGAGGAAGGTGGAAATTGTTCCCTGCTTCATCCCAATTAGCTGTTCAACCACAAAGTGCGTCCCGTGGTGTGGAGTGCATGAGGGTAGTTTAAAGCAGAGCACAGAATCTGTTCCTCCCTCTGCCCCCAGGCCTGCAGGCTTACCCCAGGGATGCAGGAAGGCTCCGTGTCTCCTTATTTCAGTGTCTGCTGCTGGCAGTCACCAGGCGCCAGGTCAGGTCCCTCAAATTAATGCATCCCCAGATCAATGCTCAGACATACAGGGGGTAAGGAGCGTTTGGCTTCTTGGGCTCTCTCCCGCTCCCTGCTGCTGGTTGAGGCACCAAATTGCCACCTTTATGTGGAGCCGACAGAGCTGTTTGCAAAACAAGGCCACGGAGCTTTTAACCAAGAGCCCCAGCTGCCAAATTGGCCTGCACCGCAGGGATCCCCATTGTGCTGAGGCTTTGCGTTCAGCCCCCTCTTGTTTTAACAGCCTCTTTCTCTCCTAGCTGGGGTCCCTGCTGCCAGTGTTGGCAGCATTTGTCAGCGTTGTCCCTGCACCTTAGGGCTCTGTGCACCTCTGGGCACTGCTCCACTCCACATAGGGACCCCCCTTTGCTGACTGCACGCCCTACTTCCAATAGCACTGGACATATGCCCAAGCACGGCCGCTTGGATAAATCAACACCCAGGCCTCTTACACCAAAAAGATGTTAGAAACAGCGATCGTTGCTGATTTCAAACAATACTTTCCAGACGTTGCCAGAAAATCACTGGAGATCAAAGGCATTTTTGGAACAAATGGCTTAGGGCTGCAGAGAGCAAAGAGTTTTCTTGGCACCGAGGCAACACGTTCATTGCCCTTGCACTGGTAGGACTGGAAGACCTGCTTGAAGGAGACATGTCCTCATGCCATGAGGTTGTGCCAACTGAGGACAGCCTGCCAGTGGAAGCCTTGGACTTAGCTCGCTCGTGAGCATTGAAGCTCAAGGGCATACCAAATGGCAAAGACCACGAGGTCTCAGCTTTCCAAGGACAGCTGGAGAGCCGGTCCCAGCTCATCCCCATGTATCAGCACATGGGGCTTGGAGCAGGGCTGCTGCTGACCCAGTGTGAAGCTTTCCAGCACTCACAGCCTGAGAGCAGACACAGGCTTTGGCTGGCAGCCTGCAGATTCAACGTCTGCCTTTAGACCCAGACTTCCTTCTGAGTGGTTCCAGAGGGGGGAAAAATCAAAAAGCATTCCCAAGAACCTAATTTCTTCATCGATGGCCAGTTTTCTGCCTTCTCTTCAGTGTGAGAGCGTCAGAGAAGTGTGAAGGGAGGAGCACAGTGGGCCACCTTGGCTGCCCTCTTTGGCTGGGGGGAACCAAAGGCAGCTGGGGGACCCCAGCAGAAGCAGCGAGCGGCTCCGGCTGGGCAAGCGTCCCGACAGCATCATGCTAGCAGGAGAGGCAGGACAAGCTGCCTGGCTGTGAATCACCCCAGAGCTTATCCACTGCTCCTATTATGTCCTAGGATTTGAAGGCCTTGTCCTTGCTCTGTCCTTCTCTGTCAGCCCCAACCCTCTCTTCTATGCAGGGGCAAGTGGAGGAAATGTAGAGGTGATCCCCTGAGTTCCTCAGCATCCTCCTTCCCCATGTGTGAGTTGTTGCCTTGGAAGTGGGGTCATTTCTTCCCCAGGTTGAGCAGGGCAAGTGCAATGACTGCCATCTGGCCTTGGCTGGGAACTCGGTACAAAAGCTGGCCAAGGCTCAGCACCTGGGGCTTCTGGAACTGGCTTGCTTTCTCTTGGGGAAGAATTAAAACAGGACACATTAAAAAAAAAAAAATTAAATTAAATTAAAAAGTGGGGGTCGGGGGAATGAGACAATTCACTTTTGCTGTAGAGTCCTCTAGTGGTGAACATTTCACAAACCACCCAAGCATGCTCCCAGGTGAACTCAGCCTCCATTTCTATTTTTGCAAAATGAAACCACAGTAAAAATATATTTACATTAAAATGCATATTTTAAAAAACAACAACAACATCCAAACTCAATTAAACTGTTTCAACCACTTGTGAACAGTGTCAAAGGCAACGATCCAAAATCAAACCAACCATCCTCCCACTGTCCCCCAGTTACTCCCTTCCCGGTAGCATTTCCCATCCAAGTCCAGACGACGTTTTTTTTTTTTTTTTTTTTTTTTTTTTTTTCCAGATGTGTGGGCTGAAACTCTGCATGCATTGGAAAACTCAGGGTGTTGCCCACTCAGTTTCTGTTGTTGCTGCTGCTCAGAGAAAGGACTGAAGAGAAAGAGCCCTCAGAAGTGAGACGTCGCCACACCTGTGCCATACATTTGCTCTTTTGACACACGCAGGCAGATCTGCGTAGGCCAGCTCAGTCTCTTGCAAAGCCTCTCAGTGCCTTATGCAAAATCCATACCCAGCTCTGACCAAAATGGTGTTTGCAGCGATTTGAGTGTGTGACAGAGGAAAAATTATTTATTGCCTGCTGTGAGTTCCCTGTGCTAAAGAGAAAAGCAGTGCTCTTGACAGGATGCTCCCTTTCCTAATGAGACAATCGTGTCCCTGCCCCACTCCCTCCCTTCAGGCCTCGGTCTTCTCAGCTGTGGTTCCATTTCTGCTTCAGAACCAAGGAACAAATCTTGCAAAGGTTTAAGGCCTCATTACAAAATATGCTCTCAGATGCTGCAACCAAATAATTGAGCTCTGTTTCTTTCATAAGAGGCTTTTTACTCCTCCCCTCTGAGTAATCAGCCACGAATAGCGCCCTTTGAATTTCAGCTTCTGCATTGGAATAGCTGTATTAGCACCTGCTGAAGTCAACCTGCTAGTCACTGCAAGGCAGTGTAAAAAAGCACCAAAAAATGAAGGAAAAAAAAATAAAAGGATCATAAAATTCTTAGCAGCCTTGTGGCTGTTCCCACTTAAAATGCTGCTCATGTTAACAAGCAATCCAGAAGGAGCAAAGCTTTAAATACTTAAAAAAAAATTATTTATCCTTATTTATCCTGTGTAATATTTGTCCTGTGCTTGAACCAGAACATAAAAATAACACACATTTGTAGAGTCACGTAATAATTTGGGCTGGAGCAGACCACAGGTGGTCATTGGGTCCAGCACCTTGCTCAGCACAGCCCCAGCTGGACCTGGGTGCTCAGCTGGGGACTTGTCTGAAGCTCTGAATAACCTCCAGGTGGAAATTCCTCCACCTTCCTATGCATTACACTATTATATATTCAAATAATTCATATGATATTTCATTTTTTTACGTAGTCAGACTGCTTTCTGGTTCCTAAGCTCTTCTATCTGAAAGCTGCAATATTTGGTAGTTATTTGAAAGTACAGGGCTGTTCCCACTGATTTCCTTTAATTATTTTCCTCCAGGCCTGGTGTCCCACCCATCAGCACAGACACATCCTTGAATATTTCTGCTGAGGAGTAAAGCTTTCAGCTTATCTCTGCCAAACCCTCCGCAGGGTCCAGGTGCTCGCTGGTGTCACTGTTAATTAGACTGATTTGGGGAGTGCTTACTGTAAACTTAACGTGAGCTGCCAGCCACATATCAGTCCTGCCCGCCTGCATTAATTTAGATATCTGCTCATGTCCAAATCAATAATGATATGTATGAGTAAATAATAATGGTTTCATAAAGCTGAAGTAAAAGAGATTGAGAGTGTTGTTTCAGCTAAAGAAATGAGCCCCTGGGGTCTCTGTTATTTTTGCTGTGTCCCGTAGGAGGATTTCAAAGTGCTTTCAAAGTAGCTTTTCACAAGGGGATTAGCAAACAGACCATTGCCAGGGCCCTGGGAGAGCTGATATTGTTGCGTTTGAGTGGGAAAGTTCCCCCCTTTTTTTTTTTTTTTTTTTTTTTTTTTTTCCCTCCTTCCACTGTCTTCTCCTCATCAGGGAGAATTGTGAAGAAAATGAAGTACAGTATTCACATCTGCCTTCTGCTTTATGCTGAATTTCAGTGACAACCAGAAATTCTGTTTTCAGCTACTGACTCTAAATTCCATTATTTAATTTTTTCTGTAGCTTAAATTTCTCCTTTTTTTTTTTTTTTTTTATTATTTGTTCTAAATAGAAGCTTTCTAACAAAAATTGTTATACGAATTTTATTTTAATTTTTTTTCACTGCAAACCCATTTTCTATATATAAAAAAAAAAAGTTCACTGTAAAATTCTCACTAGATGAATTGCTTCCTTTTTACTGATACAAGGATTAAGTTTCAGGAAAGGAAACTGCTCAGATACCAGGTAACTGACATGCCAGAACAAGTAGATTAAACGAGAACCTCTGGGATAACATTTTTTTTTCAGATAAAGAACTTAATTTTTAAGAACAGGATGAAATGCAGCCACTGACACCCCAGAGCACATCCATTTCACAATCCTGGGAGAAGGAGATGGAAACCTGGTTCTCCAAATTTGAGGTGAATTGTAATGGATATTTCCTGCAGCCTCCAGCTCATCATCTTTCCAAAAGAGACAAGAAAACCTGTAGGATGCGAATGAAAACTATGTTCATAGGGGAGACGCCTGTTCTCTGTATTTTACTGGGTTTTCAGAGGCACCAGCTGAGGCAGCCTTTAGAGCAGGGTCTGAGCATCACCTTCTTTCAGCAGTATCAGGTAGGGTAGCTGCCTGTACCTCCTTCCTTCTAGGAATGGATTTCCAGAGTTTGTCACTTCATTTTGGGTTTTGCTGTCTCCCTCCTACTTTCTCCATACTCTGTTTTTCCAAGGGAAAATTAAAGAGGAAAAGAATCGTGGTAGAACTGTTCCTTCTCCCTCTCCCCAGGTACTCCAGTCCCTGGGAAAGCCATAGTTATCGTGGCGAGGGTCTCTCATCTCCATCTTCATGAAAGAAGTCATTCATCCCTGAAATGCCCAGAGGAGGGTCCCCTAGGAGAGAAGGGACACCTGAAAGTCATACAGCTTTCCACTTGGCTTGCTAGCCATTGCCAGCACCAGTCCTTGCCTCCTGTTTAATTTTGACAGCATCTGCCTTGCCTGGGCCACCAAATTAAGGACCAGATCCATTGCCTTTGCAAGCTCAAGGAATCATGCTGCCACCTGCAGAAGTTTTCATTGAACAAAAAAAAAAGGGAAAGTCTAGATTATTAAAATAGAGGAGAAGAGGAGACCTTGTGGAGTTTAGTCTACCTGGATGGTACCCTATGATCAGAGTGGTTTACCCCCAAACTCCGTGTGATGCCTGGGGCTATGTGGGATGTTATGTACTACAAGGGGCCCTTATTGTAGCTGGCTTCTCAGATGCTTTCATAGTAAATTAGACAAACCAAAGACATCAGAAGAGAGGTCTGGGAGCTCAGAGGGAGCACTGTACCTTCTCGTCTTTGCCAGCAAATCTTCTCACCTGTTCTTAATGCCATGGAAGCACTGAGCAGGGGAAGTGCTCTGCTACAAAAAGCAGAAATACAGAGGCTATGTTATCTTTAGAAACCACAGCATCAGACACCCGATCCATTTGCAGCTCGGAATTATCAGCGGAAAAGTTTCCACCCATCTGCAATTCATATAAATGATAAGAACTGTTTGTTTCTAATGCCTCGTTGTAATTGCAGCCTGTGTGCATCCTCAAATGGCTCCCAAAGGGGAGCGCAGCCAGGCAGGGAGGGGAAAGAGGGGCTTGCGTGGGCGTGTGGGGTGTTAATCAGAAATATGTGGGGCCTCATCCCCCAGGTGTGAAGGAAGGCAGATAGCAAGCCCATATCCTTGTCCCTGGATGGCTGCGCATTCAGAGGATGCTGCAGTGTGCACGGGGCTGCTGCATCCCACACGCGTGATCCCAGGAGCCAGTGCTGAGCTGATGATCAGAGGGCTGGAAGCTCGGGCTTCTCTGGACTCTGCTCCGTATTAATTACTCACTATGTACATCTCGTGTAATTAAAAGCCAGAGCATCTCTTAGCATCTCTTCCCATCCTCAGTGCAGAGGCACAGTGCTGCTGTTGTAAACACACTTGAGATCGGAGCAAGGCCTTTTGCTGCCTGATCTCTTTGCTTTTATTTTGTGTTAAATGCTAGCAGCAAATACTACCTACACTGGGCAGGGGCAGGGGGCTTACATTAATTAAAAGTTGTTATGGAAACAGCACATCAAACATAGGATGGTGTTTCCAGGGGAAATGGAAGGAAAGAGCTGCTTGTAATGGAAAGGCTTGTGGCTGATTTGAAGGGACAAGGGTTTGGAGGATCAGATTAATGTAAAATTACCAGAGCCTCGAAACGTCTCCTAGGTTCATCTGTCCTTTTCCTTCCTATGGCTGGTGGCTCCTAACGGCACCAACCCACTCCCCTGAGCCCTGCAAGAAGCCCCAGTTCATCAATAGACCAAATAATCTTCTTTTCCCCTTAAAGGGTTCCCTACTTGCAACCCGAACAAGAGAGCATTAATAGTGAATATGTAAAATCGTGAATATGTAAAATTACGGTTGAGTGCCTGCTAAGGCAGAAACTGGAGCTCTGTCCCTGGTGAGAAAGGGGAGATTTGACCCTTTGCAAGGGGGCATAGTCAGACTAATCTGTACAGATATCTCTGATGTCCTGTCGTGGCTATGCAAAGAGTTGATTTGAGCCATTTTCAGATGTGCTGCTTTTTCTGCTACTCCGAATGCAGCGCTAACCAAGACACCTGGAGCTGTCAGCACAGGAATAAAAATAATTGCAACACATTTTATATATCTGAAGAAACATGTTTTCAGGCCAGTGTTCAGTTAATAGGCAGGTTTGATGGCTTACTGGGGATAAGGCACAGAGCCAACCTGTGGTTTATCAAGCTGAAGCTATGAAACACAGGCATCCCAGAGCAGTTATCCAAAGTACACGTGGATGAGACGTCTACTCTTTCTAAGTTGTCTTCCGTATATTTAAGGTGAGATATTTCAGGGTCAGCAGGTGATTAGACCATTTTGAGGCCATTATTTCCGTCTGCTTTGAGAATTTCATGGAGGAAGGAAAGGAATCTGTATGGCCACTTTGAACATGTCCTCTGGAAAAAGTGTTTCCCTTCCACACAGCAGGTCTTAAATCTGCCCCCAGGTTATGCTCAAGGACATAGTGGAGCTAAAGTGCATTTGGGACTGTAGCATGGCACCAAATTCTCTTTCATGCAGCCTGGAGTAAATGGTGGACATATTGTTTAAAGAGGCCTTAAAAGACAAAGGGTAAGAGAAGAGAGTATTGCGACAGTATTTTTCCCATTTCATGGACGATCCCACTCAGGAACTGGCTCCAGCTGAGTTCTGTAAAGTTTTGCAGGTCTGAGATCTATGTGATAGCTCACAGCCAGCATTTCAGGCCAGGAACGTAAATCATCCAGCCAGCTTTGGTTTCTGCTATTTAGTTGGGCTGTAGTCAAAATTCTAAAACCAATCTGTAAACAGTACCCCAAACCTATACCCCTAATTTTCACCTGGTACCAGTAGAGATCCATCCCTCAAATAATCCATAACCTGAGTAGCTGCCACTGGGAAAAGTGGTATCTAATTAGTTTGTGTCATTAAGAGATAAACATATCTTGTAATCAATCATCCATCCATCCATCCATCCATCCATCCATCCATCCATCCATCCATCCATCCATCCACCCACTTTTATCCCTACTTGTGGAATCTGAATGCAGATCAGCCATGCCACCTGCTTATCAATTAAGGAAGAGCAGATTCATGGTCTGATAAATTTAGCAAGTGCCGTGTAATCTCTAATTGGTGGACATGATCCACTCGCATAGCATCAATAACTCCAGAAGGTTCTGCTGATCTTATCATATCATGTCCTACTCATGTTTTAATCAGCCTCGCCCCTTCTGCATTGACATTTTCTCCTGTGACAAGCCCAGAATTGAAGCAAGCACCCCTCTGCTAAAAAATGCCTGTCTTGTTCAGAGTAAAAATGGACCAGGGGCTTTGCCTTCCAACTTGATTCAAGAGTGCTATAGGCATGAGAGGGTTATAAAAGCTCTTTTTTCAAGATAAAAGACAGTTCCCTGCCAGAAGCAGCTCAAATATCTTTATGACATCCCAGTGCAAAAAACAATTGAAAAGGATTGTCATAAAGGGAAGCGTGTCAGTTGTGAACTTTACTGAATTGAGCCTAATGCAAAATTCATGCCGAGGTGTCACAAACGAAAGGCAGTTTATTAATCCAACTTATATGGAGCTGGTAGGCAGCAGTCATGGTACATTAAGATCGTATGAATAGTCCTCAAGCTCATTTGGGTTTCTATTCAGGGCCCCTCTTGTGAGTGCAGCAGGGTCCGGAGAGGTCTTTTGGACCAGAAACTGCCTCGTCTTCCTCCCCCTTCCACATATCTCCTCGTGCTTGTCACACAGTGGATGCACTGGGGCTAAGTGAAGCATGATGTCTGTGCCATCTGACTGATCAGAACGCAATGCCAAGCTAACTGTGTCATGCTTCTTTATTCCAGTCATGCGTTAGAAAGCGTTTTATTTCTCCATTACATTTTGCACGTTCTCTGGCTCTCTTTCCCTACCAGAGAGAAGCTGCAGGGAAAATGGGGTTCTCTGCTCCTTTTTTTTCAAATGCTCTCACCATTTTACAAAGTCCTATTTTCCCCACACGTAGCGGCAAGCTGTCTTACAGCTGGTGTGTACAGAAGAATGATTCAAATGAACCTCTGTCTGCCGAGGAAGCGTCGGTGCACCTATAGAAAGAACATAGTAGGCTGGTCAGCACAGCAACCTTTTAGAGAAAACAATAAGTACCCGAAAGAAGCAGTGGAGCAGGACTAATGCCTTCCTAAAGGAAGAGGGGAAGGTGGAATTAAAACAGGTTGAATTAAAAGTGAGGCAGGCTACAAGCTGCCTCCATTGTCTCCTGGTGCTGTTGGGTAGCACTCAAGGTAGGCTGGGATCGGATGGAGGGGGCTAGCCAAGAAAATCAATGTCAAAATATACAAAGGAAACAGTGTCTCTGCTCACTGAAACCAAAGCAGGGAAGAGCCTCAAAGAAAGCAAAAGTCCTCTGGTCCCCTTGCTGGAAGAAGACTTGGATGCCTGTATTTAAAATGTGTTAAAGTTGATCCCTTTCTCTCTTGTTTACAGATGTTACCCAGAGAGGCTTTTATCATATGTGCATTTGGCTTAGCACTGAAGGGTAATTGCAGCAGAACAGCCTATGGAAAGAGATCTGCAAATGCTATAGAATGTGAGCTGGCCAAATTCTGTCCCCATTTACATCCGTGCAGCCTCATTGCTTTCAGTGAGGTTGCTCTGATATCCCCAAGGGCAGAATTTGTTTGGGATGTTATAAAGAGATGGTGGGAATGTATTATGTGATTATGACAGTGGGCTTCTTTGGGTCAGCTGTTCCAATGGCTCATTTCATGACTTCGGTCATATCACTTAACCTTTCTCTGCTCTGATTTACTCAGCAATGCATATTTATGCTGACCTGTCTTACATGGGGAAATTACTGTAGAATTTCTTGGACACTGTAGAGAGAGATAGTCTACTGCCTACTACACATGCAAACAGCAACACTTAGGCAGTTGCAGCGGGGAGTAAAAAGGAACCAAGGCACTCTGCCTAAGCCCGAAGTGGGCCATTATTTGCCTTCTATAAACACTGTATTCTGGCTAAGGAATGAATTAGGAGAAAGATGCACCAAGTCAACATCTAAGGTGGGAAATTTGGCAAGCAGTGCTACCTGGGCTGGATTGCAGCAGTGGTGTCTTACTGAGTGTTTTTTTTTTTTTTTCCTTATTTGATCTTGGGGTCTTCGGATTGCAGCAGGTGCTCGCGGAGGGAGTCCTGGCAGCCTGGAGTTGCAGCAGGTCACACTGTCCACACTGTGCTGAGGTGTGAAGTGATGACCACAGCATGATTTGGCTTCTCCATGCTTCCTATCTTTACACTGTGGTTCTTTTTTTTTTTTTTTTTTTTAATCTGTCTCTTCAAGCCTCCTTTCTGCCGGCACTGTCCAGACAGAAAGCGATGAGCAGCTTTAAGCAGCCCGAGAAGCAGCTCCAGCGCTGAAAATACTCCCTGCCCTGAGTGGTTTCTGCTTCCAGGGCTGTTCGGGTTGGATGTTCAGGCCTTCTTGGTCTGATTGCCCACAAGATGGCAGTCGCCACCAGTACATCACTCATGGGCCTGTCAGGCCGCTGGATTGGCAGCTGCTGGCATCGAGCTGGCCGAGCTCTGCTTCTGGAAGGAAAAGGAGCCAGGAGAATGGGAAAGAAATGCCTGATTTCCATAGGGAGCCTCCCTGTGCCTGGGACATGCTCCTCCGGCTCTTATGGTTTCAGTGTAGACATAACATATATATGTGTGTGTCTATATATATATATTTTTCTTTTCTTTCAACTCTCAGCAATGAAAAGTGAGGCCAGTGGAAATTGAGGAAGGAGTCTCTGCATATGGCAACTGTCAGCTCGTCTCCTTCTGGCCAGGGTGCTGTAGGACCAGTTGAAAAGCATGAACGCATTTCTAGAATAAAGCATTTTAGACCTTATCATGTAGAAGTTGCAGTTTTAGGTTTTCTTTGCAGACTGTGATTTGAGAACCATTTTCTAGTGGGGGAATGGACCACATAAATAAGGAAAACACACAGTAATTTAGGTGGTAACCTAATTACGTGATTATTTCCACCCTCATAAATGCATACAACTTAGAGTGGAATATTCAATAAAATTGTAGCTTTGGCACTGAAGAGATTATCGCTAAAAATGTGCTAAGTGTTCTTAAAGAAAGGTCTAGTAAATTGCCTCTAAAGCACAGGAAATTGGTTTAGCTCCTTCTGTGTAATATTTGTCTTAAGAAACACATCACAGGCAATAGGGCTGAGAAGAGTCACTGAGGTCTGAAATACATGGACTCTTGCAGCAGCAATATTACCAGCACCTCTAGGAGAACCTATAGGGCTTAATTTTGCTACAGACTCTCTGGAGGACCATCAAGAAATTGCTTTATGAGTTGAAATACCCATGCTATTATACTCATAATTTGATAGCACAACACCAGACTGCAGTTACTTGTGTTTCTGCAAATCAGTGTCTCTTTTCTGACTACAGCATTTCTCCTCTCTGCAATAACATTCTTTAAAGAAGAGGTAGTGGCCAGGATAAATTTTGCTAGTGGCACAACACAGTGGGATGAGATGTTTCAGGACACTGGTTTCAGAATATAGATAATAACAGTAGAAAGAAATCACAACCTCCATTTTCCCCTCTTTATGACTTTACAGAATTCATTAGAGTTGAATTGTTTTAAAATGTTATCTGTGAAAAAAATAAGGCCCTTTACGGCCAAGCTGGAAGCATCCAAAAATTATTTACTGTTTGGTGATCTATATGGAAATAACTCAGTCTCTGATAAGGATTGGTTGTTTTTCACACGTTGGGCTGCTTCTCCCCAAATCATCCTTGTTAGCATCCATGAATGCTAATCTGCACCAAGCCAAGGTGACAAGCCAAAACCTGCTCAGGTGCGATAGCTGAAATCATTTCTTAGTACTTCAGCTGGTGTGTTTGTGCCATTATACCTTTAATCAGGGTGGCGGGTATAAGTGCCATGAGGGAAACATATGCTCTTACCACACAGATGTGGGATAAACAGAATTATCCCACTGTTAGTTACCCCCAGCAGCTTTCAGCGTTTGCTGTTCTCCCACAAAGACTTCTTGTAGAAGAGCGTCTGAATACGGGTTGGCATATCCCTCCCAGTTAATGTCTAAATATTAGCTACATTAGACTGTCTTTCCCTCTCATTTGAGTTGCAGAAAAGATGAGGTAGTGCCTGAATGTTTCCTCCAGGGGATATTTAAAGTCAGAGAACTTTTCTCATTGTTCTTTTCCCCTGTTCCTTAATCTAACATCCAATTCTAGTTAATGTGCAGTTTCCAAGGCTAACTCAGTTTTGATCGGGTTGTGTTAACTTTGAAAAGCTGACTGAGTCCAGCTTAAAATGGATGCTCTTAGAGAAGGATGAAAGGCCTTTTTTATCAGTGTTGAAGGAAGTAGTTCAAAAGCAGAAATGGTTTCTTTCTGAAGACAAAGAAGCTCTTTCTCACTCCCCTCTTGCCATGAAAGAGATCTTTTGCAACTTACTGCCCATCAGAGAAGAATTCGATGAACTGGAGATGAAGCGGCAGTGTATTGGGAATTTTATTATTATAGCCGGAATAAAGGAAATTTTATGTATGTGTATGCCCTTCCTTGCTCCCCAAATGCCCTTTTACTTCCATCTTTTTTGAACTGCCTTTTTCTTCCCCTCTTTGGAAGCAAATAGTTTTGCTGTCTAGGTGGACAGAGAGACTGGCCTTCTTGTTACCATCTCATGCCGTGAATGACCCTAGACAGTGAAGTGGAGGGAGAGAGAAGCATAGAGCTATAAATTCCTCATCCCGACTCCACTAGCTGTTGAGGCCGTCAGGATTAGAGACTTAATTTGGAGACAAAACCTTTTTGCCTGAATAAGACAATTATTGGTGGAATAGCACTTTTTAGAAGGGCTGAATCCCCTGTGACTTGATTCCATCACTTCCTAAATGAATATTTAATTGTCACCTATTAAGACACTCATTGTCTGTAAAGTAGACCATACTTTTGGGTTGCTGGGTTTGCCAGCTGGTGAAATTGGTGATAAGTTAGATTATAGCAGTAGGTCATGCCTATGCTCAGGTACGTTATGAAAATTCAGCAGAATAACAGTTGGGGCTTTGCTGACATTCATAAGATCAGAATGCTTAAAAAAATGGGGCCAAAAGAGACTGCCTTAAATTCCACTCATCCTGCTTGAGAGAAGACTCCTTTAAAACTTCCCACAGGTTTCAACAAGGGTGTTTAGATTTCCCTGTCTGCATTAGACTTAGAGAAGTAAGTTCAACCCTGAACCAGAGTGTCTTACATAAGATTTCTTTGCTTAAATGGTTTCAAAAATGGGAAGAGACAACACACGCACACACACGAACACACACACACACACGGAGCAGCACATAAGCATATGAAGCATGTTCATATAAATTATTAAAAGCAATATCACAGTAAAGTTGGCAGAAATATAACCTACATAATTGGCACCAGCGGGCTGCATGTGTCAGAGAAAATTAACCAGAAATTAAACGGATATCAGAGCAAATCCAAAGTGGTTTCTTGGTTTGACAAGTGAAATTTGAAGCAGGAGGGTGTGAAAAACGCCGTTATTTCCTTAACCCTTTTGAGCGTTTCTGCAGACACATACAAATACCCATATGATGAGCACGCATCTCTTCTCTCTTACAGTTATCTGGCCCACAATCAGAAATATGCCAGCCTGCTAATTAGCTGCATGGATTTAGCAGCCATGTGATTCAGCAGGTTGGTTTGAGCATGTGTGCATCAAGTGTATTTGTATTCTTCTAAGCCTTTGGGAGTTCAGAGTAGGGTGTGGTATTTTCAACACCTTTAACGTCCTTTGTTCTGAATTTCTGCATTCAGGATCGACAAAGCCATGCAGTGCCTGGCTTCCTTGGAACTTCAGAGGGTGACATTCATCAGCCTTGTGAGATACCTGTGAACATGTTGATGTGAAGCTGGCGAAGATCCTCCAAGGCAAAGAAAAAACTGCATCACCAGAGTCAGCTGAAGAGAACTAACGCTCAGCCAGCTGTTCCTAATCTGCTCAGTGATTCATCCCCACTCAGCTCTGATTTTTTTTTTTTTTTTTAACATATTTCCTCCCCACCTATGGTCTTAATTGTGATTCTCTCTTTTCTTTTTATCATCCTCTTCCAATGCAGTCCTATGACAGGTGGCACACCTGGACGGAGACTGCCAGGGGATGCAACAGGACCCTGAGTCAACAGATAACTCAGCGTGAACACCTGCTGGGTGTATGTTCAATGACAAATGGTCTAGAACAGGCACTAAATGTATAAGCAGAGAGGTGCCTCTGAAGTCAGACAGCCAACTGGTAAGGAATAATAGTGAAATTCAGTTTATTGAGTGTAGACCTAAATGCCTGCATTGGCAACCTGTTGATGAAAAGTCAGGGGGTGCAGGAAAAGAGATCCAGACTTGACTTGGTATCTTGAGAAAACACCTTCTAATTGGAATGTGTAGGAAGCTCTGTTTGGTTCATCAAACAGAAGAGCAAAAGGTGACTTAACTTGAGTGTATAAATACCTTTATGAGCATAAAATAACTAGTGTTAAAAGGCTCTTTAATCTAGTGCAGAAAAGCTCAGCAAGACTCAATGGTTGCAAGCTGAAGCCAGACAAATTCAAATGAGCAATTAGGCATACACTTTGATAATGGGGGACAATTAACCACTGTAACAAACTACCAAGGGAAGCTGTACTTTCTTCATCAGAAGATCTCTTTAGTTCCCAGACCAGATGCCTGGACAGTTTAGCCAGGCACAAATTGTTGCACTCAACAGAAGTACAAGGGTTGAATTCAATGGTCTGTAACCTATAAGAGCTTAGAGAGTTTGAGCTAATGATGCCTTCTCTTTTCAGTTAAGGATCTAGGGATCTTCTCCTTTCCTAGTTTTATATCTGGTATACATCAAACAGCTCTGGGGAAGCTGGTTAAGATGAGCACACATGTCCTTGAACTAAATCCCCCCTTTATTTTGGGTGCTTCTCTAGGTCTGAGAGGCAGCAGGCTTTGAGATATAGATAACAAAGTCCAGTAGAAAAAGCAGGAAGGAATAGGCACAGCTCCTTCCACTGCTGTTTGTACCCAGAGGCACAACAGGCAAAATCATCTCATTCTACTTGATCTGTATTTGCATCATATCAGATTGTATCCATTTATCATCTTGATATACATCACTCTTCAGATACATTTATTTAATGTATTTACTTCCTTTTGATGTGTGAACAGTGAAAAAGCACCCTGATATGAGCTCTGAGTGCTCTGTCAATTATTTAAAATTACACCCAGAGCTCACTGTAATCTGTTTATCCCACCTTTTCAGCAACAACTCGTTTTTAAAGGTAACCATCCCTTTGTTTCTCTTCAGATCCATTTTCCTGGTCTTCAAAGTCCAGAGAAAGTCCAAGTTCCAGTTATAGTGTCAAAGGCATTAGTACCCTTGGCTATTTTTGACCAAAGCCAGAAGGATTTCAAGGGGTTCCCCAAAGATTTTTCCCAAAGAAGGCTCCTGAATACTCCATCCCTCTTTACAGGGTCAAGGAAGGGCAAGCATACGTGTCACAGCCAACTCCAACTATGATGATTTACAGTGGGAAGGAAGGTGGTTTTCCAGAGGATGTGAAGGTTAGAAACCAAATATTTCCTGCATGTAGAGTAAATAATCTCCTTCTAATCAAAAAAGTCTGTTGCAATGTATAGTAGGTGAGGGACTGATGCAGGGTATGGAAAGCACCGTGAAGGTGCTTTTCCCAGCTCCGTGCCATGTTCTGGCCATGCACTGCAGCCTTTGGAGCCTTCCATTGGCTTCTTTGTTCCTGCACATCAGCCAGCTGAAGCATCTTCCCGTCCCCTTGAAACCCTGCCTACGCCACCCCTCCTACAAACACCCTTTGATTCCAGATGCAGATGGGAACTAGGAACGAAAAGGGCAAAACCATGGGAGTGAGGAGGTGGAGATCAGAGAAGCTGATGAAATGAAAGGTCTAATTAAATGTGCCCTCTGCTCTGGAACCACAGCCTGGCTGTTGTTACACACATGACTGTACACTGGTTTCCAAGTTTAGAAAAGGGGAATATGCCCTCAGAGTCAGTGCTGGGGAATAACTCTTGCCATGCCCTAACCTGATAAGATAGTTAATGGCAGCCTCTGCTACATCCATATACAGCTACTTACTAATTAAAAATGCATAGGCTTCAATTTCAAGTTAAAGTGACACATTTAATAGCATCTTTCAGAGCTTGCTAATGCTCAATGAGAACTTGATAGTCACAATAAGTTTGCATAACACAAAATTTTGGTCTTGATATTAAAGTACTACACATTATACAACATGAATACAGAAGAAAAAAAAAGAGGAAAACTGAATAATGTGTTTCTTGGTCTTTCTAGCTACAGCAGCAGAGACATTAGTCAGGTGCACCTCATTTCAATTTGTGCCATGGCAGGAGCAGCATGTATGTGTGCCACTGGGTTACGTGTGCACCCAAGTACCTGCATAACTTGATGAAAGAGAGCAGAAGCATACTAGGGAAGATGAGACCTTGAATGCTCATCTCTGCCTTTGGATGTACTTTCCCATACATCTCTGGCAAATCTTACATTTTATGCAAAAATAAAGGGGTGGCTTCTCTGACCCAGCTCTTAAAAGTGGGCTCCCAGGGTTTCCGTGAATATGAAAATTAAGTCTGATTTAGACAGGTTAGGAATTGCAATCAACTTTCAGCATGCTAGACTTAACAGTAATAAGGTCTCCTCTTATCCCACAATTATAACATTTTTACAAGTGTACTGTTCATCACCAGTTAGTACTGAATAACTTGATAGGCAGACAAAAATATGTAGCTTAAATAAAAGATTATTTTCAATGTTAACAGAACCAAAATTATTTTATAACACTGACTTTTTTCACCCTATTTCAATATTTATGCACTCATGTCAGCTCAGGTACTTGAGAAACAAGCTTCAGTTTCTGCTTCATGTCACTTTTGGAGTCTGCTCCTCATTGGTTTTGGCAACTGGTTCTCCAAACCAGAACTGAATCTTCTTTCATAGATTTTGTGTTTATATGATTCCTGACTTTAAAAGTTAAGACAGAATTGTTAAAATGGGAGACTTTTTTTTTTTTTTTTTTTTTTTTTTTTTTTTTTTTTTTTAAGATTTCACTAGCTATCAAACTTCCAGAAAATCTAGGGAGTTTTTGTTCTTTGATGGGTAATGAAGTGTTCTAAAACACTCAGTGAAGAGTTCTCCCTTGACAAAGAATAAATAATATTTTGTATTAATGGAAAATCCTCCAAAGCTTTTGTCTTTCCAACGCGTTTATTAAATCTTAAACAAAATATAAGCCCTACAGTGCTTTTTTATGGCTCAGTTTAACATTAACTACTGTTTTATTTTAACTAAATGCTTTTGTTGCATTGCATAATAATAAAAATAAAGTCATAAAAAGCATCTGTGCCATACAGTATAGGTTCCTTTGTTCCCATGTGCTGTGAGGTCTGATGTCTGCAGTGAAGATGAATTCACCATGCTTAGAAAAAAAAATGTTCGCACTTTAGAGAAAAGATGTATTTTGAAAAGGCTCGTGTTGACCTCTACTATAAGGAGAAGGGCAGCTTTCCATCTATTCTCCAGTCTGAGGCCACTTTTCTCCTCCCTGATTGTGCCGGTGCTGCAGATCCATCCCTATTTCACGTGGTGCTTCCCTTCCCCGAGCATCTTGCTGCGGGAGCTCTGCATGACACCCACACAGAGTGGACTTGCGGGCGGTCCGACATCCCCCCGCTGGCTTCCAGGCTACAAAACGTGGTCACCTTACCCTGCTAATGGGGTTGGTCCCCCACGTAACATGACAGAAGCCTTTTGTGAATCTCATCCCCCATTCAAACCACACTCCACACCTACAAGGAAGACCCAACACAGAGGAGCTGCACCATTTCCACTGGAGAAATGTATTGCTGTATTCATTTCTCAGTAGCATACAAAAAGAGCCCAAACCTGGCTGGACAATATTCACATAGAGGGTATTTTTATATGGCTTAGAATATTTATAGAATAGCTGGACCACACGGCATGCTCAGACACAGGCCCACCCTGCAAAGGTCAACAAGCTTTTGAATTGCACTGAGGTGGGGGAGCTGAATGAATTACCTGATTTATCACCAACCCTGGAACTGTAATTATCTCAAACACTAAGATTTTCTCTCAGTATACCTTGAAAGCTTGTTTTTTGGTGTTGTTGGAGGTTTTGCATGACCAGGTGAATGAGTGGATATGCCTGGATAAAGCTTGGGATTGAGAGACCTGATTCCAAGCACCTGTAAGTTATGAAAAAGGGGACTCTGGGAAAGATGGAGGCGTGCCTCAGGGCTGCAGCCATTGGCAATATATTTTAGGAATGTCATGTCAAAGAGTTGAGTTTTGCATTTAGTCTTCAGTGACACAAGGCTTTGTAGCATCTTTATTTTTTTAGATAGTCGACAGAAATGAAGACACTGGGTCTTCACCAGCAAAGGGTCCACACCATGGCCTCCCTATCCACCCACCGATAAATCAACCTATTTCACAGCCTCCAGGGGTGCTTTCTGTGAGTGGGGGCAGAGGGAATGCTCCTATAAGAAGACAGTCCACTTTTTAATTACAGATAGACATTGGCCCAAACTGCAAAAATTACAACTCCATGCAGATTACTGGGGGCATGGAGAGACTCCTTTGAGGGAATCAGCTGAGAAACTCATCCCACAGCCCAGGCTCTGTGATAGCCTGAAGTGGGGAAGCACCGAGAGCCTGCCCAGCAGCATCAGAACATGTCAGGAAAACACAATCCATGGCACAGTGAAGGAGGAAGGACAGCATCCCCTACTGCTCATTGCACAATAATCACAGAAGGATCCAGCTGGGAGGAGAACTAAGCAGAAAAGAATGGGGTGGATGGACCCAGTGATAGGAAAGCTGTCTCTGCCAAAGAGATAGGAAGTGTTTTTATGATGGAACCACTGAGGTGAGGGAAGATGAGAGAGGAAAGCTGGTATTTGGATTTCTCCCTGCTGGGTCAATAATCTGAGGCTAAATAACCCCTTACACCTTTTGCATCAGGGGCTTTTCAGTGTGCCAGAATGAGAATTTAAGGATATTAAACTCAGCTCCTAGTGCAATTACTATGCAGATGGTGGAAAATAAGTGTTGGCAGATTTAGTGTGGGTGCTTGGTGAAGCTTGTATCTATAGCAGAGGCAATGGGCAAACACTAAACAGGAAATTTCAATTTCTTCACAGCTCTGGAAGACCTGAAATAATCAAAAATATTCATAGGGGCTGTTCAGATTCTTCTTTTAGAGAGAAATGCTGTAGGCTGCTATCCCTCTCTGTTGTGCTGTCATGTACAGGTTATCTGCAAAGGGCAGCTCATAGTCTGGGGGTCTATTTGCTTTGATTCACAGGATGTGATGTGGAAAGTGATCCTCCCTGCCCTGTCCTGCCCCAGTTATTGCAGTCCTGGGTTAACTCAGCACCCAGGTCTACGCCACAGCACTCAGAGCCCCACCAGCTCTGAAGCCTTTGCTGCTGCAGCTGTCCCTTAGTGCAGAGGGTGTCTCCTGTCATTTGGGGACAGCCCTCAGTGCCAGCTTCCTCCTGACCAGCCCTGTTCTTCCATCCCAAACTTGTTAATAATGGCCAGACTGAGTTGAACCTGTTGCAGAGCAGTAAACAGGCAAAATAACCTTTTAGAGCCCTGATTTGTATCCAGGCACCCAGGACATTATGCAGATTGCTGTCTATCTCCTACCATCATATCATCATCTCAGCTGAAGTTGTTTTTTTTGTTTTGTTTTCCTCCTTCTCTAAAGGAAAGATTGCAAAGCTCCTCCTCGAGCAGAGTTTCACCAAGGACTGAATTTTTCTTTTCTATTTACTTCTTGTACAAAGCAGGCGATCTTGGTAGGCAGTCTGCCAGCGTGAGCTAGTCCCTGCATGAGCACTGTAACAAATGGATAAATATCCTGTCTAAGATATAACATTTTCCAGTGTTGATTAACCTGAGCTGCAGTGATGGATACTGGCTCCTGGAGACTGTGCTATCAGGGAGAGCAACAGTGGATGAATTTTGTGATGTGCTTTAGAACCAGGCCTTAGTAGCTAAGTGGGTAACAGCACCAGCTACCATTTAAGCACTTTGTATCTCAGCGCAGTGAAGTCACTCCAGAAGCACACAGGAGGTGTTCAATGGCCATGCTGTGCAGAAAATCCATCAAAGCCCAATCAAGCTCAAATCTGAAAACCAGGCTTGGTGGCAGCATAAAAAACTTGAAGGGGAGAAATAAATCTCTGCTTAATCTCTCAGAGAAAACAACAGTGTTGATTCAGTGCAGGCATGGTACAGTGCAGCAGTGGCTTCCTCTGTCTGACACTGTACAAAAAGAAGAGTTTCAGAGCTCTGCAGAAGTGACCCACTTCCAGGCTATTTAAAATGCACTCAGGTGCTGTGTACAGTATGCACAGGCATGCTGCAGACCTAAGGGAAAAAGAGAGGGAGATGCGCCACGAGGATAGGGCTCTGTTTTCATCCTGGTTTCCTTGGTCATTCCTCAAAGGGTAGAACTGCTGAAGGGACCCCAATTTGGAGAGCTTCAGTAGCTCCTCAACAAGAAAGAGAAACTGGTGCCAAGCCAGAGCTGAAGAAAAGCAGATGGCATGAGAGAGCACTGGAAAGCCATGGCCAGCAGCTGCATTGTCCATAGGATGGGCAATCCTTGAACAAAATCACCCTCAGCCCCAGCTATATCTTTGCTGCCTCAAGAAGGGGCACCTCAGGAGTAGGAAATGGGTCGTGGCACCCATCTGCCATTCGGTGATGGCTTTATAGACCAGTCAGTGCATAAACGGGATGTTTCACACACACACAGAGCCAGTCCTTCTCCATTGACCTCTTTTTTGCCTTGGAGAGAATTTTCAGATTTTATATTGCTGCACTGGAACTAATGAGAGCAGCCTGATCAAGCTGCCAGAATGAATCAGGGGGATAATGCTGCACTGATATTCTAGGCCACAGTCTATTTTTTTCCCAAAACTTTAAATCGGTTGAAATCCAATTTTGTGTCTCATTTTTTACACTCAGTGGGGGAATTTTCTGGCAGTGTTTCAGTCTGGAGAATTTGCTTCCTGAATATCATACTTCTTCCAATCATAAATCTGGAGGGAGGTCAAGCTGGGCAATATCCCCTTTGTCTGTGAAGAGATATACAAACTGTTTCTCATTAGAGAAGAGGCAGAGTTTGAAACCTTAGGTCTGAACATCTTGGGGTACTGAAAGCGAACCTTTCTCCAGGGTTCTGGTCCAAACCTAGACTGGACTAGATCCATCCTCCTCTGCTCAGTAAGACTGCAAAATCTGGCTTGATTTTGAACTTTTACAGGCTGGTAGGAAAAACCAACCAACCAACCAACCAACAAACAACAAAAAATACACACAAAAAAAGGAAGGAAGGAAGGAAGGAAGGAAGGAAGGAAGGAAGGAAGGAAGGAAGGAAGGAAGGAAGGAAGGAAGGAAGGAGGGAAGGAAGGAAAGAGAAAGAAAGAAAGAAAGAAAAAGAAAGGAAAGAAAGGAAAGAAAGAAAGAAAGAAAGAAAGAAAGAAAGAAAGAAAGAAAGAAAGAAAGAAAGAAAGAAAGAAAGAAAGAAAGAAAGAAAGAAAGAAAAAGAAAGAAAGAAAGAAAGAAAGAAAGAAAGAAAGAAAGAAAGAAAGAAAGAAAGAAAGAAAGAAAGAAAGAAAGAAAGAAAGAAAGAAAAAGAAAACAGGAAATATCTGTTTCTTTAATGTAAATCCACATGTATCTGAAGAAAGGATTATTTCAACATGTGTACTACCCATTAGGCACCTTTTCAACTGCTTTGACTTATCAAAACAATTAAAGCTGTGTTGTGCTTATAAACATTCAAACACCCTTCCTAAGCCGTATCCATTCCCACCAGAATTACCAATATTTCCAGTCACTGCATAAATCAGAATCAGCAGGGGTCCTGATCAAAAAAATATATATATATATAAATAAAATTAAAAAAAAATCAAGTGCTTTGAAGGATTGTTTAAATTCTGTTAAGGAAAAAGATTTGTAAGCTGAGTGAAGAAATCAGAGGACGACGATCCCCAAGGGTTAAAGATGATGGATTTGACCTCAGTCTAGAAAAACATGTAAGATTAACATTTAGTTGGAAGTTGGATCTTAAAAAAAAAAAAAAAAAAAATCTTTTTACTTCTAACATTTGTCTTCCCTTTAAAGTTTTGAAATAACCTGAAGGAATGCAAGAATGAAGGCCTAAATATACCAAGCTGACATAAGAAATATTTCACTTAATAAGTAAATTTATCTTGCACATGGACTCTGGCTTTTCAACAGGAAAAAAAGAGAAAGCTCATGGTTAGCATTTTTCTCCTTTATCCTATGAAGTTTGTATCAGGAGCTGCCTCTCATGAAAGTGTCATGAATCTTCTGTTATTTGGTAGGATGTTTGTAGTTTTTATGGCTCAACTCTGTGAGTCAAGAGATTTCTTTCAAAAGGGAAAACAAAAAGGTGGCTTCTTGTGCAGCTTTAACGAACAGGAAAATCCTGTGGTGTTAGCACCATCTCTCCCCGATGGAAATAGACATACATTAGCTGTCCAGGCAGAAATTGCCCCTATTTACCTTCGTTACTCATCCTGGGATGCTAGTAATCCTTCTTTGTAGGGTCATTTCTTTTTCTTTGACTAGATGGGGAAAGCAGTGGGTGTAGACCTACCCCTAACTGTTCATTATGTCTACATCAGCAAGCAGATCAATGCAGTAGGAATGGAAAAGCATCTGGTGCTGAGGCTTTTCTGCTATGCTACATAAAGCCCGGGGATTTTATTTCTGGCCAGATCTAGTCTGGTCCCTTGGACCAAATGTCCCCGTTGTACATGCAATTCAAATCTGTCTGAAGGGCCAGACATCAACTTAGTCATTATGTCTTACGTCTGCCTTAGGGTTTGGAGCACATTTGCTGCACATTTGGAGTGGAGATTCTAGTTTAAATTTTTCCAGAAGGAATCTAGTTCACGAGCATCAAAACAGCTCTGTGAACAGAGCCAGCGCATGGCAAATTGATGACTGGGAGATTTACTTCAAAATCCCACTCCTGCTCTGAAGCAAAATGCTAATGCAGAGGCAGCCTTATGTGATGTGTGGAAACAATTCATTTTGTCCTTCCAAATGTAACTTGATTTTTTTTTTTTTTTTTTGGGGGGGGGGGGGTATGTGTGTGAAAATATTTCTCACGGACGAGATTTCTGTCTTCAGAAGAGCTTTGTCAACCCATGAACCCATGAGTCTAAGAGTAGGAGCTGATGGAGAGAGTCATTTCATCCCAAGGGGGAAAGGAGAACAGTCATGGTGGGTAAGATTTAGTAGCACTTTGTAATAAATTCATCATCCTTCTCCGAGGCTATTCCTGCTGTGCTGTTGCATTAGTGGCCATTCCTTTGACTTCTCTGCGGGCAAGATTGGCCAACAAGCTGGGTCTGAAGAAGGCAGCTTGATTTCCTCCCCGTCTCCCTTAGCTGGGTGTTGTGCTGCTGCCGGTGGTGGTCTGTCATTGTGAGACTATCCCAGTTGGTTTGAATCCTTGCAAACTCTTTGACTTGTTGACCTGCTGCAACAGCTAATTCCACAGGGTGTCTGCAGTGTGCTAAAAAATAACAGCTTTCTTCTCATCACCGCTAAATTATGTGCTTTTTAGCTTCTTAAAAATGTCTCCCCCTGTTCTAGGATGAGGGGAAAAGAGGAGCATTAGGTCAGGATTCACCACAGAGATCATTTTCTTCTTTAACTGCAAGCCCCCCCCTTTAAAGTCGGAGCCTGCTTTCTTTAAAATTAAAGGCGAAACACCTACTGGCTGCAATGAGAGCAGGTTCAAACTTTTACATTTCTCCTTTCTAGGTTAAAATCACACCCAGCCTTTGTGATCTCTTTGCAAATAGAAGCTTCTGCTCCCAGAGGAACTGCTATGAAAATCTGGCTGCAATCTGTTCACATGCTGCCGAGTCCATGTGTTTGGAGATGCGCTCCCAATGCACAACACACCCAGAAAACAGACTCCCACTTCCTTGGTTCTCTTCTTCCCTCTGGATTTAGACGTCTTCATTTGGTTACCTACAGTGACTCCCAGGTCTGTGCTGGCAGTGATGCTTCAGGCAGGGACAAATAAAGGAGTTTTCCTTATTTCCCAGGATACAAAGAGGGATAATAGCTAGTTGTGAGCCCTTGCAGGACTCCACTGTGCTGTGGGTTGTTGGCTTTCCTTCTGAGTGTAGCCAGGTCTCACTGGAGTCAATTCAAAGATTCTCAGCCATTTATTCCACAGAATAACAGTAAGATGGGTATGTTCCACTGTGTTTTGTCCTGATGGGCCCTCCACTGCAGAAAAACACCTACATGTCTCAGCCTTAAGGAGAGGTGGCCTGCAATCCTTGGCTACTAAAATCAAAAGGTGAGGGGAGGCTCTTAACCTCATAGGGACCGATTTTCCCCTCTGTCTTCAAAGATCATGACCATGTGGAAAGACCCAAATAGTGAAAAACTGAACTTTGCAAGAGCAAAGCTTGAACTTTATTTCTTGCCCATGCCAGCACTTCCAGGCACACAGCAGCTGCAGGGCCGTGAAGCTGGGACAATAGTGAGGCTGAGGCACACAAGTCCCATGAAGAGTCATCAGGATCAGCAGAGGCTCCTTGGCAGCCACCCAGGTCGGTGCCTATCAGCCGTCACCCTGCTTTGCTCATAAGAGCCTGAAGTGTAGCTCTGCCAGCACTGCAAGGAAGATCCCCACTCCTGGTGTGAAGTGCTTGGCTAGGGGTGTGCGTAATTAATGAGCTTTTCTGTGAACAAGAAGGAAATTGCTTCTCTCATCTGTTTTGTTAGAGAGCTCCTTGTAACAGAGATTCTCTCTTTGCACAGCCTTCAGTGACTTCTGTTGGTGCTGTAAGATAGAATAAAAATTCTTTTGCAAAGAAATTGGAATAATCATGGAAATGTTCCTGGCTGTACTCATAGCTGCTTTGTAAAGACCAGTTTCCAGTCCAAGATCACTGAATGAAATGGAGAGAAGTGGCCAGAGAGATGCTTACAGTCTCCTTAAAACATCCGGAAGATAGATGGTGATGATTTTAAACTAGGTTGCAGGAGATGTGTTTTGGCTAGTGCACCGTGCTGTGTGAAGCAGAGGTGTACCAGCACCCACATATGCTCGTACACGTACCCAGCACAGCGCTCTGTAATGCCACCGTGGTTCCCAGCACTGCGTGCCTGCATTGGCCAGGAACAATTCTCAGTAAAAAGCAATAATTAATTCAGGCATCATGCTGATGTGGGTATGCTGAAGCAGTGTACATCAGAAGCACGCCCTGAGATTCAAGTCACTGAATCAGATACGGACTTGGGTTTCTTGTGGCATCACAACTCTTCTAAAGGGTTTGTTTTTTCCCCAGTGTGGAATAAGAACAGCTTTGTAATTCTGGAAACTTGTCTGTGGGATTGGAAAGACTTTTCCTGTGCCTGTTGTTTGTGGTTTTACATCTCACAGCGCAGTTGCAACATGGCACTGGTGCTGAGTTGAAGTCTGCTGTTTTGAGCAGGAAAACACAACAAAATCAGTGTGGCTTTGTTCCCAGCAGGCTCTGAAAGGCCCTGCTTACAGCACTGAAATAAGTGATGTGTGAAGAATGGGAAGCTGATGGGATCTTGGTTGGCACTTCTGGGACATGCAGTGTGTGAGGGGCTGTATCTACATGAGCCCTTGCTGGGAGAAGCAGTGTCTATTGTCCTAAACACTTGTGGGGAGCGACAGTGATGATTTAGGGTTTTCTAAATCCCCTGGTTCGAGAACCAGGCCATCTGAGTCTGACCTTTGTCACAAAGCAGTTCATTATAATGACCATGGGTTTGCTTGTCACCATATAGAAGTACAGACTAAACACTGCTAAAAATGAAGTCCAAGTTCAGAAGTTGGTCCCATTTTTACCTCCTCTGTGGGTCTTTCTCTTGTTCCTCCTAAGTACAGACTGTCCCTCCATGATAAGGGCTGTGTTTTGAGGAGTAAAACATGCACAAGTGGAGTGATGTGTATATGGCCTGTTTTCCCTGCCGTCATTTGAGGTTCTTGGGAAAAAGATTCTGCTCAACATTGTGACATTGTAGGCATGCTGCTGCTCATGGGGCAACACTGAGCAGGGATCTGATTTACTGGGTCAGGTCATTGGCTCTTTTTATCTGACGGCAAGCATCCTCACAGCTCAAAGATCTACGGAAATTAAATGAAATGAGAAGGCCCCCTCGTTGTTGCATCTGTTTTTAGTGCTATTGACTGGCTCCAGCCAGTGCAGTTTGGACTCAAGTGGAGCACTTTTGTCTCCTTCCCGTGTGGAAGGCAGATGGAAGCTGGAGACATAAATGAAGAGGGAGAGAATTAAGTGGTGCAAACTACCGACACCACGAGCTGTTCATCTCAGAGCTGTCAGCTCAAAACCCAAGGTGGCTGTAAGCTATGGTTATCGCAACCTGGCACTTGTAGGAAATGAATTGTGGTTTAACAAATACCCATGGCGTAAGGGTTCATGATTTTGTACGTCCCTCTCTTCCTCTTCTTACAGCAAACTGCAACATGGGTGAGGAAGCCTGCACCCCTGGAGGTCACGCTGGTCTGCCCTTCTGTGCTCACCCCTCACTCACATGTATTTTATGGCTAAACAGGAAACACGTTCAACTTAAAAAATAGAGGATACCATACAAATTTACTGAATATTTACCAAGCCTTCCTGTATGGTAAGGCAGAGGCAGAGTACAGGACCTGATGCTGCTGTATTTGTGGAACATTTATGCAATTCCTGCCAGCAGTTATATAGGAAAGAGAGCCTGGGAGCAGTTTGCCAGAGGCCTGTTGAAAGGTATGGAGCCAGGTCTCAATTGCATTTGAAGGACCAATTCATCGAGGTCATTTCTCATGTGAAGCTTCTTCACACAAGATGTATCACATCATTAGTAATCCATGCACCACATATATCTCTCAAACACCTGCATAACAAGTTTCTCTTTATATAATGTTTCTTATTTTTATGAGTTTTTCAGCTCAAAAATCCTGGATCAAAACCGTAGCTGTTTGAGGTCCATGTGCCACTCCAGCTTTCAGTGGAGATGTTTCAGTTAACACGTGTGGCCACATCCGCTGCTGGTGTAGGACAGCACAGCTCCCCTGAAGCCAGGGATGGTGTAGTGAATGTCATTGGGTTCATGGTGGCTTGTTTGTTTTCTAAACATTTTTTTTTTTTCCTGGTTCTCCTACACTTTTTTTTTTTTTTTTTTTTTTTTTTTTTCATACTCTGAGGAATTTGACAGATACATAAGTGTAATATTTTGAAAAGCAGAGCTGATGTTGCTGTGTGAACTTTCAGAGCTTTCCCTCACCTCCACACCTTTGTGGAGCCAACCTGGTGTTAATCTTCTTTCACTTCTGACATAACTTGCCATATGTGTCTGTGTGCTTAACCTTACATTGCATATGCCTTCAGCTACCTCTAAAACTTGTCAGGGGTATGTACACCAATATCTCAACAATGCATTGCACCGGGATGATAGTCCCATGGTATTTAAAGCTGATAAGGTGAAATATAATGGCCTCTTTTGTTTAGTAGATGGATGATGTAATAGTTCTGTCTGACCTAAAAATTGATCAATCAATGGAAGGCACGTTTTAACCTGCAGACTGCTTATAAATGGTTGACCACGAACATTGTTTGGTGTACTTGATATTCATAATTTATTACTTTGGTTGCCTGGAGTAGATGTTGAAGTCACATGGCACGTATTAGTTCCTATACTGGCTGGATCCAGCTCCTTAAGACAGGTCTCTGGACTGAATAATGGCAAATGATGACATGATGACTAGTTTAATAGCCTCCTTGAAGGGAGAATTCAATAATATTTGTCTCTAACATTCCTATTATAATTGCTTGCTGGAATATTCATGTAAAAGTGGCACCGCTGCAGTCAAAACAAATCCCTTTCAGGGTCTGACCTGATATTAATAGAATATTTTTTGTTCAGTTTATGTCTGAGCAAGCACAAGGTGACACAGTGATTCTGATGTATATAACCTATAGTACATCATGCAGTAATCAACATGTTGCTCATGGCATAAGAACACAAGAACTCAATTTAGGTTGATGAATGGATAACCCAGAATCTGTGGAATTTTTGGAGGACCGTCCTAGGCTGGAGAGATGTGTTATAAAACATTGGGAAACATTTGATCCTCCCGGTGTTTTGTGTTTCTACATGCCACATTCATGCAAGGAGGAATCTTTGGAATGAAGAAGGAGAGATGGCAATCACATCACTTGGAGGTTATAGCTCTGGGCTCAGGCCAGCTGGACATTGGTCAGCAGGACTGGGCTTTATCTATATTTGAAACATGCTCTAGTTTTAAATGTCCTCTAGTTAACTTTAACCCTTTAGCTGGGCATGCAACAAATCAGTGAGGGCTAATAGCACATGCTGGTGTTTGCAAATATCTGTTGCTTTTGTATTGAATTGGAGTCAATTAAAAGACACTGAAGATGGCAGAAAATCTCTTGACTTCGAGAGATAATGAATCAAGGTTTCCAGGGAGCAGTTGGTGATGGTTTTCTTCTTTCTTGCCAGTCCTGGTAGGGAAAAATTTCCATGTTTTAGAGTGAGTCCTTGAGGTGAGGCAAGATGGTGTGATGGTATGTGTGGGAGGAAGATCAGTCTTCCTCTGCAATTGTCACGCATGATCTGCGGAGAATAGTCTGAACTGCAGATGTTCCCTGCTTACATCTATGGCTCCTTCACTGCCTTGAAAGCCATAAAGCAACAGAGCATATTTTCAGAGAGGTGACGTTATCTTTCCCTTTTTCTGCCCTGCCTCAGATCTGTGAAGTATTCAAGAAGCATGAGCATAAAGAGGTACTTGTTTCTGTGTGAGACAATAGTGTTCTTCCTTAGGAGTGTTATTCTCTTAGAGTCATGGACAATGGAGCAATCTCATCTGTGGCTCAGTAACTGTTGTGCAGTATCCTGGTTTTAAGTAGCTGTCAAGATCTCTCTTTCCTGCAGAGTTAAGAAGGTATAAGCACGAGGCTGAAGTGAAATATATATATGTATAAGCATACGTATATACATAAATTGAAAGTGGAAAGAGAGAAGGAGGAGGGAGGGAAGAAGTGAACAAAGGAACAAGTAAGTATCAAAAGCACTTTAGCAACTTTCAGGATGAAAGGTGCTACAGAAATATTTGATATTATCGCTATTACTTTTATCAATAATACAATATTGCTAGCTCGCTTACTTCATTGCGGTCCCATTGCAACACTGATGCTGTTACCTGGCCTATTTTAAAATGGATTGGACTTTAGTTCTATCTTGTGCTAGGTAAGAAAGCACTCTGTGAACTCCAGCTAATGTGCTTCAGAGTGACAAAACAAATATGTTTTATGAAGCCAAATAAAAGTTTGCTTCATCAACCACTTCAGAGTATAAACAACTGCCAGCCATCTAAGAGAGTAGACATCCTTTTATTTAATCGCAAATTAAAAAACATAAACCACCTTAAACACAGAGCTACTGTCACATCAAATCAATACAATAATTGTGCTCGAGCAGTTGTAAGGCACATGATGCTCAGCATCTTGCATACTAAAAATAAATCAATCACCAGAGAAATAAGCAAGTCTTATAATATATGAGCAGATTATGGCATATTAGCACATTTTGTATTGTATGACTGCTTTTCCCCATTTACTGAATGCATTTAATACAGAGGGGGAATTTTGTCGTCTGAAAGTTGTTAGCAATTCCTTTTGTTCTGGTGAATTCCTGCTAATGAGATAATCACTGGAATAAGGCAAGAGACACTCAGGTCATACTCAAACCTCAGAGACAGGCTTTGCTGCAAACTGTGAGCTGTTCTTTATTGTTTTTAGGCCGATGGATGTGAGGATTTTAAATATTTTTTTATTAAATATAGTAATGAAGAAATGTATTGGAGACTGAAATCCTTGACCTGCCTGAATAGTTACCCTCTGGCTTACAGGGAAAAATAATAATAATAAAAAAGGTCTTAAAACAAATGTCCAGAGTTTTGCACTAACTTCATTAATAACCTAGGGTTTGGTCTTGTTTTCACTTGACCACTGAAAATATCTCATGGGTATGGAGGGAGAGGTGGAAGAACAATGGAAGAACAAGCTGCTTTCTCACTAGTGCACTGAAGAGAGGACACTCTGGGGGCAAAGAGCATGCTGGCTGATTCATCAGATGCCTGAGAGGAGCAGGGGTCTTTGCTTCCCCAAGTGTACAGATCAATTGTTGTCACAGCCTGACCTGCGCTGGACCTAAGCTCTGGTGAAGTACCAGCTGAAGTACCTCGTGTAACACTTCTGAAAGCTTTTGGTACCTGCTGGGTTGGGAACAAAGGTGCTGAGAGGGGCCCTTACCGTAATAAAGATTGACCAGGGAAACAAAGGTGCCAGGTGCTTCAGGACTCGCAGCTCACCTTTTTTTTTCAGAGAGGAGACAGTTTCTGTTTTCCCCTGTGACTGCTCCTTCCCTACCCAGACATCTCTCAGCTCTGCTCTGTTACACAGGTGTCAATAAATACCTTGCCAGCAAACCCAGCAAAAGGCTGAAAGCCTCCCTGTGATGCTGGGGGCCACCAGCTTTTGCAGCAGTGCTGCTCTCATAGCTTATCCAAAGCTACTGATTTTAATCCACAGGTTTTTTTCTTTTCCATTCTTCTTGTAAACAAAGCTTTAGAAGTGCTTGACATTTGCAGGATTCAGCTGCAAGTAGCTGCTGCTTTTCTTCCTTCTGTTCTTGCTATACCTGACTGTCTAGTCTCTTTTCAACCCCTGAGTAGCCCCAAGGAGTGCATTTTGTTAACTTCAGGCTTATTGCTGCACGTTGATGCCACAGGGAGGGACGTAAAGGTTGGAGCAGACTTGCTCTTTGTTCAGATTTCTCACCATGGTGTTTGCTCTGAGCTCCAGTTTATGGTGTCCAGATTGGCAAAAGCCAAAGAGCTATCTCAGAAGAGCAGCTTCACATCGCTCCCTACCAGCCACTGCAGCCAGGGAATTTGAAACTCATATAAAGGGTAATAAAGGGGAGATTATTGAGGTAGAGCTGGAGAAAAGCCCAAAGGAAGTTATTGTATGGAAGTCAATTCTTTCCTAGTGTTAACTAAGGCTGCCCTTCTCTTTGTGTCAGTACTTTATTGCCCTGATCTGAGAAAGACAAAGTTTATTGTCCCTGGACACTAAGACACCGTTGCTGCTGGGTTCCTCCCATCCACAAAGCTTTCAAAGGTATTTCAGCCAAAGATGGCTGCAAGCTGCTCCTGACAAACCAAGGCATAAAAAGCTGAAACATGTTCCCCTGAAAGCCAAAGGCAAAAGTAGGCAAAGAACCCAGGTGTCCTGAGGCTCCCGTGCGTGTTGCTGCCTGCGCCACGTGGCCTTGCTGGTGGCGAGAGCCTTTCGCTTTCTGTTTGAAGGTTGTGCCAGGGGTTCTAGCTTGGGGAGCTGCCATGGTGCCACTCTAAAAAAAGCAAGAAGTACCAACCTGATGCAAACGGAGATTTATGGGGGGGATAAAAGTCTTAGTGAGGAACCAAGGTGCCCACAGAACAAGCCCCAGAAGCATTTGGCAGCCAGCCCTAGGTTCTCATCTTCAGCCCATTACCCTACTCGCGTTTCGGGGGCTGTGGAGTGATAGAGCCAGTTTATCCAGATGATACCAGGGAGGTGATAAAAAGGAGTCACCAATTAACTCCAACTACGGGTGTTATGTAATTGGAAGCATACGGCCCCACGGGGGGCTGCTTCCCTGGGAAAATACCACACGAGGTCAAACACCGGCACTTCTGCCAGGCCCAAACATGACTATGTCAGCTTGTTCCCCCCAAGGCACTAAGCCTCTCAACAAAGTGTCACCCACCCTGTCAGCTCCTGAAGATGGGCTGAGACAACGTGTCCTCACAGCGGTGGGCAGCGTCCTGTGTGGAAAGGGCCAAGATCTTCTTTCCACTGGGATTGAATTGCAGGCAAGAGTGGCTGGGTTGGAACCTGAGCTGGGTTCCCCCCTAGTTCATAAAATTAGGCCACTTGTTGCTCTGGGCTGTGAAGGGTGCCTGGGGAAGGGAGAAGGTGACACGGGACACATTTTGATCCCGGATGGCTGGTCAGAACCCAGCTATGTAAGCTGGGTGATTGAAGCTGCTCACAGGTCAACATCTTAATCTCCTCCGAGTCAAAAAGCCAAGAAACAGCAAGAGGGGCAAATTTCAGCTGGGTTGGCTTCGATTGACATCTTTTTTATGAGTTGTGCTCCGGTGGCAGATGTCGTGCATTAGCGTTATTTACGCATTAAGAGACCTATAATTGGAGACTAGCAAGTGTCCTCATCACAGTTGACCTTATTTATGGAGGAGCTGACATCTGAATGTCAAATTTGCATCCATGACTTTTCTCCCCCTAATAACCACTCTAATATGCAAATACTGAATGGCAAAAGAATGAAAATAAATAAAACAGCTATTTTGGTTATCTCTGGGAAGATTTGTGTTTGCTGCGACTTTGGAGGCTGTACTGAGATTAGACTCTCACTTAATCAAGAAGTAAGTGAGAAAGAAAGACATTTCGGATGCAGGAATATGTGAATTGTGAATTGTAAATAGCCCGCAGTGCAATCTAAGGGAAGAAACAAGTATAAAGCATATTACAGAGCCATTTGCAGTTCTTTGTTCAGGTGTAACTGACGCTTACGGTTATTTCGTTAAATATTCTGTTTATATGCTTTTCCGTCCTGAATAAGAAGTTATCCTGATCCCTGGAGTGAAGGAGATTCACAAATACCTGCATTCTTGTGCTAAAAGCAAGGCATTAATAGAGCTATGTAACTAAAGGATATGAGACATCAGCAGGGAAAGGATCAAGGAACAAACTGTTCCCTATTGCAATGGTAATTCTGTCCGGAGATGATACCAAGTGAGAGAAGAAAGAGCCTTTGGTGCTTGGCACGGTCTGGGTAGGAGACTTGGAATTTCACTCTGGAAAATGTTGTGATCAGTCGAAGAGCTTCTTTTTTCATGTCTCAGAGCTTTGGGAGGGCCTGGCAGTGGCATGCTTAGTGATCAGAAGCTCCTTTGCCACCTCAGGAATGGGGCCCATCATCCATCATCCAGCTCCCTCCCACAGCTCTACCCCGTGGCCCCAGGGGGATCAGGGAGATTCACTCCATGTTGCTCTGATTGCCCCAGGCTCTCTGTAAAACCAGTGGTGACAGATAAGCACTTCTGGAGGGTAAACTGTATCCTCAGCAAGCCGAAGTGCCCTTTCTCTTTTCCATGATTATCTGGACAGGTGATAAGGCTCCTAATTTGGTGCCTGAGGTAGCTGCCTAACTTCGGTGGTATGAATTGCTCCCTGGGGGTTTGCAGTTACATCTCCAGGGACACATGATAATAAAGCAAAACAAACAGCCCAGGATTTTCCAGGCACAGTAACTCTTTATGAGGAGAGCATAGAATACAAACCAACCCATCCCAGACAGAAAATACCTGTCTGTGTTTGCCTGCTCTGTTTTCCTTGCTCCTGTGTGTTTGGTCAGAGTCCTTCTGAATTCTAAGAGTCCGCTTTCCAGATGGAAAGACTCTACACAGTGTCCACTCTCCAGGGACTAGAGGACTAACTCCTCTGCTTTGGAAGGCTGAATGTCTTCACTCATTGCTGAGTCTTAACAACTGTCCTCTTTGGACTAGCAGGCACTGCCCTCCCTTGCTGAGTACCACACGCATTTCCCAGTCAGTGAGGCATCTCTGCAGCACACCACAACGGGCATTTGCTACAACCAATTGACATTCAAAATCTGTGCATAAAGAGATGACACAAATTATTGTAGTACAAACCTCACAATTAATATTTTGAGGGTTAGCACTGAAATTGTTGAAATGTTTTTTTTTTTTTTTTTTTTTTTTTTTTTCTAGCACTTCCTGAGATTTTATTTTTTTTTCAAAACAATGTGTTTGTTTTTTTTTTTTTTTTTCATAGCTGTAATAAATTTGCATTAAGAAGGTTAATTGTACGAAACGCCAGAATGCAAAACATCTCAACATCGTTACATTTCAGAACTTGCTGATCAGATGCTAACTCTTTCCTTCCACAATACTGTTTTTATAAAACTGTCAAAGTGTGACTTAAGAGGAAAAAAAAAATATCTTTGGCACCCTTAATTGTGTGGGAAGTAGGAAAACACATTGGCTGGTGGTCTACAGGGCCAGATTTATGTACATGATGGAGTGCCAGGCACAGAATTATAACTGTTGCTATAAGAGAAAAATCAGGCCCTGTCTAACGCAGGGGTATAATTCTCCTCCATCATGTTGTGTCAGTGAGAAAAGCATCTCTCTTGTGGCATGAAAGAGCAGGGTGCTCATATGAACTAAGTTTATCTAAAGAGGGATGGGGGAGAGAATGAGATGAGCTGGCCTATACAATGAAGAAAACTACAGGTTTCGCTGTGTTATTTGCAGAGACTTTATCTACTTGGTTCGCAGATGGCCGAGGGGAGATGCTTTCAAGGCCTTGCTGGCAGACTCATCCATGGAACTGAAACCTGTCAGCATGTGATAATTTGTGTTATTCTATATTTAGAGCAGCAAGTCACAGTTGCAGTTGTTCACGTCTGGTCTTTAAAGTGTCAAGGAGAAAGCGAGCCTTCCTTAGGCAGGCCTGAAAGTCCCTGAACAATCTCTGCAGAATAGATTTTGCTGCTTCATTGCACCTCAGTCAATACCACCGTTTATTCTGATGATGGAACATGAGGTTAAATAAGGGTCTGTTGTAATTAACATCTGCAACTCACAGGTCCAGACCTATTCGTGACTCATCTTGGCTCATCAATACAGAATCACAGCTCCTCAGTCCACATGGATGGTCTTGGCCGGATGCAGGTTGTTTTACTCTTCTCATGGGCTTGAGCATGGATCCATATTCCATGGCTGGCTCCTTTCTGTACAGCCAAAACTGAAATTGCAGTGGAGGTCTGCCTTGTTTCTACTTGGACTTTTTTCTTCTACATCTCTTTCTCGACACAGTCTGGCTGGGATCCTGGTGTTCTGCTCGAAAACACATATACATATATATTTTTAAGTATAATTTTGCCAGTTTCCTAAGATAGGACTGAAAAGACTGGAAATATTGAACTCTTTCCACATCCCACATCCCATTGATCTTGGGTCAAAGTATAACGTTTCAACACGATTGAAACATTTAGTTCAAATGTCAGCTCTTTAAAACAACATTTTTTTAACAAAAGAACAACCATTTTCTTTTCAGAAGTGTGTTTTGAGCAACAACATGACAGCTTTCAATTCAGAGACTGTTACAAGTGGCACATGCTGATATTATCTGTTTCATTTTTTTGCAGAATGAAATCTCACAACAATCAGGAAATTGTTGTGATGAAAGCAACTTCTTGCAAACCTCTCCCTGCCCCCCAGCAATCTGACAAAAATATTCTCCCCATTACACCCCTCCCAACTGCTGCACTCTGCTTTTTTTTTTTGACCTGTCAGTCAAAGTGAGTTTAAGCTTGATGGCCTGGCTAATCCTTGGCTACTTTGCTTGGATCAGCTGTGTTGCAAACCTCTCCGCTATGTGTACCTGTCCTCCAAATAGAGGCCTGAGGCAACCAAAGCATTTTCCATGAGTCATGGAGTAGCCACCAGATAGCAGTACTATTCCACTTGGGCAGACTGGGGCTACATGGTGACCCAGCCTTACCCGGCACCTCTGCCTCAGTTGTCAATGCTAATCCATCCATTTCTTCACTTTCTCATTCTTCATTTTTATTTTTCCAAACAGCACAAGCATGTGAAAGTAGGAGAAAAAAATGGAAATTCTACCTCTATTACTTCTGCCATAACAAGTGAATGTAAAACTATTCATAAAAAAAAAGAAAAAAAACAATCATGACGGGATTCAGAAACTGCTAAAAATTTTGAGTCACAATAAGGGACCCTAATTTGTCTGTTTTCTGTTTGTTTCAGTGGCAGGTGAAGGAGGGTTGATTTAATTATTTTTTAAAGAGAGTGAGACAAGTGTTGATTTAGCAGTTTAGTCATCAAAGTAATTCCACTTACAGAGCTGCAGGACTCCAAAGAAACGTGTTGACGAGCTAGGATTAACATCCTGCATGCAACAATGCAAGAGCTATGCTGACTTCCTGTGTAACGTACAATAAAAAGTATTTTTTGGAAGGAGGCTTCTATAGAAACTGGATTACAAAATATTTCTTAGAATGGAATGAGACCAGGCAGCAAACAGAAAAAAAATACAGAAAATAGCAGTCATAAAGACTACTGACTACTGATGAATAAATTTCAGCATTCATAAGATCAATAATGGAGTATGAGTTAAATTAAGAGATAGATAGAAGGAAGAACAGGAGAATTAATTTTAAAATGAATTTTGGAGAGAAATGGAGAGCTGATGAGGCAAGGAGAGACAAGCCTGATCCTTCCAGGTGGCAGGAACTTCCCAGAGGACAATCACAGGTCCTGCTCTGGTGGCAGGAAAGAGGTTAGAAGGGTGCAACCAGCCTTGATAAAGTGGAAATAACAAATTCTGTACACTAAATATCATATCTTTATGTAAGGTACAGTGAAGTGCATTTTATGCTGCCTTACAGAGTCCCTAGAAATACTTCTTGCCCTGGTGACTCCCATAGCAGCTTGCACTTTGCAGCAATGAAGTGGAAGGGAACGTGCTCTTAAGATGCCAAGGGCCATTTTCCAAAGTTGCTGGCACCTAATTTATGAGTATGGAGTGTGCACACCCGGGATCTCACTGATCCGTTGGCTATCTGGGCTAACTAGCCTGATGGGCATAAAAGGCATGATTTCTACAGGTGCAACAGGCGTCAAAAGGCAAAAGTATGCATGCACAACTATGCCTGTCCGTTTCCCATTTAGAGATGATATACAGGGTAAAACATACATCCAAGAGAGCAGGTGTTGGGGAGGGCAGCAAGCCGTGCAGTATTTCTGCTCTTCCTCACATAGTGTCTGGTTTCTTTGCTCTGCTCTCCACCTTGTCATGGAGAAAAAAGGGGGAAATTAGGTTGGCTGAAGATCATGCTGGGGACCCATTTGGAAGAGATTTAGTTCAAATTTTGGCAGAGAATCTGTTGGGAAGGGTGTGATGACAATCTTTTCTGCCCTGGCTGATTGGTGAGCCTGAAGGCAAGTGCACAGCTGTACATGCTCAGAGGGGCTAGGGATGGAGGAGCGATGTCCAACCACGTCACTTTTTTCTACATCCCCACCTCCTCCACAAAGGAGAGCCCAGAAGCTTTCAAAGTCAGAAAAGCTCAAACCGTCTGTGTGGATCACAGAGCTGGAAACAACCTAGGTTCTCCAATCTGTGGTAGCAGTGAGCTCTGCAAGGTAATGCTGCACAGAAAGGTTTCTGCTATGTATTCTACAGCATTTGAGAAATTTTAGGTAATATGTTTGTTCCCATCCACTTGGTTCCTTCTTGGATACACGTTTTCTTTGAGAAATGGGGAGAAAAAGAAACATGAGGGAAAACAGACCTGAGAAAGAAGACTGAGGAAGAATAGAAAGTGAAGAATATAAAAACTAAGTGTTTTGCATAGATGTTCTATTTTAAAAAATTATAGAAAAACAAAACAAAACAAACAACAACAACAACAAAAAAACATGTTTTGCCTTGGATTCTGCTTAATAACAACAATGTTCATTCATGTGTGATTTTTACTTTTCCATTTTTCTACCACCTCCTGCTTAACTTAAGAAAAGTGGCCTGACAAATGAAGAATTCAGAAAGGCAACCACTGTGCTTCATTCCTTTCCTTACACTATTGACCCTAGCATAGCGGTAAACTGGAGGTCGGTTATTAAGATGCAATCCAAGGAGCAGTTGGAGTTGTATTCACAAGGGAAATAGTTGCCACGGTGTTGGTTTTCATCCTCAGTCTCACAAAGTACCCTCTGATTTTGTTCATAGAAGTTGAGAGAAAAATCCACTGCTCACATTTGCTTCTTACAAGGTGGAGATTAAATATCCCATCCTAGATGTGACAATGGGTATTCTAGCTAGCCCTCATTTCAGTCCTGCTCTTTCACAGTTTAAAGCTAATCCTTGCTCAGAAGGTATAAAACTTGTGATATGCTTTTTTTTTTTTTTTTAATTTTATTTTTTAAATCCAGTATTTCTTCTGGTCCTTAAATAAACATGAGAAAAGCTCTTTTGCTAATTTCTGGCTTGAGTGGAGAACCAAGCTTCTAGTACTTAATACTTTTTGACCATTAAAATAATCATAATAATTACAAGATAAAAAACTGCTTAGAAATAAAATAGATTAGCTCAACAGTTGCTGTACTGCATTTGTAGTTGATGAGGCTTATTGTATTAATCAATTGCCTACAACTCAGAAAGATATAGGAATCAGAAGTGGAATGGGGTGTGAACGTATCTAATTTTCAGCTTTTGAAAACATCTGGGTGAATTGTACATTGCTGCTGTGGACAATCTGGGGGTATTTCTTTTTAAACCCTGCATGTAATTTTTTTTTTTAAATTATTATTATTTTGAACCCTGCATGCAATTTTAAATACCTGCAGAAGTAAAACTAAAGGAATGCAAACAGAAGATTTTACATCCACTGGAGGCAGCACACTGTATTGTAAAATTGTGCCCCAAAACTTGTGCTGATCCAGCCAATCTTTTCAGTAGCAATGACCAGGTTGGCAAATTCAAGGAGTTTCCTGCATTTTCACTGAAATCTTTCCAAGATTTTTCTGTGTGTTGTAATATATTCATGGACATACAGTTCATGTTTAGTCTCTAGAAGAACTGGACTCTCAAATGCTGAGATGCCATTATAGTTTACTCTTATATCATTTTTAACATGGATTTGAACATGTCAGGTGAGTCTCACTAAAAAGTCTTCTTTCAGGCAAACAGCAGGTCAACATCATAAAGAAATGAAAATAGTCCATGACTGCTACTAATAAAATTCCTAGTTTGTGGGTTTTATTTTTAAACAGTCTTGAAAGGAAACCTTCTTCTGTAACTGCTGTGGACCAAGAGATTAATTTGTGCTCTGGAGCAGGAATAAGTCAGAAGCTCTTCAGAGAGTCTAGTGAAACAATATCTGCCTATATCTCTCTTTGACATGAGCATCCAGAGCTTTATGGAGCAATAAAAAATATTATTCAGATTGCTTAGATACTGATGTCTTGTCTTGACTCATTGCTTTGTTTTCTCTCCCAGAGTATTTATCAGAATATGGATGTTGCTACACATCATCCGCTTCTCCCTTCCTTTTCGAGTTAAATGCAAACAGACCCTTACTGAAGAAGAGGCTGCAAATGTACACAGTTTTTGGACAGTCTCCTTTTCAGAACTCATTGTAATTGACCTTCACAGGAAAGCGTATGTCCAGATTGGTCTGTCTATGGATACTCCCATGAGAGGATAAATGGCTATTGAATTTAATGAGATTCTTGGTGCCCATCAGAGTTAAACACTATATACTTATTTGATGGGACAAGGATTTTAGTTTCTTATGCTTGTAGAACACTGAAAGTGTTTGTTAGTATTTGATCAATCATAAATAATGTTGATAATAAGGTCCAGGATGCAATGAAACCTATCCTTCTTTTTATCCTAGAGCCAATTAGGAAGACAGAAGTATATCTTCTGCGTAAGTGTCATGGGCTGGAATAGTGAATCATCCATTGATAAATCCATGCTGTATATATATGCCATAGGGAATGATGTGCATTTATTATTTTTGATTGTTATGGAGGGAAGGATCAGATGGGTCAACATTTTTCCCTGTTAAATGAGTTATAATTTTTAATATTTCATGATATTTTAGTGACATTTGTTGCTTGTGTAAAATGTGTTTTTAAACCCTAGCAGTTAACTTAGTTCCTCAGAATAGAGCAGGGATTTGTACCCTAAAGGTGTAGGGAAGACAGTTTCTGACTGCAACTTTTTGTGACTCTGGGCAAAAGCTTTGCTTCAGCTGAACAAGTCCTCAACACTAAACTAGTGAGCATCTGAATTTTATTATCTGCAATAAAAGTGTATGAAATGAAACCAGGAAGTGCCTATTTGTCAAAAACACCCAGAGCCATTGAATCACTGAACTATGAGATGACACTTTTGTTCCTATTTGGTCTTGAAATGTGAGACCTGTGCATATTGCCACCATGCAGCACACCCTGCATTTACTGGTCCTGGAGGCTCAGCCTCAGCCCTGCAGACAGCAGATGCTGCAACGCCAAAGCATCTGCTGAGCATGGGAGACTCCTGGATGGCTGAGGGAGGGGAAACTTTGATTAGAAATACCCTGGAAACAAATGTATTGATATATATAATTTTTCTATCCTAATACCAGGGAGCTGTAGAGAGTTGCTGCTGTTTCCTATACAGATGAACTTGAAGCACAGGACAGAGAATATGAGAAAGCATATAAAATCCAAACTGTTCCACTGAGTTGCTTCAGGTTGTCACCAGTGGCCCCACTAATATCTGATCTTGGGGTTTGAGGTAGGCGGTGATACAAGGGTGCTCTGTCAAGGACAATTGTGCAGAAGTGACTACTTGGAATTTTAGGGCATCACCTAGGTTACTATTGCTCCCCTGACAAAAAGAAATGGTGCTGTCTCCCACCACAGGGTGCAGCTGTGCTGTGATACACAGATTTCTATGTCTCCCAAATCTCAGACGTAATGGAGTGACATTGGGTGAAACTCCCCCTATAATATCTTGGACTTGCAATGCAGCACAAATGTGATAGCTTCTGTTCCTTTTATTCCCCTAAACTCACTCTTTGAGAAAGGGAGTTGCTTCTCTATCAATTCACATCTTGGATAGCTAATAGGCAGAAGGGATGTACAGAGGCAATGCTTTTCTGAATCAAAATAAGTATGTTCCTGCTTTGGAAAGGTGCAAATCACAGGCTTACAGGTGGGGAGGGAAACTGCAGAAGAGTCAGGACTGGGAGTTGTAAGATCAGAGTAGTCAAAAACAGAAAAAAAAGTGATCTTGGAACAACTAGATTACCACAAACGTGGGGAATTCAGCCTCCAGCCTAGCTCTAGCATGTAGTTCAGTGCAAGTCTCTTTAGTATCTCTCTCCAAAGCGGGACTTTCATGTTTGTATCAATGCCCCAGTTTCGCAGAAGTCAGCAGGATTGCTGAGACACTGAATGTCAGAGGTAGAGGGGCTGGTGGAGCTGGGATTGCTGCCAAACCAGCTGAGATGCACTCAGCCAACAAACATTGATTCCATCTTTCCCAAGGTAATGATCCCAGTGAGCTGGTATGGAAATCTAACTGGTCCAACCAGTATATGCTGGGGAACAGGTGGTGCACGGATGCAAAACAGCCTCCTGGCCTCAGCAAGTGATGAAGGATTGAGACCTTCATGTACGTTTGTGTGTCTTTGTGTGGTCAGATGCTTCTGGTCTGCAGAAATGCAGTGAGTGATTTATTTCCAGTAACCTCCTTCTAAAGACAAGGTAAAACAAAAGAGAAAACAAGGAGGGTCTAGGCACTGCTGTGGCTTTGAGAAGCTCTCTTTGGAGACAGAAAGTATCGTATCTCTGCCTAACAGGTTCCTAATGCTGCCCTGTCCTGGCAAAGAGTCAGAAACTCAGAAAGCAAAAAGGGCATCTGGAACACATGGGCTGTTGCCGACTCAGCATTCTTATTATTTTTATTTTGAAATTACTCTGTGCTGGCATTCAGTGGCTGCAATCCAGCTTGAGGAAGGCATGCACGGACAAACAATCTCCCTGCCCCAAAAGAGTTCACATTTTTAGTTTACAATGCTATTACTTCAAGATTGTGTCATGGACAATATTATAGACTAACACATAGACAGACCTTTTTTTTTTTTTTTTTTTTTTTTTTTTTTTTTTTTTTTTCTGGGCTAAAGTCCTTCCTACCTTTGAAAAATCATTTATCTTCTTTTGAATTACTTTTTTATTTTATTTTATTTTATTTATTTTATTTTTTTTTCAAAATTGATCAAATGTCTTTTGAAACATTGGGCCTGTTTTTCCTGGTTTGTCATGGAAGCAAATAAGACAGATTTATGGCTCCCTGTAAAACTTCAGCCTTGTTTATAAATTGCTTGTGATTGATTAAGTAATAAAAATGCTTTTAAGACAGGGAGGTAAATCTCCTGGCTAATTGCTCAGTGCTTTACATTATAACCTTGTTACAGTGACTGGACCGGACAGCTCTGCTGTTCCCATCTCATGAGAGTCCCAGTGGAACCATCACCCCCAGTGTGCTGCTCTGCCCTGCCTGTCAGAAGACACAGACCAATAATTAATGGGTCAATAAACAAACCAAGTGATGCAGCTGAAACACAAGAACAAATCTTGTCTTTTCAGGGGTGATTTCCTAGCAGGGGATGATTTCAGAGGCAGGGACATGGCCGGTTTCCATTAACGGCCTAGAGGAAGCTCGGCCAAAGCACAGGTCCTGCTGCCTGTCAGCTACTGCCTCTCTGCCTCAGGGAGCCCTGAACAAAAAAATTGCCTGTAGTGACCAGGGTTTGATAAAAGTGGGTACAAAGAAGAGTAACGTGGAGATAATAGTGTGATTCACATGAAAAATGCTTTCACAGCATGACTATGTTTTCTGATTTTGATACAAAGTAGAGACCCAGATCACATCAGACTTCAGGCACCATGAAAATATGCATAATATATATTTAACTGGAGCTCAGCAATCATGGATTTATTTTTGTCTTGCCAAACCTTAACTGTGAGAGAAAAATAAAGGGCTGTACATTAATTCTATTCCATGGCCTGTGTGGGAAGGGTCCTGTAGCAAATGTTGGATGGGGAGAAATTTCCAGCAGCAGTTTTGGTACAGTTCAGCAGCACACGCTTTTTGTCCTGGAGCAGCCTGTGAGGCAGACCCTCCTGACTTCAGCCTCATGCTGTCACCTCAGATCAGTATCTCGGCCGGCACACTTCTACAGCCCTCACGTGCCACGAGTACATGCCACTTGGCAAATTCAGACTCTCTTTGAAGGCCTCAGCAAGGTACCAACTTTCTTCCCGGGCCCTCAAAATCAGGGGGTGTGAATGTGCTTCTACCATCTCCTTTTGTTATTTTTTTTTTTTTTAAAGTGGTCAATTAGTCTCTTGACTCCATGGTACCTTCCCCGTGTTCATCAGCGTCAGAGGCAGGAGGCTGATTGCTGGGGCTGATTGCGGTGTCAATGCTGCTGATTACAGGGCCTTAATTGCGATGATGAGAAAAAGACTAAAAAGTCACTGAGCCTTAAAACCCTTCTGGAGGGTGGGCACTACTTCTGTGGAGAGCTGGTGCCTGGACCAGCAGCTCTCCCTCCCTGATGGATTCTCCATAAGCACTGAGATGTGCTGGGGTGAAAGCTAGCTCACAAAGACACTCTGTGTCAAGGAGTTATTTCTGTGAAGGAAATGGAGGTGGGTTTTTCATAAACCATCTATGCCCACACCAGCTACCTGTCCTGGGGCTGCCACACCTTCAGCAGACACTGTTGTGGTGAGATGATGCTGAAGGAGGTGGTTTTAGGTGCAAACTACAAGATGCAGCCAAGCCAGAGAGCTTCCCCTTGCCCACTCACCTGCCTGAACAGGTACATGGTATTAGCATTTGGGTTTTTGCACACCTGCATGGTAAAAGATGAACTAGGTAAACGAGCCCTCTTTATCATTAAAATCAAAGTAATGCTCCGACACACAAAATCTGCCAGCAGGCAGTTCCGCCTCTCATGTACTCACAAATGTCTTGGAGTGGCATGACAAGATGATCCCCCTTTGTGGAAGCTCGTATCTTGGGGAAAAGAGCAAAGGAGACACCTACTTTAAATATGTTATTTTATAGTCTGTGTATCTACATATTAATTTCCTTAATTATATACATTATCATACCCCATGTTCAGTTGTAATATCATTTGCTTTGCAGCATGTTTGCATTAACGCCCTTGTCACGGCTTCATTATTATTATAGCCAGCGTTTGCAGGTGTCTTATCAAAATGCCCAGAACCAATGCCGTCTGGGATCTAGTTTACCTGCATTCCAGTCTAATGAGCTATCACATGCTTATAGACTGCTCCCTAGTTAATGCAAGGTCAGACTCCACTTTTCAATTAATACAAAGCTACATTACCCAATCCGGCTGAAAATCAAACAAAATCATTGCACCAATTATTCATTTACTTATGCTAGGTAGCAAAACTTCTAATAACAGAATCTTCTCTGGGGTCCGGGGTCTCTTCAGCATGCACAACTATGCTGCTGTAAAACCTTCATATCATCAGTAAGACCCAGCACTGCTTGGCATAAGAAAACATCTGGATGTTGGGTACAAAATGCTCTCTGTTTTCGTTCTGTGCCTGGCCTTATACATATTTCTTAGCTGCCTATCTCAAAAAGCTTTCATTGTCCTTGCTGGATATTTTATGCCTCTCTTCTGGATCTTAATTATATAATAACTGAGCTAATCAGTCCCAGATGTAGTAAGTCACAGGGGACTGTTTTGTTTCCTCAGTCCCCACATAACACATGCTGGTTCATGCAATTAAGCAGCCCTTCTGCATCCCGGTGGAGTGAATGACAACGTCTCAGTCAGAGAGCTGAGGCACTGATGTTGCCTCAGACTGAGTTGTCTTCTCACTTTCTTGCACACTCAGAGAAGATTAATGAGAATTCATACTGAGCGGGAAAAAACATAATGTTTTATTTTGCTGGTAGCATGCACATACAATAAAAAGTATCTTTTTTAATAAAAATCAATGGTGACTTAAAACTCACAATAAATGTTTTAACATTAATAAAAGATGCTACACATAAAATTAGACCTAAATGTGCAGTTTGCCCGGCTATTTACAACCCACATTTCAGGCCTTATCATGCTTCCAGCAGAGAGTGAAATGGTCTAAAACAGATGTCAGATGGAATAAAATAAATATGGTCTCAGTGCAAATAAAACAAAACAGCATACCGAAAATTCCTGACTACAATGTCACCTCCCCACAAAATGAGGAGAAGGAGTCAGCGTGTAGCTCTGAAGCACATACGAAGGTTACGACCAGGCAGAGTTACGTAGGGTGCCAAAACTGAAACTGTGAAAAGCACTGGTAGGTTAAGCAACGTGGAAGGGGACTGATTTCTGAATGCAGGGCCCTGAAAGAATAGCACATCTTATCTGCCTACTTCAAGGCAGGGTTGATTGTGTTACACAGTGCTCGACAGATGCATGTGCAGACAGTTCCTAAACACTTGTTGTGTTGTAAGCTGCTGTCTTCTCACACTGCTTACTCTAGTGCTTCACTAGCCTTCACATCACTTGGTTTACCCTGGTATTTAATTTGTTATTTCTTGTCCTGTCTGCTCTGAACTTGGAGAATATTCCTTTCTTTTCTGCAGCCTTTATGTATGACTGGAAGAGGTTTCTGTTCCTCCCTGCCTCCCATGTTGTCTTCTGTAAGCCAAACAACCCCATTTCCCTCACTGGTTCCCTGTAGGTCACATTATTCAAACCAGTTGTTGTCATTCTATATTTAATCTGTTGATTATCCTTGCTCATCACTTTTGTGCTGAATTTTAAGCCTGTTTTCCAGTGTGATTTTAGTTACTTGATGTAGAGTGTTGTGTGCAAATGTAATAAGTTTATTTGCTGTTTTATCATTGTATTTATTAATGAAAATATTAAGCAGCACCAAAGCTAAGAGGTGCCATATAGATTCTCCATGTGTAAATTCTCTGTGAGACATAACCTTCTCATCTAACAACAAACATTTATTACTCTGGATATGTCTTTTCAAACATCTCTTCACAGAAAATATGTTTCCTTACTTTATCATGTGCAGCTACAGTTAAAATCTTAGAAAGTCAAATACAGAATACCTTCTGTGTCATTTTTAGGCACATGGCCTTTTTCTCTGGAAAGATAGTATAACAGCTTACTATTATTTTCTTAACAGACACATAATCCTCATGTTGTAATACCTGAACAGTGGAAGAAAAATGCAGGATGGGTCTTGATGCAAGAGGGAAGGCACTGCCTTGCACAGAAATGTATGGATGAACTCCAGAGACAGGAACTGGCAAGAGGATGGGAAGAAGTAAGTGAAGAATGGACAAGCAGATCTGTCTGAGTCAAATCTAGAGCTCATAGTAGTATTTTTGTGCTGATGCCATGGTAACTCTAAGGACACACAGAGAAACGAATATCAACAAATATAGTGTTTATTCTGTTCAATGATATGTACCTGTTTTACCCATTGAAGCAGGCACAATTGGAAAGACCGTGTGGTGCACAGTGGGTCAGACTAAACAACCATAATGATCCCTTCTGGCTGTAAAGCTGCCAGCTGCAGTGAGCTTTTTTTTTTTTTTTTTTTTTTTTTTTTTTTTTTTTTTTTTTTTTTTTCTGAATAAAGAGAGAAGGATCTGGCTCATTTCAGATGCTGCCAGTTTTGCAGGACAGACAGGCCACCAAGGAGAGAAGAGGGATTCCCCATCTAGTGTCCTGGATTACATGCCTCTGAAGTCACTGTCTCTAATGAAACCCCAAAGAGATAATTGTATATAGTTGCCACCTTCTGGCAGTGGCTACCTCCATGGTGGAGGAGAACTTCCAGTGACTGCAGAAGGCTTTAGATAAGTCCTAGTTAAATTGAGTTCAGTCACAGGGAAAGAAGTAATGCCCCCGTTTCTCATCCTTTACTGTCCGTAGTTATTTAGTGCAGCTGCTCCTAGCAGTGTGCTCCAGTAGTTGCCCTTTGTGCACTCTAAATAATTTAATTCCATCCTTGATTATTTATACTCTTAGATACACAGAGACTTTTATCGCATACCCTGCTAGTCATTAGTTACCCAAGAGGGCTATTTTTAGCAATGTTAATCTTTCCTCAAAAGTCACTGCCTTGAGTTCCCAATTCATTCCAGTCGCTCTTTGCTGAGCTCCCTCCAAGTTGTTGGCAGGGCGTACTGTGCAGCCTTTAATTAATTTATTTATTTATTTTGAAGATTCCTTTTGTGTTTTAATTCCATTAAGCATGAGATAGCACAGTGATGCTGGCTGGTGTGAGTCACTGAAAATGAAGAAATAAGGCCATGGGATATGCTCCAACCTTGACAAATTTGGGGAGATGCAAGGTGTCGGGAGGATTGGAGATGCTGAGAGGGCAGAGAGTTGTGCTATTTGAAGTGTTTGCAACAAAACTTAAGTTATAAGAACTCCTCTATTTTGGGGCATTATTAAGAACTCAAAACCTACAGCTGTGGCTCATTTCGAACAAAGTGGGTTGCAGAGTCCTTGAGAACTTACTATCACCTTTTGTCTGTGAGACTAGTTGCGTGTGGCAGGGTAAGGTCTGAACAAGGACCACTGAGTCTGTCTGCAAGCAGATGAAGATTCACACTTGAACTTGACAGCTTACTGGCCTGCACTTTAAATTCAAATACCAGATGAGATCTCAGAGGAACTGAATAAGTTTTACCTCAAGATTTTTCTGCCTGATACTCAGATTGAGAACACCTTTCACATCTTGCATATGCCAGGCAGAAAGGAATGCCTCTCCTCACCTAATCCCCTGCCCTCATTTCATTATATTAGGATCCATTTAACAAAGAAATTCTGTCATGTATTTTCATGTTCCCTCTTTTTCCAGAAACAGCCAGAGGTTGGAAAACTGTCCTTCTTGTATTGTTACCATGGAGAGAAAAAAAGCCCATGAACATCGTTATTTAGGCTTTTCATGTTATCCATCAGTCAGAAGCATGGAACAGGCTATGTGAACCTGCCTGACCTGAAGCACAGAGCACACACTCAGTACAGTAAAGCCAGGACATCCATCACCCTGTGCTGGTGCTCAGGGTCAGCTCCCTCACTAAAGAATAACACTATCTGCAATATCTATACACTTCTGCTGTGCTCAGATCCCAAATGGAGTTGGAAGACAGAAGTCAAATGTAAGCAGTGAGTAATTTTGGAAGAGTTTGCATCTGGCCCAGAAATGGGTCAAAATATCGCAGTTTGGGCCATCTCTCAAAATCTTGCAGACAGAAAGTCAGTGGTCTCTTTTCCTTTGTTTAGCTTCTTACATTCCCATCTCTTTGTGTCCCCAAACAACCCCACTTTCAACTAGAAATAAGGACGGATGTCATTGATGTCATTGGTGCCCAATATCCCCAAAATTGACACAGCCAGAAGTTAATCTTCACTTGCATAATTTCACTGATTCCAGTAGGATTTACAGCTCCTGGTCCCTAGGCTGAGAATAATAAAGCCAGTGCAGTCTGGCTCTTCTTTATTATCCCTCTTAAAGTTTATGTCTTCAAATATGGTCTGGTTATGAGTTAACAATACTGAAAAGATCAATACCAGAGTCTGACTAGGGGAGCTCAAAACATGTTCATAAAAGTTAAATTAGAATCATAAAATGATTATGGGCTCTGGGTTTTCTTTCCTTTTTTTTTTTTCTTTTTTTTTTTTTTTTCTTTTTTTTTTTCTTTTTTTCCCCCCTTGACTGTGCTGCCTGCTTTGGGTGGTAGTTCGCTGGCCAGTGGGGAGGTGGCTCACATTTGTGTTCCCCTCCTCTGCCCCTGCCGTATCTTTTGTCAAGACATGAAGAGGTGGAGCAGGACTGTACAAAGACTCTTCCAGAAGGTTTTGATGGACTTCAGGTCACATTTAAATGCTCCTCATTTTTTATCATTATTTTTCTGAAGGATAACTTAAATGGCTACCAAGCAGAAGGTTCTCCAAAAATCCCAGAAATGAATAAGAAATGCAAAACACATTCTCCATCTTGACTACAAGAACACTGTGGGCAGTGCCTGTAACACCCTTAATGCTTTTGCTGGTTGCTGCAGTCCATGACAATTTCTACCCTCTTGCCCACCTCTGCAAGACTTGGCCCAAAAAAGAAACAAATCTCCTATATGCTTTTATTGGTTTGTTCCCTCCCTTTCTTCCCATGAACCATCTCATCTTCTTTAAGGGCAAAGTACAAAACCCAGTTAAAATACATTGGATGCCTTTTTTTTGTGTAAGTCTATGGTGATGTTTCTGTGAATGACCATTTAAGACGTGCAGATAAATCTGATCCTAGCTTATTGTTAGTAATTTTATGGTAATATGTCCTGTATCTGCTTTGGCTGCTTCTCTGCTTCTTGTTACTTGCTGTATTTTTAAAATACTCATCCTTGCCATGTCCGGTGAGTGCAGATTGGATATTACCCCAATTTATCAGACAGCAGGCAGGAGCACAGGACAATAAACTCCCTCTGGGGTGCAGCACAGGATAGATGAGCTCCTCAGCATCAGAGCACCTTCCCCCAGCATCTCCTTGCTCCGCTGCGGTGTGTTCATGTGCGTGAACACATGTGCACTCCTGCACGTGGGCGTACTGTGTGAAATACCAAACTGCTCTTGAGAACTACCTGAAGTAACCTTGCTCCCGCTTCTAACAAAAAGAGTTGTTCAGTGATTTACATTCCTTTGTAATCTGATGCAGTGATTAGAAAATCTCTTCATTGTAGTTTTTCCCTTTAATGCAGCAACCAATGACCCCTATGCTGTATTTGAGAGAGAAATGTCAGCTCTTCATGTGGAAATGAGTCGGCCGATCATATGTAAACATCAGGGGGAGCAGCGAGCGTGACAGAGACCTGAGCGAGGAGAACATGAATTGGGCTTTAATCTAATCACAAATCTCGCTGCTAGGGAGGAGAGCTGTGTGCTGCCAAGTGCCCTAGACAGCAGAGACAAGTCCCCAATTATGGATGTGCAGACTCAGGAGGATTAAAAGAAGGAGCTGGCAGGCAATGATATGGTGCTATTTCACTGTTGCTTTGTCTTTGATGCCAGCCTGGCACCCTCTGTTTGTCACCGCTATGTTTGTCATCGCTGCCAGCCCCTCTGCCTTTGCACCACTCCTTCTTCTCCAAGCCATTGGTGCATGGAGAGGGGCGCAGTCAATCTGCCCTCTTGGCTTTTCTGCAGAGCTCTTGCAATTTGCTGGGACTAGTATTAGATTTTGGTCAGAACATTGTGTTCAGCCTGTCATTGGGTAGGGACTCTGATAGAACTGGCTGCTTCCTCATCATCTGATGGCCTTGAGCAACTCAAGGCTGCAGCAGAGCTGCTGGGGCAGTTGCTGACTGCTGCTCTCCTCTCCTTGTCCAAGCCCTGGTATGAACACCCTGCAGCACATAGAGCAGGAAGGTGAAAAGGTACGGAGTGGGGATCAGGTGGCAGGAACATAGGCAGTACCATTCTGGTACTCCAGAAACCCCATTTCCAAAGAGCCTAGCTAAGAGATTGTATTCCTTTTAGGTGGCTGTAATGACTTCAAGAGCAAGGCTGGGGAGAGATGGAGAGGGAAGGGGCTAAAGAAAGACATAGCAGGAAGGCAGGGAATAGCTTGGGAGGTCCCAGGTCAGCTCTGGTACAAAAGGATGCAGTCACTCATCCAGGTGGGCAGCTGGGGGTATGGCAATGGGTGGTCAAGGGGACAGATTCATGGATCACTTGCTGGTTGAAGGACAGTGGAGTAGTGAAGCTGCTTTAAATCTTTTGTTAGAGATGGGAGAAAGGAGAACCCCAAATCAGCTGGAGGGACAGGATGGCCACCGCTGCTCATGGGGAAGGGAACAACCAGGAGCTGTCTGAGGAGGAAAGATTTTCCAGTTTCTCTTGAAAGAGGATAATGTACCTGCCTTCATGGAGAGAAGCACGTTCAGGGGACAAAGTGTGCAATGCACTGCACTCAAGTACTAAGGAACAGAGTTTTAAGCTACTGTACTTTACTTTCAATAGTGTGTCCCCTGGGCAGACTCCATCCGGGCTATCGTTCTCCATCATACCTGTTGTTCAGCCACTCTGCTGTTCCCAAATAAAATGAAATGAGGCAGATCCTAGTTCAAAGGCTCCGTTCAGAGCAAAACCTGTTAGGAGACATCCACCAAGCTCACCCTGCCGCTGCCACACACAGGGATATGGGGAAGTGCTCTCACTTTGAAAAGTGTCTGTGAAGCATTGGCACAGTAGCACACCACGGTGGGTGGTTACCTGCAATCTGGCAGCCAAAGTAGACTAATGATGATTAGTCTTGCAACCAGATTGCTGCTGCAGGCATCTTTGATCTCGGGTCATCTCCCCGAGTGCTGTTCTAGCAGTGGGGAAGGGAGTGTCAGTGAGATTTTATGCAACCACATTTTCCCTGGCCAGAGCTCTGCACAGCAGCTCTCCAGCCTTGCTCTTTTGGGCACTGATGGGGAAAACTGCATTTCTCTGCTCTGACCTTTGGAACAGATTCTTTTCCCCATGCTGAGATTATTGCAGATCAATGATTTTTAAGTGCTGACATAAACACAAATACTACACTTTGACTGTTGTTAATGGATACTGTTTATTTCAGCAGCCTTTCTCAATAATATAAAATTATGTTTACAATTATATGGAGCCTTTCAGCTGAGGAGCTCAGAGTTGCAAAGGCTCACAAAGCCCTTGTGATGTCAATCTAATGCTATTGATGAAAATGAGAGAACAAAGAGCGTAACAGCATAAGAACAGCTTTTATGGCACTACCAGCTCAGAAGACTCAGAAGTCTATCTAGCCTGGTACTGTTATTCTTGTTTGCATGCTAGTAAGGAAAGCAGTCTAATACTCCGTGTGCTCTTTGCTTCCAAATGCCTGTGGCTCTAAGGTTTTCTAAGTTGTAGATGTTTTTTATGACGTTAATAACTCTGAATAGTGCCTATGGACCTATTCATGAATCAATCAGGATCCAATAGGATCCACGAAGCCAGGTAACACCTTAGCATGAACAAGAATTTCACAACACATTGCTCAGTCAAGCCAAATGGAAAAGAAAAAAAGGCAGAAGTCCATTTCACCATCATAATGGACACTTACCTTTAAGACAAAGACATGGGGGTACTAGCATTACTACCTGGTTTTCTCAAGTGCTGCCAGACTCCCCAGGAACTCTGGTAATGTTGAAAATTAGACCTCTACCTGCAGACTGGTCTGTGCCTTTTGTTATGAAAAGAGATCCGTGCTGCAACCTCCAGACATATATAGGAAGACATTTAAAATGAAAAATGATGAGAGTAGATTTCCAGCAAGTACAGAAGAGATGTAAAAGCATTTTGAAAGAGCACACTGTTCCCAGCCCCGCACTTCACTTGCATTCTCAGCTAGCGTAACTGGAGAGGGCTGGGTAAATGAAGGTCATTGCTGTTTCTTGCAAAAGTGTCTGGAGGGTTGCTTCTAAATGAAAGGCTACTTCTCTCATTTCTTCCTGGTCTAAGGCAAAAGAGATCTGAAGGCTGCAAAACACTGGGCAAGCAGCCCAGCATTGCCTAGAACCATGAGCTAAAATATTTGAAACTTTCAATATTCCTCTTTTTTTCTTGTGATTATTTTGCAACCAACATTTAGAGAGAGCTACGCAGCTCTTTTGAAGCTCAATTTACTGGTGCAAATAGAAGAGTGATTAAATAAATCCAAAGACCAGATGGTTTGGGAATTTAAGAGAGCCTAAAGATTCCCACCCTTGTTGAGAGGTCAAAACCAGTTTTACTGCCTGAATATCATTAGCAAATAATGGAGTTGCTTCTGAAGGAAATCATGACCGGACTAGGATGTCTCCTTGTAGTTTTCATGGAGTGGTGTCTCTACCACTAGAAATACCTCCACCTGCTGCAGGTTACTGCCTCTTCTGCACCATTTACGTGGGGCAGCTGGAGACCTCCTTCTAAGGTGGCCCAAGCTGAGTTTTTGTATGCTGTCTGCTTTGTGAGGAATTCCTGCTGGGTAGGCTTTTGTTCCTGGGAGGTTTAGGGATGCCAGAGAAGACACTGAGAGAAGGGACAAGAACCACTGTAGTTTTGTCTTTGTCAAGGAATGATTGGGGTCTTGCCTCTAAGTCTTGGTGGGGTGGCAGAAACTGTGCCACCCCGTTAGTGGAAAAAATGGAGGCTGAGTATGGTTTGAGGTTGAAACGTTGTCTCCTGGGTCACGGCACAGGCTTCATCAAAAAAAAAAAAAACACGTCTTTCCCTCTTCATTCTTTCTGTGGGAATAACAGAACAATTGTCAGTCACCCAACGCTTGTCAGTCTGGCCCATTTCACCAAGCCCAAATTTGTTTTGCAGTATGAATAAATTAAGACAGAACTGAAAAATGTCTGGATGAGGATTAATTAATCATTTACAGAGTCCCATCAGCTCTCAGGGCTCTACCACAGGGCTCCCAGATCATCACTGGTATGTTCTGAAAGGCAGCCAGTGAACAGGATCTGATTCACTGCCTGAATTAATCTGTGTGAATGGCTGTGGGATCCATTTGAAAGCAGCACTGAGAATTGGCCTATAAAAAGACAGCCCGACTTTTCGTGGAAGCTACTTTGGGAAATGAATGAGGACTTTACAATCTCCTTCAGCCATAAAAAACATACACATCTCATATTGCTGCTTGCCTATTTTAATTAAACCAATAATTAAATTTTAATGAAACGAAGGTTTCCCTAAAAAAGAGTCAGCAGTGACTGAAGAGTTTTCATTTGGAGGAGGGAGGCGATGTGGATGTATCAGGCCACTGGGCTTGCCTCCCCCCTAACAAATGCCGGGAGAAATACATGGTGAACAAGGTTCATGTAATGAGCTGAACAAGAAACACTTATGATAATGAAGTCAAGAGGCAGCTTGTTTCATATGGCTCTCCCTGGCTGTGTATTTTTTCCTTGCTTCTCCCAGCATAATGCTGTATTCGCAAGGTCTCGACTTACACCTGGGAGGCTGCTGCAGCGTGAAGTCCTTAGAGGTGCCAGCAGCAGTCACACCAGCAGCCCCAGAGAGACGTCAAGGTATAATCAACACTTAGCTCCACATTGCACTGAAAAAGGTGTAGACATGAACCTCTGTGGCCACTCTTAATTGAAATTGTCCTCTGAGGCAACTTTTCGTTAGAAATGAGTCAAAAACCTTATGATTTCACTGAGCCTGTCTCCAGAGTAAGGCGGATTCGCATGCAAGCTTGCTGGGGCAAAACAAAGGTTCACAAAATGCTACCCAAATGACAAAAGGGCACAGATGTTCAGATGAACACTCGGTCATCAGTAATAAGGGCTGGTTGCTTCAAATGCATGCAACAGTGCATGTGGCCACAGACTCTTTGACTTTAGGGAAAAAATTCAACTGCTGAATAGATGATGAATTTTTCTTCTTTTCTCCCCAGATATCACCACTTTGAGTTTTCCTGTGATGGCACTGGGGGCACTGTGACCTCCATTCTCCTTCTGTCTCTGCCACTGATGCCCTGTGTGTCCTTGAGAGACTCCTTGTCGACTTCGCAAATAGTAAGCTGGAAAAAAAATGATTGCCTAGCTCCCAGAGATGGAGTTGTGAGAGTTGATGGATTAATATTTACTGCATTGTGTACATGTCAAGAGCTATTGATAGGCACACTGGGGAATGTACCAGGCACATCCAGGGCTAAAAGGAAGAGCTGCCACAGCTTGAATGAGAGGTGTCATCTGGGGAATGTTAGCAATTATGCCCTGTTTGTAGAAACCACCACAGACCTATGCAGAAAGGTTTGCATTGCTAACACACCTGCATTGGTAGACATTACTGATATATTCAGGGATTATGTGAAAATGGCATTGGATTATTATTCTTCTAACAGTTCTTCTTTAGTTTAGTTTACTTTGAAACATGGCAAAATATTGCCCTTTCTAGATTTGTGCACCCACCCTAAAAACTTATGAACCCAGTGGCCTGTTTCAGAATGTGTTTTACAGAAAAGCAGAAATTCTAAAGATAAAGTAACTCATAGAATTTTAGTAAAAATAAGTGTCTAGGTAGAAGTGAGACACCTGGCACATGCCACTGATGAGAAAAGGCTTTTCCATTGAACTCTGGAGTACCTGTGGGTAAGGAAGGTGTGAAAAAGGGAGAGTCCAAAACATTGCCCAAAGCACTTCAAGAGGAAAGCTTGTACAATCTCAGACACAATTGATCAGCTGTGAAACTCCATTCAGTAGGGAACCAAACTTCAGTAACCACATTACTTACAGAAATAGTTTTTACCCAAGAAGATTTCCACAGGGTTTTCACTTTGACAGAAAGCCTCTTCTGGAACTTTATCAAGCCATCTTCTTTAGCAGGTCCACAAAGGTTCATCTAGAGATGTGGAAGAGGTTAGAGTAGGGGAAAAAACAAAACAAAACACACCACAGCCTGCGATGGGAGAGGAGGCAGAACCTGGAATCACCTGTAGGATCTATGGACATGACATGATATACATGTACCTTTAGTTAGTGTTTCCTTTGGCTTCATGAATGTGGGGAAACTGGGCCATCTCTTTTGAACTACTTCCTTCCTCGAGTGTTTGCCAGAAGCCAAGACACTTTTCTGCACAACCAGCAGGCTGAGAGGTGGAACTTATTTCTGAGTACTACAAAGCAAAGTCAGAAGGGCCTGTCCTTCTCAGAGATTGTCTTGAATTGCTTCCAGAGCCAAGTCTTCAGGAACCCTGTCTGCTTTCAATCAGTCAAAGCAAAATGTAGACAAATGCTGTCCCTCACTCTTACAGCTTCTCTCCCTCTCTGAGATGATTTCCTTCCCAGCAGAGCAAATTTCTCTGCATTTCAAATTTTGTTGTGTTCCTATTCACAGGAGAACTATTCATCATTCAGGATGGAGAGAATTTTAATGATGTGGGGTTGTAAATAACTGGCCATTCTCAGGTCTAACTGTGCTTCTCACGCAGCCCTCAGCAATGACAGCCTGCTTCCAAGGCCTCTGTAGTACTGCTAAATTTATTATGTCACAAACCAGTATTCAGGGTCAGTCTTAGTGAAGTCTCAGTGTATATATAGAGGCTCCTCTAGCCTCTCTATATATATTTAGAGAATTCAACTCCAGCTTTAGAGAAAGCCAGGCTTCATGGGCTCAGGGGCAAGAAGATAGAAGAACTTTTGCTTGTCTTTGGAAAAACTACAAGTACATGCAAACAAACAAACAAACAAACAAACCAAAAAAACAAACCAAACCAACCAACCAAACAAAAAATCACAACTTGTCATTTTTGTTGATATTTCTGTCTCAAGATACAGGGATAAAGGAGGAATTTTCCTGTTTTTTTTTTTTTTTTTTTTTTTTTTTTTTTTCCTGTTTGCACCCAGTTACATTACATTTAAAGAGCAGTCACTCCCAGGCCTTCTGATGCAGCTGGGTGGTCAGTGAAGTCATTCAGTACCAATTATCAAATACAATTAATAAAGTTTAGTAGCCTACTGTTGCTGGAAACATTATTGCATGGGATAAAGTGCTTGCAAACTTATAAGGGGTCATAGTGCTTTTTTTTTGCTATGGCGACAGTCAAGTTTAGAGGTCCAGTGGTCAAAAGTGGTTTCTTATTTAGGTGCTTCCTCTGACTGTCTTGAAGGTGCCCTTCAGGCATTGCTTCTGACAAACTAGTTTGTACAGCACTAAATGTGAGCTGATAGTATAGCATTACCAGTCTTCCATCATGCGTGCAATCCCATACATCCTGCATTTTGCTTTTTCTTTGCTTTTTGTACCTTCATGGGTGTTTTTAATTGTCCAGTTCAGCCCTGGAATGATATTTATTCACCGTGATATTCATTCATTTTGGAAGCTTGTGGCAATCAAAGCAAAACAAGAGGAAGCAGGATGGCCAAATAAGCTTCTACAAAAACTCAGGTTTGGAATATATTTTGGAATTAATTCTCTGTGTTCTGGTATGGTATCACCTGTAACAGCCCAACTTGCCATCTTCTCCATTTGCTGGTCTCATTAAAATGTATGACCCACTAGGTTGTTCATTTGGTCTGAGTGTTCTCCTTTTTCTTTGTTTCTTATCTTCCCAGTGCTTTTTTTTTTTTTTTGCTTTTTTTTTTTTTGCTTTTTTTTTTTTTTTTTCCCCCTGGTGTCTTTGCATACTGAATGTTGCTGTGTGTGTCAGAGATGCTAAATGTGAGACAAACAGAAAAGACAGATATACCACAGTTTGTTCTGTTAATGGAAAGGCTTTGTATACTGCTGTGTCTGGCTGGCATAAAGTCCATTTCCTTAAACATTCAACAAAACAGATTCTTCCCTGTCTTGCACTTATGTCTGTGCTCACACTTTTGCAACTTGGGTGCCATATACAACTAAATTAGCATAGAAACATTTTAAGCAGACAAAATTGATGACAAAAGTGACAAAGAAAATGAGAACCGGGTTGTCAGGGTATGAAAAACAATTGCTTCAATTGCATTTTTTTTTTTTTTTTTTTAATATAAGCAATTGAAAATCTTGACATAGGTATGTCTGCAAGAAAACAGGGAGGGTATTTCATCCAGCAGAAATATTTGCAGAGCTGTAGGTGACAAAACAAGGGACCTTTACCTTGTACTGTTGCCTGGAGACTTGATAAAGGCAAGTAAGTTATCAGTGCTGTTAATTTAACTATTGCACTATTATTTCATCCTCCTCATGGGCTTCTTCAGTACATCCCTACTGCTGTCATTCAAGACAATACCAGCATCATGGGCTACTTGGCAGGAGGTGGGATGGTCAGCCCCCTCCTGTGTGTGTTCTGTTAATGGCCAGAAGTCTTAGGAGCCCAGTGAGGGACTCTACTTGCCTGCATCTCAAAGATTCACTGGCACAGCAGGTGTCTCCTCTTGGAATGGACCAGGAACAATTGGTAATGCTGGGGGTAGATCAGCCTTAGACACACTTGTAGTATTCAGTAACAGAGCAAATGTTGTCTACCTGTTGGATCTGACGCATTGAAGAGCACAGTAAGGGGCTTTGTAGGAACAAAGTGGAAATACCTGACAGCAGTGAAGTGGTTAAATACATCTTCCTTAGGATAAGTGGTGTATGTGTGTTTAATATATAGCTGTTTTTCCATAAACTAGATTTAAATAAGAGACCAACAAAATATATTTCAGAATATTTGACAATCTGTCAGGGTGTAAGAAACATACATTCCACTTGACAAATGAAAACTTTTATTCTTAGATGAAGAAAATGACAGCATGGCACTGAGCCAGCATGTTTCCACTCCTGGTTCATGATACAGTTCACGACCAAATTGATCAACTGCTCAAAGTCTGATTTGCCAAAATATTGTTCATTGTTATTCCAAAAGAGATCCAAAGTGTGCAGAGGTCATGTGAAAGCTGTTTGAGCCTAGACTGCAAATGCAGAGTGTGTTTTCAAGCCTGGGTTAACGTGTTTTTATAGCAGGTCTCTTTATTTGATTCTATTAATGCCTTTAAACTGAGAGTAGTTTTTAGGGACCTGGAAAGAAAGAAGTGGGAGCATGTCTTTATATGGAAGCATCCCTCTCAGCATATGTCAGAAAGGACAGAGATGCAAGAAAATACCCTTTATCACATACTGACACAGCATACAATATACCTACCGTAGCCTCCGATACACCATCCCTATGGTCTTCCACGTCCTATATCCTTGGTCATCATGCTGCTGTAGAAATGAACTGTAGCGTGTCCACCAGATGATGCTCCCCAGGCCACACTGCTGTACAGCAGCAAATGAAAGGTGAGATGGCAGGAATGTCTCCAGAGAAGCAAAACTCTGATTAAGCCTGCTGTTCCTCTCTCTGCCCCAGGCACTCTGTACAGTACCAGCCTCATATTAAACCAGGGTAAGACCAGAAATTTCCAGTGGTATATTTCTGACCCAAAAGATATTAACTTCTTGTCCAGTGGCTGCAGGAGTCTTGGGTCACTTCCAGCAGCATCTGAAAATCAATTTCAGTGTCATGACTTCTTGTGTTTTCATTGTCATTTTAACCATTTCACTACTGTAGAAGAGTAAATTATTTCATGGGCAGGGGCAATGTTATTCAGAGAGGTAAACCTCTACATATGTATTCACAAATGGAAAATCATATCTTTTCCACATGCATATGTATTAATACTGCTCTGGCGATCGTTTATGATAAGCATTGTGCTTGAACAAAAGACAATGAAAATGAAGGGTTTGTTAGAGAAAAGAGTATCCAGATAATAATAATAATAATAATAAAACAATATCCCCTTATTAAAATATATACATTTCTTGGCTACATGTAATTTTGACAGCAGAACTCATTTCTTTATTTAACAGAAATGAAACATGGGCAGTTAACTCAATATTTTACACAGTGATATTTCAGTTGTGTTTCATAAAACTCAGGCTGGCTTTGGAATGAATAATTTATCCAATTAGTTTTTTTTTTTCCATTTTTAATGGAACCTGGCTGTTCTCTCATCTATCTCACTGGTTTAAAAATGGAAATCATCCTATTAGAATCCAGATGTGCAACTTGAGTACAAAATTGGTGTCATTTTTATGAGAGTTAGGTGAAAATATCCTCAGGTTATTCACAGGTTTCCAAGATAATTTTATTATTTGGACTTCATTTGCTGCTAATGCCCAAAAATTGAATGAGTTTTTTTATGCATTTGTTAGGTATAGACTCTAGATAAAAAAGGAGAAGCTTGTCTGTGGCTTCTCACCTGATTTTGGTGATATTGATTCTGGTTCTACAGCTGCTGTATTTAAGTCTTCTTAGGGCTAGTTTTTCTTTAGCCTGTGAATTACTTTCAAATGTAATTCAGTGGGGGTTCACATGAGAAAGAACAGGCTGAACTGGAATAAGTGGGCATGTGAAAATAACACAGGAAAAATTTAAAATGTTATAATCTTGCGTGGGATTCCTACTTTTAATTTACAAATCAATAATATTACAGTTGCTAGGTATCTGGCAGAGGACTTCTGTCTTCCTCTCATTGCTTTGTTCACAAGGAAAATTTCCAGATTATCTCATCCATGGAGATTTTTATCCTTGTATCATTCTTATGCAATGCTATAGCTGAAAACTGTTATTTTTTTTTGTACAATGCTTCTGAATGAGAGCTTGCAATTTTTATAGCTTTACAACATCTGAACAAGGAAAGCTTCAAAATCTCCTTTTACAGGTAGGGAAGATGTAGGGTTAGGCACAAGAACAAGTTTCTGTGGTTAAAATATTACCTAGTGTCAGCTGATCCATGGTAATGGTTTCTGCATAAGCTCATAAAATGAAATAATTGGACTGAATGCTCTTTTAATGGAGGTAAAATCATCCTGTATTATCTTACCTTTGCTATGGGCTAAAAGTGTGTGCACATATTTGCTGGAGATCAGATGACATCTCTAACTTGTTTGTGTGTCTGAGCCCTTGAGCACAAGAAAAGAAAATTACTGGTCTGAGCTTGTGCTGCAACTGCAGAGAGCCCAGGGGTCCTGCCTTTGTGCTTCTAATGCCCTCTGTCCTCCCCACAAGAACATTAACTCCGGCACTAGTAGGAAGCTGCAGCCATGAGTTTAATTTTCATTTTGTTTAAGGATCACATAAACCTAAGGGCACAGGGGAAACAACAGTGGCATCAATATAAACTTTAACAAGCTAATCTTCAAGCTGGATTGACAGCGTAATATGAATGGGTAGGACAGTGTTTATGCTTTACCTCTGGCATTTGTCTCCGTAGGCTTCCTAACTTATTCAGCCTCTGAGGGTTGAGGTAGGGGACCTCCTATTCATAGAAACTAACAACGAATTTGGAAACTCGACAAAAATCTGGAAGCAATGGCTATGAAGAATGGTGAATAACTAGAAACCTCTGAGATTTACTGCTTTGAATTTGGTTTCAAAAGGTTTTTGAAGTACATTTTACGTTGATGTAAGCATCGCTGTCACTTTTGGAGTCTTTCGTTAACATTTCTATTTGTTAATCTCCCTGCTAATTCAAATGCAAGTTCTGGAACTTTCTGTTGTATGATATTTTCTTGTAGTCTCTGGGTGTAACCAAGAAAACTACCCCCAAATTTTAAAGAATGGAAGAGATTTCATTTCCCCAAGCTTTGCTGTTGATATTCTCTTTCCCTTGGGTTGATGTAAGTACAGTGAAATTTTTTGCAATTTTTTCTAATGCCTCTTCACACAGAAAAGAAGAACCAGGTCATGGGGGTGTGGTAGGGGCTTAGGAAAGATGGGATCCTATAGCAAAGGGCAGTGTGGTGTTCTAGGTAGGGCAGGAAGCTAACTATTCATCTAGCATCCCAAGGAGAGGGATCACCATGTGATAACAATGAATTCACATCGAGAACGTGAGGGATCTGGTGGTGTGATGTGGTAGAGAAGGAGATCTGAGGCAGCCGGGCTGCCTGCCACTGTAGCCTGCTTACATCCATCAGCTCTCATTGCCTTCTGAACAGTCACACAGTGGGAATTAATAGTTCCACACAGCTCTAGTGACAGGTACAATTGTCACAAGAAAGAGAACAAAGCGACAAAGTGGAAGAGCTCCTTTAAAGAGCTTCTAATCAGCTCTGAAATTATTTTCTGCCAGAGCATTAATTTGTGTAAGACAGAGTGTGCTGGAACTGCTCATAAAACCCATTACCTACCTTCCTCCTTCCCAGCCCATTTGAGGACATCGTCCCCGCACTCTCTCGGTTCTCTCCCCTCCTTACATAATGGTCTGTTATTAGATTTTATTGAGTCCTGCTGATGTGAAAGAAACTCTAAAGCCTTGTCTCAAAGTTGCTTGTCAAGTGTGTTAACTCTTGGAGACTTTAAGACTGTCATTAGATGTTTCCTTTGCCTTTAGGATGAATCTTTTTGCAAGGAGGGACAAATGGATCTGGAGAGCATGGTACATGGGATGCTCTTACACCTTGAACTTCTTACTACCAAACTTAACAACCTTCCAACTTCAGGACGTTTTCTCCATTGAGGCCATGTGTATCACAGTTGCTACACTCAACTCCACTATTTCATTTTCTTGTGTACTGCCTAAGCCTTCAACATTTTAAGACTCAGAGCTCATCCAAATTCTTTAAGTTTAACTTAAAGCAAGATTTCAGCATGTCTCCAGAGACAGTGGGCCAGTGAGATTAATATGGCCCACCACAGGCTGTTGTTTCTTTACATGAACTTTTACAGAGCCACAGGAGAAAAGTATAGTGCCACTCTGCATTTAACCCTTTGGTGTGCTGAAAGCAATATGCCTGCAAAGGCTGGTCAAAATTCAGTGTTCTTTGGGTAAGACTCCACCCCTCAGTTTAACATATGGCATTTCATGGAGTGCAGCAGCTTTTTTGTTGTTGTTGAAATCAATATTTTCATTTAGAAAAATCCCCAAACCTGAACTTCCATAGGAAATGAGTCCATCTCACTTTTCTTACTCTGCCTGGTTGTCTGTAGAGCATCTTGTCCATCAATCAACAGTCCTTGTGGCATTCTCCATGAATGGCCTGCTGTGTCTCCATAATTAAGCAAAGGTATTTTAATCTGGTTTATTTTATAACCTGGTAGTGACGTCCTTGGACCCTGCTGGCACGCACAGAAACCAAGGAATGCCATGCTTGTGTCACTTGTTCACACATTACTGGGCTGAGCTGGAGAGAATTTGTCTTAGCATTTGTCTAAAACATTTGATCAATGGAGGTTCTGCAGCGTGGAAAGATCTTCACATGAAAACAGTCCCTAGCCAAGAGTAGAGTGGTTTATTCTTCATTGAGCTGCTTCTTAGAAGATCAGGGTTTTAGCTCCGATCTGTGATTTCTTCATTGACTTCAGCAAAGAAATGCCTGCATACATTGACAGTCTGGTATGTCACTTTGTGGCACTGAGTCCTGTAAGCATTTGTCTTGTGCTCAGAGACCAAGGCTCATGTTACTTCTTCTAAAGGCTTTAGTTATTAATTCAAAGTGGAAACACTCCTACTGGAAGGGGTGAAGAGACCCACACCAGCATTAGTTATGTATTTAAGAGGTAAAGACTGAAATTAACATCCCGAAATTGGAAAGACGAGATCTATCCTTAATTCTGCATATCAAGAAATTGCCTCCAAAGCCAGCCTACAGATCTCCCTGAAGTGGTGCCATTTGGTGTTAAGAAACCTGAACTGAAATTTCTGCATCCCTGAAAAAAATGTGTGTTGGACTAGTCGACATTCTCTCATTGAAAACATTTCCCTAGAAAAAACCTCATCCAGCACTCCACTCAGCTTCTTTACCTTCTCCTTTTTGTTTACCGAGCCCTTTGATATCATCTGGCTGAAGCTAAAAGTGGTCTCTGTGCCCTCCTAGGAATTCAGGCTACAACTACAGCCGTACCCCAGCATGGTTCATGCACCAGGGAAAGATCTCAGCACTGAGCAACAATCCTCACCTCACATACATGGATGGGTACGTGTGAATGACTGTAGTGGCCCTTAGAGCCAGAACTGCCCTTTGCAGAGGCAGACAGGCCAAACAGGGTGTGAGTGCTCCCCTTTCCTCTCCGGGCTTTGCCATGCAGCCGTGAGATGCCCTCTGCACGCTCTCCCTGCCCTACAACCGCTACGAGGCACTGCCCGTGGCCTTCGCAGCTGTGACTGGAGAGAAACATCGGGGCTGCAAGCCCAAAACCCTTCGTGAGCCTCAGCGATCCTGCTCCACCTGTCCCTCATGCCGGGTGTATCTTCCGTTCGTTGTCAGCGCTCGTTAAGACCGAGGGCATCTCTCCCACTCCCTCTGCCTTCTCCGCGTCTCCGGTTTCACTGGAGTGGAGTCAAACAGAGACGAGTCCACGCAGGGTCTGGAATGGATCAGCAGGTCAGCTGGGAATGACTGTCAGGCTGCCAGCGCTCTCCCTCCCTTCTCCCTGGCTTTCTTTGAGGTTTGTAGCTCTTCTGCTTTCTTGTTGCTATTGCCACCCTCCCCACACTCCCCCTGCCATACACCAAGCACCCAGACCTTTCCTGAGCACTTTATTTAATCCCCAGGATTCTTTATATAGGAATTAATCTTCTCGTCACAGTGGGAGAGCTCGGAGGGAGGGGGTACATTTATCTCTCCTGCTGAGGTCTAGAGTTGCATTGCTGTGATTATTGGTGGTAGCAGTGTGCGTGTGTCTGGGGATCTGTGTTTAGCTTCTTCATTTCTTAAACAGCACAGGGGCAGCAGCCAGGCAAGTTGGCAGCTTTGCTTTCTGGCTGCATTGTGTCTGCTGCTAGAAAGAGGGATTGTGAGTGGGGAGCAGCATGGCAGAACAAGAAGCCAGTGGCTTGCAAGTCCTTCTCTCCACCCTCCAGGTAAGAACAGCTTGAACTAATGAGAAAGGCGCTTGGGCTTGTTTTCCCCTTTAATTCACCAGCAGCAACTTGTTGGGCTGAGTTTGTTCTTACTAGCTCCCTGCTGGCTTGTCTCTAAAAGCATCAGCATGCAGGAGTCCTGACCTGCACCTCCCACCCTAAAACGCCTTTATGAAGTGAAGTTTCACTATTTGGAGATGAACGCTGGCAATTACTGCTATGCATCAATCACCGAGCCCTGTCTGCGGGCAGGCTCGGCTCCTGCGATCTCACCGCGTTCAGCAGGGGAGCGAGGGAGGTGTGAGGAACTGGCTGCTTCGCAATGAATGGGACCTGACAGCGCTGTCAGTCTGCAGGCAAGGCGAGCCGCAGCAGTGCATGGCACTGCTCTGAGGGCTACGGGGAACGAGTAAACAGATCTGCTCGGAGACCGCAAGTTCCTCCCTGTCAAACTATCCTCACCAAGACTCCCAAGCACTTGCAGGGAAGTGGCAAAACCTCCCAAGGCTGGGCTGGGTGTGCTCAGTAAATGTCCTCAAGGAGCAGAGGGGAGGGAAGTGTCTCGGTCCAGGATTGCACTTGTTGGACAAATGCGACCCTGGGACGAAGGAGAGGTATCTCTTCCTCTGTCTCTAGGCGATCCCCTTGGTCCTCTTTTCTCCCAGCGAAGATGTGCTTCTCCTGGTCTCACAGGAGATGTCTATGCTGAGGCACGAGCCATCCTATGAAACAGGGAGCGTGTTTTGGGAGGGGAACCTCTGCATTCATAAGCTTTTTTTTTTTTTTTTTTTTGTCATGAGTGGTGAGTGGGAACTACTTTGCCAAGACAAGCGGCACAAAAATCCACTTTTAGACATTTATGGTGAAATTCCAGTTGTCTGCATTTTTCCTGATCTGGGTCAGAGCCCCACAGGGACTGGAGTTTTGGGCAGTGTGCGCTGCAGAGCAGTTTCACATTTGAGGCAGCAGCATCCTCTGGCAGCTATGTGGGCCACCAAAGCCTCACACTGCTGCACGCCACAGGAACAGAGAATAAGGGCAGGGTGTGTGAAAGACATGGACCACCTGGGTCAGCCCAGGAGCTCCTGCCTCACAACCTTGTGTCTCTGAAGGTCTCTGTGACCAGCCACGAGTGCGTAGAGAAGGTTACAAGACCCCGTGGTACGTAACTGGCTTCGAAACTGTAGTTGTGTGGGCTGACCAGCCTTGACGTTCTTAACAAAGCTTATGTAACTGTCAACAACTTTTATTTCTTGTAACATTGTCAAACCCTTGTTTGCCCTCCACGGCGCCCTGTGGCAGTGAGCTCTGCAGGTGAACGGGCACACAAGAAAGTTGCTTTACTGGTCTTTTTTTTTTTTTTTTTTTTTGGCAGTGTAACTTGCCTGTCCCTGTGCTCTCACAGTTTGTTTAATGCATGTTCTGTATCTGTACTACATTGTGTTTTTGCCATATCTAAGTTACAGTCCTCTCCCAGTTTCTTTGGATAATTGAGAGCTGCGTGTGCATTTGTATGTGATTCATCAGCAAAGCTGTATGTGGGGCTAGAATAGGAACAGGTAGGTCCACTGCAAGCGAAAGACATTGCACTGTTGGCAAAATTGCAAGGCCGAACACTCAACCCTAGTGTTACAAAATCTAGGTACAAAGACCCTTGTTTCCCAAAACTCCACATTCACTTAAGAGCAGAAGGCTTTCTTGTTGTATCTTCAAGCAAATGCAGAGGTATGGGTGCGAGAGGACAGGAAAGTAAGTAGTTGATGACAATTATATATATATATATATATATATATAATGCTGGTATGTTCTGATCCCCCTTGTCCTCCCTTAGCTCCAGCCAAAACTTCACCACTGTCACTCGGCAACACCGTCAACTATCTTTGCTACACAGATCCAGTGATAAAAAAGACCTTTGCTTGAAACAATTGGAAAGCACTGACCTGGGAAATAATACATTTTGTTGATGTTTGCATTTGCTGATAACATCCCTCTGCATTTTGTTATATTCTGCAACAGCTGTCCAAAACATGGTTGCTTTGTTTTTGTGTCCTGCCAAATTGTCAGTGCTGGTTCATATTCTTTTATTGGGCATGGAGAACATGTCTGCTGAATACAGCAGGCTATTCTGCAGGATAATATTATTGTGTATTTTCCATTTATCTTAGCACATAGTATTCCTTTGTAACCAGAAAGCTTTCAGCTGAAGAACGAGGGGACATTCACCCACCAAGCCAGTCTTTATGAACTTAAGGATAAAAACAGCCTTCCTCCTTCAGTTGGGGCTAGATTTCTACCTCATTTCCAAGTACTGTCGTGGAGTATTATTCTCAGCCTGGAGGATGTACCCACCTGAGATAAGCTCAATCACCTTCAGCCAAGGGGACAATCCTTCCCTTCTCCTCCTGCTCTCACAACCTGGCTTTGGTAAGGATGTTATCATGCAGACCAAAACCTGAACAACGTGCACTTCCTAACAGAATTCCTGCTCCAGTCAACGAAAGAAACACTTTTGGTTTCTGAGTTCTTCAGAACTGTTCCCAGCACAACAAAGGAGCATGGTCCTCCAAAGACAGCTCAAACCCATGAAAGCACGACGTGTTACAGATGTTCTGAAAAGTGACAAGGTGAAAAGCAAAAACTGCTTTTAAAGTGCAGCTGCATTTTGTCACCAAAATATCACTTCAGGGAAGACATGACATTTCAGATCCCTAGGTAAAAAGTGCTTCATTGCTTACAAGGTGCAGCTTTCAAATGTGTTTCAGATTTAAGAAAAACCTCTCCCTGTCTCATAGGTTTTGTGTCAGAGTTGCAGAGCCAAGCACTTAGGAGTTTTCTGTATTTTTTTTTTCTTTTTGGTTTTAACACCATTACCTTCTTTGTTCTCTCTTCTTGACCTTTCCCATGTGAAGTGCTCCTACAGTTACCACCTCCCATCCCTCTGCCATCCTATTCTGTTCCTATTTCTGAATTACAGTAACTTCACCTCACACCTAGCTCTGCCCTGTCTTTCATACGCAGGTGGTACATTACCTATACCAAGGCTGGGCAGGTTGCTACTCTTCATCTTACTCCTCAGTCACAGCATGGCAGAAATCAGCATCCACCCCAGGTACAGTTTATCACCGGGGAGAAACTCTGTCATCCCATTTTGTAGGAAGCCTCCCTCATGCCAAATCCCAGAGATGTTTGGGTTTAGATCACTTGCTTATTTTAAAGCCAGGAGGATTTATCTGGGTGATATTTTAAAAAGCTGCTAGTAGCTAAGCAGAATAATAGAAAACTTAAGACAGCATCTTTCATTGTGTCCCAGACTATTGAATCACTTCAGGCTTTAGAGCATCGATCTTCCTACTGCTGGTTGTCCCAGCCCTTATCTCACTCCATCCTCATGCTCGTTAGCTAAATAAGCAGCATTTTGTTTCTTCCTTTGTGTTCTCTCTGCTCTCTTCCTTGCTTGCCAATCCCAGATGTGAGCCTGCCTTGGTTCCTCCTGAGAACGTCTCCTTATTCCATGGCAGCGTGCATCGTGTCGCCTGAGGTGTCCCAGATTTCCTGTTGGCTCTCAGCTTGGTGTTCACATGCTCCCTGAAGCCATGCTCCCTGTGTGCATATTCCACTAAGCTGGCAACCCCTAGGGCCGTTGGCAGATCTTTGGCTCCTACTTCGCCCTACTGTGCTGGACTGCAAATGTTCCTAAATGTTATGGTTCAAAAGGAAAGAGGTGAAAATCTTATGTTCCCATGGAGGATGTGTTTTGTGTAAAAGGATTCCTCTCTGAATGACTGTGGTGCCCAGCAGGGAAGGGATACAGGATCCTCTGTTTGCTAACTTGAACCTCTCTGCTTCTTTGTGCTGCCTCTTCCGAGCTGGTCTGCTGGCTGGCTGACAAAGCAGTTCTATTGTTATCCTAAAGTCAAGTGGGAAGATAGCTGTGCTGCTTCAGTGACAATGAATATGAACGCATTTCACAAAATGCTTTTGTCTCCTCTGCATCCTTGCACTTATTCTGTCAACAGAGCTGCTGAGATTCCTGGGACTGAGAGAAATAGATGTAAAATCCAAAGAATTGCTCACAAAACGGAATGCCCACTGTATTGCACAGGGAGTGGAGAAGCTTGGAGTTCAGCTTTGTATTTTTGAGAGGCAATTTGGCAAGCAGGGGTTAGTGGAATACACTTACAGGGAAGAAAAATCAGCTCAAAAACAGATGGCCATTTTTATGCGGTTCATTAAACAAGTTTTATTGACATTGTTGTACCTAAAGTGAACAGCAGTGGAGACAGCATTCTCCTACTCCTTACAGAAAATATTCTAGCTTTGGAGCAGCTAAAGTAGTGCAGTTTGGTCCATGAGACACTTGGTTATGGGGTTCCAGGAAAAACCCTTCATGGAGAAACTTTGGATGTGCCACCATCACTTTCCTGTCTCTACTGCCAATGCCATTTAGACCACACGTCTACTTTCTCTTTTAACTGTGGAAGAAGAAGAATACTTCTCTGCAGGCAACTCTATAGAGATGGCCCAGGCCAGCACCCTAACTTTCAGGGTCACGGCCTGTCCTTCCCACCTCAGCTGTCATCTTCTCCCCATCCACAGAGGACCTAAAGGTAATGCAGTGCTTTTCCCTACAGTTCTTGCCTCACCACCAAGGGACACTGCTAAGCAGGAGGAGACCAGGCACCTACCAAAGGAAAAGGAAGCTAGCATTTGGGTATTAACCCCAAATTCCTGTAAGGCTATGGGGAAATATCAACATCTGGCATTCTTGCAAATCAATACAGAACACTAGCAGCTCACAGGCAGCATGAGGCACTTTTTGGGCTCTGCTGAAACCCTTCAACTGGCCAAGATGGGACCAGAATTTCACTCTCTGTCCCCAGGCTGGCTGCAGCTGTTTCTCTGAGCACACTGCCAACTCCTCTGAAAATGCCTCCAGTTGGGCTCTCCAGAGTTCCCTGTGACTGCATTAATGAGGATGTAGGACCTTGAGGTGCAAAATACACCCAGAGACTGGCTTGGCAGCAACTACAGCTGGACTGAGCAAGAAAGTGCTTTTTTTTTTTTTTTTTTTTTTTGGTCCTGGAAATCAAGCAGAACTTTCCATGTCAAAGTTTTAAAGTGGGACTCAGTCTGTCTTTTCCTCAAGACCCCTGGGTTCCCTTAGTGAAGAAATGCAAATGCTCAGGGTAGTCTTGTCATTAGAATGCAGGTACGGGGAAATGGGTCACAACCTTCTGCATCTGACTTAATTCTACGTAAAATGGCTAATAATCCCACCATGTCCCATATCAATGTTTGAGAAGATCAGGCAGTGAACATTTGAAAAGAAAAAGTTCGGGTGAAAACACAATAAAAATATAAAAAGTGGAATGAATTAATGATTCTGTTTCAGTGCAGGGCTTCGATTGGGCACAATAAATAATGCACAGGACCACATGCTAAACGATGAGGACAAAAAGCTATATGGGGTGATTTTCAAGGCAGAAGACACTGTTCATTCTGAAGCAGGAGGTTTGTGAAATAAAACAGCAAGTTATTGCGTAATTAAGAAAATATATATTGTTGTTCCAGGGGGCCAAATGAAATGACACGAACATTTTAAAACTGTCGTCTCAGCTGTTGAGAGCCCAGCCTGACTGCATTCATGGCCATGCTGTTTAACTTAGGCAATTTGCATGTAATATAATGGTACGTTATATCATGTTAAGCAGCTTTATATTGCATATTTTTGGACAAGTGCTGCATTATAGACACAAACACACATTAAGCTACATTAACTAAGAAGGTATATGCATTTGCTTATAATACTTGTATTTCTCATACAGTATAAAAAATATTCAGGTACATCTGATTATCTATATGTAAGTCAAGAATAATTGCTGGTGGTTACCTTGCTTCCCTGGGCATTTTGTATGCCTACAGATATATTTATTATATCACGTCAATACTTTTATATCAATGGAAAATTTCAACCTTCTTCTTTTCTTGGGCTTCAATAGTTTCCCTCTGCAATACATGAAATGAGTTGTTTTCATACAGAGAGGTATTTGCTTGAATAGATTTTACTTGTGTTTCTTTATATAGCATAATCTTATTTTCAGTATATTATGATGCATTTTGTGCATAATGGCTTAGAGATCCTTTTGACACTTCTTTTTTTTTTTCTTTTTTCATTCAACGCTTGGCCTTATCTGTAATGGGGATATATATCTGTGGTATAAAATATGTTCATGGACATTTAGAGCTAGAGTTCATCATATTACATTTAGAGGAGAGCACAAGACAGTTGGACAGTTGGTTGTATAGAAAAATGTGTGGGCTGATAATGGTTAACTTTAGCACTGTCTTCTAACACCAGCAGAGAGTTTTACTGATGTGTGTTCACAGAAAGGAAAACATTTCCAAAATGTACCAGGAATTTAAGAGATGGGGAAGGATTTCGTATCACTCACTGGTATAGCAGGGCTGAAAGTTGCCCTGGATATGTTGCTGTCACAGGGACACTGCCTCTGTGTGATTATTCCTGTTTGTGCCAAGATAGGTAACACAATGTGTGTCATCATTACATTCGTGAGAAAAGTTGGGGGAGGATTTGTGCTTCTGGGGAAAGAGAAGATGAAAGCCCGTTTTTCCAAAGAACTCAAGAGAAGTGCACAACTGAAGTGGTATTTGCCAGCAGCTCCTCATGAAATGAGCCATGGTCCTGGGGAGAGGTGGCCCTTTGCTGTGTGTGGTAGGGTTGATATATGGAGACCTGAGAACCTCAGGCTTTCATGTCTTTGCAAATCTTATATCTGCAAACGTACTAATCATCCACACATGTTGTCGTGCTCTGCCATACTTTAGCCCCATGACTACATTCTTCTCACCAGACCAGGATATAAAATAATTCCCTGTTGCCTTTCCCTGTTCTTTTAATAAGCACTTGTCTCATGGACTGTCTATTTGCACCTGTTGGCCTTCAGAGCCTGATTGGCCATAGGGTAGAAGTGCTGATCCATGAGCTGGAGCCATTCTACATGCCAGGCTCACTGATCATCTCCTCAGGAAAGGATGAGGAAAAGGATGGAAAATGGTGGGACATAGCTCTTGAAAGAGAGTGACCATCTTCTCTAGCAAGACTGGGATCAGTTCAAGGCAATCTCACCTGTCTCCCTTTTCCGCATTGACAAAAACAATATTGCTTCAGAAGGTAGGGAATGAGCATTAGGGGGAAGCCACAGTTTTTTCTTGTACAACTATAGGTATGGATGTCCAGCCTAGTTGAGAAATTGGTGGGTCTCCAGTGCCTACAGTCCTAGAAGCTATGTGTGCATTATTGTGCTGCTGTCATGAAAGACAGTTTAATTTCAGAAAAGGCAATTGAATGATGCTGACTTTGAAGCAAGAACATCAATCAATGAAGACACCAAATTCACACCCAAGATTTAGTATTTCCTGATGATCTGTTGCTCTGTTATGGCCTTTGTTTTACTGAGTAGAGACCTATCTTATTATAAAGAAATGAAGGTTTTAGAAGTCAAGAATTTGTCCGTGATTTCATAAGATTTCTTCTAGAGAGGTCAAAGATAATATAGTAGAGACTCCTCCACCCACAGGCAGTACTGAGCTACACAGAAGAGAATGAATGCTTTAGACTGTCTATTGATTGACAGAATAACATCTGCTCGACAAGAAATTCACTGGGCAAAGTGAAACCTCCTTCCCTTAGGGGGTTTAGGGAACAAGGCTGATTTTTTTTTTTTTTTCCTTTTCTCCTTGTGGTTTGTTCTCCAAGAAGAACACAGCCTTCTTTTTCAAAAGGTGCTGTAGGTTGAGGTGGAATTAATGAGAACAGCAAAACTTTCATGGCGATTCTTATTAGAAAATTGAGTAATTCTGACATGGAAATGTCCTTTGGGAGAAATAACTAGTCTACCAAAGAAATCCTGCCTTTTTTCCACCTTTCAACAAGGGACACTTTGAAGGTAAAACATTTTTTTTTCTGAGACTAGAGCCATGGAAGTGCCACAACGTTGCACTTTTCTCCAGTCAACAACTGGTAAGTCTTTTATGTGCGTTAATTGTTGGTGTAATTTACAGGCAGAGGTTTCCCGCTGGACCCAATGGGAATTTGATCCCTTCAGTAAACAGATTCCTCTCCCCTGGACCCATCTGCTCCACCACACTCCCTGCTATCTATTCCCTTCCTTTCCGCAGAACGATGTGGTATTGATGGCTAAAACAGGAGTCCTGGGTTTTGTACTCAGGACTGCTTCAAACTCTTTCTTTCAACCTCATTTAATATCTGTGCCTCCAGATTTCTCCATTTAGTTGCTAAACTGAGATAAAACTCATCTGTCAAGTTTGGGTGAAACTTAGTTCACTTCTTAGTTCACACTTTCCCAAACCAAAGGGTGGAACGACTTACTTCATGAGCAGATGGCATTCCTTCACTGGGTGAAATCAGCGTAATGCCTGTGGTCCTCTGCCATCCTCTCATTTTTACGGCATTTGTTCTGGAAGACCAAAGCAGAAGATTTACAGTGAAGATAAAGTTGGCCTTCCATTTTATTCAAGATTAACCTGACGAGCAGAAGCGTGACAGAGAGAGAAAGAGATCCTTCCATAAGCAGTTCACTTGGCATAGTGAATGCCCACCTGTCTGGGCTGCAAAAGGAGGGGAGGAGGGAGAATGGTCCACCTGACCTTTCCCTACGATTAAAATGCTGATCTGATGAAGTCAGAGGAACAAACTGAACTGCCTCTTTCAACCCTCCATTCTTCCAGGAATAAACCAGCTCCATCCACATGGGGACAGTTTCTGAAGAGGCTAGGGAAAAGCAGAGGTACTGCCCTGTTTTGTCTGGCCTCCTGTTTGGAAAAGTCCCCTATATTTGAATGGTCTTTTGCCCCATGGTATGTTCTGTAAATGGGGGAGAGAGCTTGAGATGCCAAATGTGAAGGAGAATGTGTGCCTGGCTCTGTTTTTATTCAACAATTTCTCTTCCAATAGGGCTTAGGTCATTTGATCTCCCCATAATGCACAGGGATTTCAAGGGGACAGCTGGAAGCAGAGAGACATTAAAATGACTTGCTCTCAGAGATGAAAACCATACTTATTAGTGGTTTGTTTCAAAAGTTCCCATAGCAGAAGCTGTATCTCACTGAAAACTTTGGAGGATTTTATCTAAAAGATGATTATCTAAGTGGCTGACAGATCAAACAGATGGAAATCTTCTTAGCTGAGTTCCCCTAACAAAGCTATGTCCTAACAAAGCTTACGGAGCACTGCAATACCAATGGGACTGTGCACAAATAAAACAGGACACAACGACGACTTTGTGGTGGTCTCTCCATGCTGGCGACAGATAAAGGCATCAGGAGTTAGACCTTTATGACTATGTTTTGGCATACACTGAACAGCCTACTGGGTATTCCCTTAAAATTTCACCTTTCTCTCAGAGATCAGCACACCCCGGCATCAAGACTGCATTTGCTCAGATCTCAGCCAGACATGGGTGAGACTGTGAAGAGCTCAGAGGTCCCCTTTGCTATACCACCAGCAGAGGAATACATGGCTCCTGCTGAAAATCCCCTCTTTTTATGACTCATATGCCACCACGTGTTCAGCCTGTTCTCACATAAGAGTCTCAGGAGAGTCTCTGAAAGAGGCTGCTTTATTTGCAGTCTGTCCTTTTGACATGATTTCTCACAAAGGACCATGTCTGCAGCTATCACCTGCCTCACTCCCAGCATTGTTCAAGCTCTGTGAACTAATGCCAGCCCAGGGAGTTCTGCTCAGTCCACAGGTGTCTCAGCAAGGTGAAGTTAAAGTACAGAATGTCACAGCAGGGGACACCATGCTCCTGACCTCCTGGGTCAGGATGTTCTGGCTCAGTGTGGCTCTTCAGACACCTGCAGGCACAACAAGTGGCAAAGTTTGCTCAGCTGAAGAGCCACAGCCTTGCTGCACAGAGAAAGGTGCTGGCAGGAGCAGAAGCTCTCATTTCTCTCTCACTTTGCAATGTCCCTGATCTACATCAGCCTGATCTCAGCTCAGGACTCTCAGACAGGACCCTGAGCTAGTATTTTTAAATTTAACTCCTGTCACATTTTCCTAGAGCACAAATGCAGCAGTGAACTCATTCACTGAGCTAATAAAATGCTTTTTAGCTTGACCGGCCAGCACTTAGTTTGCAAGTGCTTCTGTGCTGTTGAACTGAATTAACAATGTCTGAATAAAGCCCCAAACATGCCTGCCTTTAACGTGGTGGCATTGGATTGCTTCTGCTGGGTGTCTTGCATAGGATATAGACTAAAGATAATAGAAACCTTTGTTACTTTCTGGATGGAAAATGACATACCACTGTCATACCATTTAAAAACTTGGCAGGTTTTTCAGAGAGCTGAGGGCTTTGCTTTTAAGAGATTGCTGTTAAAATCTAGACAAATGACTCTCAATAATGCAGTTAGACAGATGTTCTGCTTTACATTACCAGTAATAATACTTCGAATCATTAAGAATTTTGAAGCAGGGTTTGCTATTCATTATAGATGCCGAGTTTCGTTTGTTGTTTGATTTTTCACTTATGCTGGATGGGAAAAATAGGTTCATCATTTTCACTTTCAGGTTCTATCTCCTACGAAAATAAGCTGTGACTAACAATATAACAATAGTTATTAGCAGTATGTCCCTGCTACCCATACCTCAATCATCATTATTAAGTGTTGATTGATTAAAGGCATTTTCAATGCTGTTCTGGAAAACACTCCTGAAAGCAGGGTAGATTGACATATAAGGACACTTATCTCAGCAAGAGAAAGGCGTGCTGTCAGTCTAAACCAGAACATACCTTACAGTGCTCCTTTTCTTCAGCCTAGAAGGTCAATCTCAGCCTAATATGTAACAAATGGGAGTATTAGCCCTGGAAAAGAGAGAAAAGCCCCAGCAGAACACAACATTAAACTAGGAAGTGCCAAGGCAGACCAAGAGTAGACACAGGGACTCTTGAGGCTTTATTCTGCCTAACCTAAGCAGGAACATCACAGAGAAGAAGAGGACAGCAGTATCTTCATTATGGTTGTTTACGTCCACCTGCACATGCTTATATTTGCTGTGGTATTCAAAACCTATGGTTTTATTAAAAAGCAAGTACAGCTGGATTTTTTCCAAGCTCACTTGTACTTTGAGAAATGCCTTTGCTTGAAAAAAAGAAAAATCTTTGTTAATTTACAAATCCGCTTCTTCTTTGAAAGAGAGAGTATACTCTGGAGTGCGCCCGTAAAATCTCACAAAGAAAAACTGTAGCATGTTTCATGATGCTCTTTCATCACAAGTAGAGGAAAAGATAACTACACTGAATGCAAAACACAGATTCCTCCCTATTAAGTTTGGGTGGCAGTTGTGTTAAGTAGCTGTAACAGAGCAGCATTTGAATGAAACATTAATATTTTAAAATATTTCAGTAACAGGTAAAGTAATATAAAGTTTAGGAATAAACACAAGAAACACCAATAAACAGTAGGTGCTAGCATGCATACAGAAATTGTCGTGCAAGAATAATTAATGTTATATAAAGTCTCATAAAGAGAGTGTGAAAGACACATACTAGGATAATTTTGGCACTAGAATAATTTTTTTTTTTTTTTTTAAAGAAAAATGTGAATGATATAACATTAAATTCCGTCAAAATCTTTAGGTGTCAGAGGCAACTTATTGTGAAATAGGAGATGAAACCTCTGAGAATTTATCTGCAGTAGAAATTACAGAAAGAACATTAGAAATATTCAAGGGAACATCTAAAAGCCTTTTGCAGAATATCACGTGTTTTGATTTATTTCGAAGTTTTCTCATTCTTTTAACACTTCCAATTTGACAGAAGCATTTTAAGGTTATATAATAATGTGTTTTACCACTGGTTCTGCATAATAAAGTAATTGCTCTATTAGAGATGCATTAGTGAGAGGAGGAAGTGACACAAAGGAACTTTGTATCAGGAGGAACTTCTGCAGAAGGACAATCTTTTTTTTTTTTTTTTTTTTTTTTTTTAAGAATATATAGAGAACTTTGGCATGAGAAAAAAGCAGGAAAGAAAAAAGCAATTTCCTTTGCTAAAGGCATCCAAGAAATTGCACTCTATCAGGGCATAATTCCTGCAGATATCTGGATGCGAACATGTATTAGTGTGACATGCTAACAGTGTGGCACAGATGATGAACAACCTTGCTCTGAAGTGAAGTGAAACACCTTGGAGACTTTGTGATGCAGCAGGCAAAATCACGATCTATGTGCCTCATAGCTCCTGTGTAGATGTGCAGCATCTCTCTCATCCTTGGGCATGAGGATGAATATCACTTCAAAAATAGGGCTAGGACACACTAATGTCAAGTAGCTGTAATACTTCTGTGCAGAAAGTGTTTCTGCTTTTTACCTACTAACTGTCTGGGCTCTGCCCCTGGTTTTGCCATCAACTCACTTAGGTGATGCCTAAGTGAATTTCCCACCAGCAGCAAAAAACAAGGGACAATGAATCTGATAGCCTTGACGAAGGATGCAGTGGGGCAGGTGTTAATTAATATTTGTAAAGAAATCTGTGATCTTGTGATGAAAGGTGTTATGTTAGTGCAATTTATTGCATTAAATATAGTAGGATTCCTTGGCACAGATGATTTCCACCATGTTATTCACCAAGTTATTTTGGCTAGAGATCAGCTCACGCCAAGCTGTTACATCTCAACACCTTCAGTGTTTTGAAGACATTCAGATATAAGTTTGGACTTTGCCCATGTCTGCCTTGTGGCAGTTCATTCCCACAGAGCGTAGCACATATCCTTTGAGAACAAGCCCTGAAGCTCAATGAACAGGAGCAAAGTCCTGTACAATAACGTGCAAGAAGTTGGCTTTGAGGCACTGTTTCTGCCCAGACACCTGGATGATCTGCCATCCATTGTGAAAGATGCCTAATTACTGAACCCAACTGTGAGCTGCTGCGTTATTGAAAAAAAATAAAATAATTGCATGTTATCACACCCAAGTGCAAGCAAAGATGAGAAAAACATACTTTCAGGTCAATGGAGATCATAAAAAACCCCCACACTTGACTCCATCAGGCCACAGACAGACATATTTTATGAGTTTTTGCTGTATTCCTTGGTATAAAACCCACAGGTGCTGCTTTGGGATGATGCACAGAGCCTGGCTTGAGCATCAGCAGTGAGCATCAGTAGGAATGAGAATGGCTGGTGTTGGGTAGAGAGGGCACCAGCCATGCCAGGCAGGGGTGCTCAGGAGCAAGCAGAGCTCACAGGCAGGAGCAAGGAGCAGTCAGACCACGTGTCTTGTTCTTGGAGGCCCCTTGGCCGCCCTGCATACAGTTTGAGGGCTACATGATCCCACACAGCTGTGAATGCCTCTCTTGCAGGATTAAGGAGGTCACTTAGGACACTATCCTAGCAGTAAGGTCCTCCTCTCCACTTCTTTAAATAGACCCCTTCCCTTCTACATCTCCTTGGAGTTTCCTGGCCTATCTGACTCCTGGGCAGAGGAAACCCAGGTTAGCCTGGAGAAATGCGCTTGCTGTTTACCACAGAAGATGGTGGCGATGCTGAGGACATTTGGACATTTTGGGAGCAGGGGCAACAAGACCATGACTTCTTGGGATTCCTCTAACACTGGATGATGTTAGGATTGTAAAAAAGTGTTTCATTTAGTCTGTAATCACTTGAGTTGCAACACTCCCTTATTATGAGGTTGCCTAGTGAAATTTCAGAGATCCCTGAACCTATTTTTTCCCCTCAGAAAGAATGATATTTTCCAAACCTCCGCATATCCAATACTATCGATAACCTCCCAGCAAGAAATCATAGCTAGCTGGCTGAATATTGAGGCTGAGGATGGGAGCACACAAGCAAGGAACTCTCCAGGGTATTTTGCTCTCTTATTTTAGCATGAATTTTTAGTTCTGCTTAAATTAGAAAAAGCAATTTACTCTGGCAAGGTGCAGAACGTAAGGTGCTGAACCTGGTTTGCGGTTATTGCAAGACCTGATAGGTGTGAGATGTCCAGCTGCCAAACCCCTAACACTAGCGGTGCTGAGTAGTTGGGTTTGGTGCACACCTCCACCTCGCTGGCAGCAGAACATCAGGAAGGGAGCCTCTGATTTAGGTGTTAATGCAGTTATTAGCAGCTCTATATTTTCTGGAGGTCTCGGGAGACAGTGAGGGCTAATCTTTCTCAGCCCCTAAACTAGTCTTGGTTTTAGCTAGTTTAACTTTGCACCTAGTTTTCTCTTCCAAAGACTCTGGATGCAGTGAACAAGAGATTTTCTTGCAGATGCAAGTGTCATTACACAGACAGTTAGGCTTCTGACTGCTGCTATTTGTGTGAGCATATTTATTAAGGGTAAGAGAAGAAAGAAGGATGTATTTTGAACATGTCAAATCCTGCTTCCCTATTTAGAAACAGGCTATTTAAAAACAAGCAAACAAACAAATAAAACTTGGAACTGGACATCCTATTCCTCAGCCTCTCTCTAAAAAGAAACAACTCTAGAAGTGTGCTAGCCCAGATCTTTTATTTATATATAAATATACATGTATTAATATATTTATATATTCATACATTTATATATTTATATATTTATTTCCAAGTAGTCACACAGCTTTGTGGGACTACAGCCAACAATTAATTTAATAGGAGCATTGTTAGAAAACACATTATCCATCGCCTTCCAGAAGTTACTCCTTTAATTTTGCATTCATAATTTTTGCGGGTGGAATAACAGCTTTGTACTCCTTTCCTCAAATAAAATATTTATTAGTAAATATCATGCTGCACAAATTAATATTGTATGATTTCTTACTGGGTATTCTTCATTTTTTTCAGCCACAGTGCTTAGACTCACAGTAAACACCCTCATTAATTTGCATGTCTTAGTTGGAGAAATACGTACCTTTGGGCAAAAGACATGAAAGCCCAAGAGCTACACAGATGACTGCGTTTCTGGGAATTCTTCATTTGAGGGCAGCACTAACAGGGGAACTGCACCAATAGCTGCTGTCCTTCAGGTGGGACAGGAAAAATAATCTCTGGTGGCTCTTCAACACATGGAGAAAAAATCCCAGGTGACTTGTCTGCTGAAATGAGATTACCTGGTTTTGTGGCTTAGTTGGAATTTTATAATCTTGTCTTGAGTAAATAACAGCTTTTCTTGGCATGTTCCCAGGAGCAGGATGAGGAGATAGGAACTCCTTCCCTGCGTACTTGTGGGTCAGCAAAATAATCTAAGCTGCCAGTCGGAAGGATCTTGGGATGGAGCTGTTGGCCTCCAAATCCAATGTCACTAACTAATCATTTGCTGCCTGGATGTATCAATGCCTATATGCTGGGGTATTTTTTATTCCTGGCTTTCTCCATCTCTCTGCTGTTTATGTATGAGGAGCTTCAGCCGAGCTAACCAAAGCCCTGGTGTTTCAGGGATTAATTCCCAGAAACAGCTCAGAAAAGTCTCAGAGAGGAACTATCAGCTGGAAGCTGATTAAATGCATCTGAACTCAGCCCTGTGATACTCCCAGTTGGGTGAGAAAAACAGCAGGCTTCACTGAAGTAAGGCTAAGATGAGGGGCTCTGGCCAAAAAGTACAGCCATGCTTGATATTTTAAGTGATGCTTTTTGTTACTTTAGACCTTGTCCAGCTGCAAGCCGTGAAAGGCAGCTACAGGCTGTTGTTAATAGGTAACAATTTGGCTCTGACTCTAAATCCTTTTAGTGAAATCCTGCAGGAGGCTGGCGATTTTGTAATCTAACTTGAGCCTCTGGGATCTTTTCTCTGCTCTCATTCCACCCATATACCATGAATGCATCTTCATTAGTCTGTACGTGTACAGATATTGTATGTAACGTTCGTAAGTGCTGGCAGGAATGGAAAATATTTAGCAAGAGGAATTTTACTTCTCTCCTTGCTTACCATTTGTTCTTGAGCAGTCAAACATATCTTTCAATAAAAATAACTAATGTGTTTATTTTAACCAGAGCTGGGTAAGTAATTTGCATTAAAGAAATTACCCTATTCATCTTTTTTAGATCAGGCACAAGTTGTGATTTTCTCATTTGTATTTACTGTTCAAAAAGATTTACTGAATATTTTTTATGAATGAATTTGTTGGCAATTCTTCCACAGTTTGGTATGAGCATTAAACAACTAATTCTCCTGGAACTCAATGTCCAGATTTCTTTGATGTTTTAGAAAATAGCGAGTTAATTAGCCAAAATCTGAGCTGTCTCTATTCAACAGGCAAGCCACCATCTTGTAAGACAACAACTGTAGAGCTTTTAGAGCTTTATATATAATATATATAAAAATAATATATATAAAATATAAAATTATAGCCATAATATATATATATGTGTGTGTGTGTATATATATAATATATATATACATATATATATTTGGCCTGGATATCATGAATTGGAACTGTACTCCTCTGTGATATTCTGTATTATTCAGTGGTTGAAATCCTGGTGCCACTAAAGTTAGTGGGAAATATATTATAATTTCTAATGGGACTAGGGTTTTATCCACTGTTTCAGCAAACAGACAAGCCCTCCAATTCCCTCATTAGTGCTCTGGAGGTAGGGGAATGATGGTGCACCAACACAATTAGAGTTTCAGTGTTAAAATACCAAGAGTAAATACTCAGGTAAAATATTTGGCAATATTACCCAGCTCTAATTTGCACATTTTAAAGGTTGATCTTTCACATCCCCTCAAGTTCTTTGTTCATCTGTGTCCCTGGATAAAGCGCATGGAAAGTCAGAGGATATCTTATGTCATCACTATTTGTGTTAATGGCTTAGGAAACCCACAATCCAATCAGTTAAAATAAACAGCCCAGTGTAATAGGAGCATAAATCAATGAAGACTTCATTACTGAAACCTTAATGTGTAATCCATCCACCTACAGAGGAAAGGGATACTGAGAGGCAGCAAGACAAAACCAGAGGACAGTAATGCTGATATTTAAAAAGGTGCTGAGGACTGTAACTCTTCCTGGAGTCAGTAAATTTGGTGGACACTCATCACCCCTGACAGCTTGCTCCTGACTATTAAGTCCCTATTCTAAAAAATGTCACGGAACTCTTGGGAAGAGAGCTCTGATCACTGTTTATTTCCTCTGAAATCAAGAGACTTGAAACAGCACAGGATTGTGGACTAACGAACAAAGACACCAATTAACAGGATTATCATGTGACTGAAACTATATGTTACCAAGAAGCAATGGTATTCGTAGCCACTCTGACCCTATTGCAGCTTTTTCTCTCTTGAAAAAAGGCTCTCTTTCCCTTGTGTGGTCCCTTGAGCCAGTAAGTTGCATTTGGAAAGGCTCTCTAAGGTGAAGCTGAAACAAGAGCAGATAGATTTTGTTAAAGTCATATATTCTCTTTGTCTTGGCTGTGAAAGACCTGGTAATCCCATCACACCGACCCTTTTGGTTTCAACGAGCTTCCTATTTTTATATGCATATAAGCATATGTAAGCATATTCATATGCTTCATTCCCATGTCTCACTCAGGGCACATCTTCCCCCACTATAGCGGTGAAAGGGTATGATACAGAGCTGCCTAATTAGCTACACCATCTGCAGCACCATTTCAGCTTGTGCTGTGACTTTAGCAGGGATCCACTGGAAATAAATTGTCTGCTTGCATTAATAATAGTCATTATTAAAGATCTGAATTAGGCAGAATTTCCAAATGTTCCTTCTACATGTTCTTTTTGCTACGTGTTACTTCTTGATTCCTTGTCTTATATCATCAGTTGCATAATGTTCAATGTGTCAGAGAATGGTTGAGTCGTTTTGGCTGGTGAAATAATTGCATATATCCAGAATATGTCCTAGTAGGTAAAGTTTCTGAAGCGCTTCAACATTCAGAAATATAGGAGCCATGTGTAAGATATGTATAAGATATTATCCTATTTTAATAACTTAATGGGAGATACGGTGATTCCGGTATAGCTTATGTGAAACACCTAATGTTATTCAGGACCAAAGCTACACAAATGAAACTTTTCTATTATATTGGAAATTTCTTTTGTGTTGTGTTTTATTTTACGGATATTAAGACATCTAGAACTTAACCCAGATCTCGCATACAACAATACAGACCGGTGATTAATTCCTCAGTCTTAGCAATGAAATCTGGTTGGAGGAGGATTCAAGCAGAGGTCTAGTGTATCACACAGATGGATAGTAGATATCATGTGTTCCCTTCTCCTCGAGTACACTGTATCTGATTTCCTCTAGAGAAAAATTTAAAGTGAATCTAAAGCAGAATGTGTGATGGCAGGGTGTGGTGCTTACTCAGACTTGATTAAAAATAAGTTTAGGGCATCTTTCTGCTCCGCAGACTCCAGGTTTCCATGCGGTTGTGGCTGTAAAACTGCAAAGACAGGGTAATTTTCTTGTAAATGAGATGAATATAATTTAAAGTTATTCTTTTCCAGGTGCTGCAATAAGGGATGTTCTCATTGAAAACAACCACATATTTGGCATTGCTGTGTGATAAAGAAAAAAAGAAAGAGATGTAATTTAGAATTTAGATGTAAATTCTGCAGAAATGCTACTCTGTATTAAATATTGTGTGGTATGATCAGTATGTCTGTCAGAGGCTTTTACAATGTGTTATCAGTATGGCTGCACATATTCACTGGACAGATGGCACAAAAAGTACTCAGTATCCAAGCAAGGATATTGGTGCCTCAGCACCGCATGTGGCACTGCAGCCCAGTGTAGCACGAAGTTCACTGTTCTGATTTTATCCCTGAAGCTGATGTGTTTCCATTTCAGAGCTCCTGTGACAAGGATGTTTTGCTGAACATTCTCAGCGTCCTCACTGACCTGCTCTCTCTGGGTAAGGAATTGAGCTTTGGGGCAATGCCTGCAGGCTAAGGGCAGGCAGGTGTTTGAGCAGGGCAGGGAATTCAGATCTGTGTACACTCAGCCAGGTGTTTGCAGTGTGAAAGAATATGAATTGCACCTATAGCTACTCAGTCCTTACTTCCATGTCCAGAAAATTGAATTTTGCTCTAAGTTATAAAAAAAAAAAAAAACGCAAAAAATCTCTATTGATTTTAGTTCAAAATAAGCCCGTGAGTTTCAAGGTTTTCATAATCCCTGGCAGTCAACCACCAGAAATATTCACCTGTGCCATTGGAGGTTGGGTTGTGAAACAGAGAGAGGAACCTGACTTCCTGAATTGCAGGGACTCTGATGGAGAGAGTTCATCACCTTCCCATCGGCATCTTCACTTCAGGGCTGCAGGGATGATATGTTGCTGCATGTGCCCAAGCAACGTGAAAAAAATAAGTGAATTGGCACAAGAACTGAAAGAATATTTATTTTTCCTGCTGTTCCACCTCAAAAATGTCTTTTGCTAAGCAATTTTCAATCCAACCGAGCTGCTAGGCTGCATTGGCAAGAATTGAAGCTTCCTGCATTACCCACTCCTCACAGCCCCATCACAGACAACACCAGTCCAGTTGAATCTCTCTTTTGAAGCCCTGCAGAATCATTCCTCAGTTAGATGGAAGGATTGCCTGCTTGAGGGCAGAAGGTACTATCTCCCCTCCAGGTGGTCTGAGGGCTGAACATGCAGCTTCCACCAACCACGGAGAGCTAACAAAGCTGCCAGAGATGCACACAGATCACTGCTGATGCAGTGGGGCTCACAGGATTAGTGTGTGGTTTCTTTGGAGACCTTGTTTGAAAGCTGTCTCCAAAGCTTCCCTAGGATTCCTCTTCATTTGGCAGACATCCAGAGCTTTATTCCTTTGCTAGTTTAATTTCCAATATCTAAGAAAAGATCACTGAGCCTTCTGTTCCTTTGAAATCTGCTGGTGTCTCCTCTCTGCTGCATTTCAATGCACAATGAAAAACCAGCAGGACGTAGGTTTGTAAAAGTAATGACCGCTGGAGCAAGAAGAAGCATAGGCAATGGTTTCACCACACAACCATGAGCCACATCTCCAATCTGGGGGCACCCAAGAGGTCAAATCTGCAAACACCCTGGAGTTTATAACAATAAAACAACACAGGAAGGCCTTTGTATGCATTGTGCAGGTTGAAAGCTATCAATAACTGTGGCTCTGGGGCAAAGATGCTCTGATAAAAGCCTTTTACTCTTGCCCTCATTTCTCTAGGGACTGGACGGAGAATTCAGTATGTGATCAGCAAAGGGGGCAGTGAGGCCCTGCTGCAGGCCCTCATCTCTGCTGCCCGCACCGAGCCCCCCGACCACAGCATCCTCCTGCCCCTGCTTCGCCTCCTGGCCAGGGTTGGCCAACGAGGTACTACTGCATGGTGGGAATGCTTAGGTGGGTGGGGGAACCCCAAAATTCATGGACAGACTGATTGATAGAGCGCTGTGTGTTTAATTGGAGGATGTACTACTTTGGAAATCCAGGTCAGCTATGGTTTGGCCAGTTGGAAAACTTTTAACAAGACAGGGAAGGTGTATGTGCACATGCTGCTGCTTCTTGCACAGGTTTTATCCATGTTTTGCCTTGCATTGGCCTGCTAGCTGAATGTCCACCTCACCTCTCTCACAGAAATTTATTTTTGTTTCACTTAACCTATGTGAAACCTTAAAATATGATTTCTCTTTGTATATGGTAACTGTAAGTAAATACAATATTTTCGTCTTCTCAGTGCAATCTTCAAATGACACTGATTCATTTGAATAATTTTGTTATGAGATTGCAGCTTAGGCATGGTTCAATTATGCTTAACAGCACTACTGCAGAGGCTTGGGCTTCATAATAATTTTGATTCTGCTTTGCTTTTCACAGATAGGAAGTTTGGGCTGAAAGTACAGAAGGCAGAAGCAACTGATGTAATCCTGAGTTTGACAAGACAAAATCTGGGCCACCACCTGAACCTCACCCACTGCCTCTGGGTCCTGCGCGTTTGTGCTTCCAATGGTGAGTATCTGGGTTTTCCTCCTTTCCTCATCATGGAAAGGACAATAGCTCTTTCTTCATCATTTCAGAGCAATTAAACATAATTCCCGTTTAAGGCAAGTGCCTGCATGCACTGTTAATATACAGAATTGGACTGAAAAGTCAGAACAGTCCTAGAAAGAGGTATTCCCCACAAGTTCTGTACAGTGTATTTCACTTGCAGGCTATAAAAACGTAAGTGCTATAGTGAAAAACTATTCACAATAATGATCTCCTATTCCATAATATACACAGTCAATTCCTTTGCTGAGACTTAGGTACCTTAAGCCTCTATGCAGTTTCTCAGAGCAGCTCCACAAGCAAGGGAAATGCAGGTGGAAAAAGGCAGAGGGAAATCATTGACTTATTCAAGGTCCCTCAGGAAGCACATATTAGAGCTGGGAACTTAATACCTGGTCTTCTGTCTTAGTATTCCCCTCATGCACTCTTCCAGCTTTTCTTGCTTAACTATGCCCTCATATTAAACAACTCAAGTAATGAGATTTCGAGTATTCTCTCCAGGGATCATTACAAATTCATACAGGCTTTCCCTACTATAGAGCACTGAGTTTGTCAGCACAAGTTTCCCCTTGCTCACTCCAACCATTTCCTCTCCCTCCCTGCTTCCTTCACCTGCAGATAACTCTTGACATCCATCCTGCCTGCAGTCTGCATCATAAGATTTAACATTCCTGGCTCCTAGCCCTGCTGGTCCCTCCTAGCTGTACAGGAGCTAGTTTCATGCAACGGGCTTTCTCAGGCAAGCAGCCAAGCCTCAACATTCAATCCTTCTCCCTGCAACAGACAGCATTTAAAAGGCTGAGTCTGGCTGAAAGTGCAGCCAAGGCTAGAAGCTGAAATGTGCCTTTATTTGGGTTTCACAGCTGTGGTAGTGACCGTGTGCTGCCTCCCACCCAAAATGATGATCTACACCAATCGCTGCTCCCTGCTTCAGTGCACCTGCATCCATTTTAGCTGCAGATGTTGCAGAGGTTCCAGGATGTGCACTGCAGCCTGGCCTCCTTTCTGTTCATATCAAGCCCCTTACTCTACCCCAGAACCCATCCTCTGTTCCTTCACAGAGCTCTGTTGCTCTCCAGGTACCTCCACCTCACCAGCTGTGCTTCCACCTTGTCCAACCAGTTTTGACTCTGTGGTCTCTGCGGCCCAGATGGAAAGCTGAAAGGGAGGTTAGGTGAAGGTTTGTGAGGATGTGGTACCAAACTAGGAGATCACACACTCCTTACATTAAAAATTATTTTTATGGAGTGGAACTAGTGAGGATGCACAAATATATAAAACTCTGAGAGTGCTTAGGCATGAAAGCAGAAAAGATAAATCCTTGTCAAGCTTCTTTGACTTGCATTTCTCCCTTCACAGTCTCTGCCACCAGTTGTATGTGGCAGCCCACCTCCCACTCTGGGGCAGGATGAGTTCAAGAAGCCTTGTCCACTGCCCTGTCTCTAATGAATCACCAGCTACAGTGAAAGTAGTTGGCAAGCCACACAGGGCTTTCCATCACCGGACAACTTGGCGGAGGCACAGCAGGACAGCAGGAGGTGATGGGCCCTCTGGCAGCTCTCTAATGACCACCAGGAAATATTTACAAAATAGGCAAAACCTACTAGTGGGCAGACAGCCAGTTCTCCCTCTGGCTGTTTTTGATTACTGATCCCTTCACCCTGTTCACTTGCATTTAACATTTTAGAGCTTTATTTACCCCTTCTTTACACAGAGAACCTAGCTCATAGTGCTGAGGCCTGGCTAAACAGCTTATGGGAATTTTTAGAATCAATTGCAAACCTTATCTATACAAGCTCCTGGTGTGCTAGCAAGTGAAAGACTAAAGGTAGCTGAAATTAGGCTGCACGTGAAGCACCCCTTCCAAAAATATACTTCCAAACTGCTGAGTAATAGCACAGAAAGAAACCTTGACCCTCCATATCCATGTGAAATAAGCCATCTGCATGGAGCTGCCTCTGGGAAATGCAGGAAGAATTTGAGCCCTTCCATATTCCTGAACCTATTTAACTATGATTTGTTCCCTCGAGAGTACAATATCCACTGGGAAAGAGGTTTTGGGAAGCTCAGAAGAAGTGCAGAATCTGAGAACTCGTTTTGTGTCTGACCTTGTCTCAGGGTGTGTCCACAGACAGCTCTCTGTTGCACTTCTGTGCCTGTAAAATGATCTTTGCAGTCCAGTTAGAAGGCCATAGAAATCTGCACATAGCTCCAAGGGCAGCTACTCCCTTCCCTGCATCACTTCTAAACACAGTATCGAAGACCACTTGCTTCAGAGCTGACTGCTTTTCTCTTTTATTGCTTCAGTTACTGCAGGAACCACGCTTGGCATCAATGGAGCTATGGAGCTGCTTTTCAAAGTCATCACCCCCTACAGCAAGCGACACATCAGGACAGTCAGGTAGGCAGTAGCCACAAGGGAACTCATCTTTCCTGGCCAGCAAGAAATAAAATTTTGGTTCCACTTGAAAAGGCAAAGAAATCAGAAATGGATGCAGAATTTCTACTTGCTTTAAATCTGCAGAGTTTTTTAAGAGGCAGAAATAGCTCCCCGAAGGACTTGCTTGTGCTGTGATTCATCATATGATTCATGCTGGTGGCCATTTATTTGTAGTGTACCCTATATTGTGATGGCAGTTTGATTGCAAGGTATCGTCCTTCATTTTCCAGTCAGGACTGGATTTTGAGAAGCACATCCCAGCAGTAGGCAAACTGCTCCTGCCTGTCCCTTAGCAAGAACCTCCTGTCACCAGTGGCCTAGGAGCAGGTACAATGAAATTGTGGCAGTTCTTTCTTTTCCTCCTTTTGGAGAGAGTTGTGACCAGGTCATCATGATATTTTTGGAGGATGACAGTACTTGCTAGTATTAACCTGGGTCTGTTTTTAAGCCCATTCCAAATATTTCAAATAATTGTGTGTGTTTTGTTTGTTTGTTTTGCTTTGTTTTTCTTTTTTGTTTTTTTTTCCTTTTTTTCCTTTTTTTTTTTTTGGATTTTTTGTTCTTATTTATTTATTTATTTATTTGTTTGTTTGTTTTTCTGGACAGAAGTCCATTTTGTATCTCCATCTCAATGGTGAACATTATTCCTCAGGTTCAAGATTCTGGCCACATCCCCAGATACCTTTCAAGACAAACTTTTAAACACAGAAAACAAACATCCTCAGAAGGACATAACATATTTCTGTGGCTTGCTCATCACAAACAAAAGGTAGAACTTACCACTATGACCTCTGCTCACACAATCATGTTTACTAAAGCAACACAGTACCTGCTGGTTCTCTCCTTTAGACATGCTCTGCCATGTGGAGCACATAACACTGACTGTTCATGGATGTCTGAGGAACAACATGGCAACAATCTGTCAGGTTTTCCTTTTGTATGGACTTAGGTCCAGTTCATGGCTGGTGATTACTGAGGAAGTAGCTTTAGGATGGGCATGATGTGAAGGTGAGAGGTAGGTGGACAGACATGGCACAACAGTTTGACCTTTTAATGCACAGCTGTAGCTGGGAAGTGGACCTGTCACCCTGGATGAGGAGTCTAATAAATCTTGTCCCTCCTGGCATAATTGTCAAAGACTAATACCAGTTCTCCCAACAAGGCCAGTTACACAACACACTGTAAGGGAAGGGATTCCTACTAACAACAATTTATGAACTTGCACATCAACACATGGTACTATTGTTTGCTAAATGCAGCAGTCTTCCAGTTCTCCTGCCTGTGCATCTGGGGCTATAAAAAAAAATTGAACAGTTTGCCTTGCTAAATAAGATAGTGAGTGGGCCCAGCAGATACATGACTTCCTGCAGCTGCCTTGTTAATGGAGGCCAACTCACTTTTGTCTGCAGTTTTGGCTTTCTAGTGTGGTGCTAAGTACCTGGAAATGCTTCACAGCTTCAGTTCTCTCTTAGCCAGCATACCTGTGATTCCGCTACATGGTCTCTCCAAAAGTAAGATATCAGGATGTTCCTGCACAGGAACAGTTGGGATATCACACAGCTCAAAGAATATTATTGTTATGGTATTAGTCCTAGGATATCTGAGCACTCTCCAAGATTCCCCTCAGGCCTTGTGTTACAACTTTAATCTTTAAGACTCAGGGAGCCTGGAAATGGCAGTAGAGCCTAGGATAAGTTACTTCCAGAGTTGAACTTCGGAAGCAAGCAAAAATGACTGATGAGTCCATTAACTTAACTAAGTAAGCAAATTCCACTCAATTCCCTGGTTTTCTTGTGTTTTCCCAAAGTGTTGGCTATGATTGGACTAGAGTTAGTTCTACCTGTGTGACTGCCTCATAAGTCAGGATGTGGGTGTAAGGGAACTTGGGTCTGTATCAGTTCTTTGTTAAGCATTGGGACTGGGTGCCTGAGAGCTCTTTAAATCAATTTGTGCAAAGTTTCTTCTTCCATTTGCATCTTCCTCTTAGGGAAGGGGACATCTTAGTATGTCATACATTTCTAGATCAGATTTTTGCTGGGATTTATTTAGAGGTACAGAATGCCAACTTGCAATATTTGGTGTTTGTTTCTTCTCATCTCATCTACAGAAATTGTTTTGAACAACTCTTAAACTATTTCTTTGAGGGGGTCTCTGGAGAGAGAAGAAGAAAATACAGTCTCAAAAATTTCCTTTATTAAAGCTTAGAAAAAAGTGATTTAGCTTCCATAAACACATGGTTTAACCTGTGACAACCATAAATCAGCTGAAGCCTGATAGCCACTCAGTTAGTTTGCCTGGAGGTCAAAGCTGGTTGTTTCATTTAATAACTAGAAGCAGCTGAGAAGATCAGTGGTGCAATGGAGACAGGCTGTGTTACATCAGAAGAAGCACACTACACTGTTTTGTTTTAAAAAGCACTTGCCACCTATTTAAAGGTACTAGTTTCCTTTTGTTCACTGGGGATTGTGTTTGTTTGCAGTCTGTTTTGGGAACAGTGTGCTCACTGGGGAAAGGGGTCTTAAGCGATATTGCTGGAAAGAATGTAGGTCTTGAGACTAGAATTCCTGTCTACAGAATGGGTTCCAATCTTCTTTCTTGGTAGTTATAAATAGCTGCGTTTTGAAAATCCTGGGTATCTTTACAGCTCATCAAGAAATAGAGGTATGTGTAAAGAACGTGCTTCTACTGTTTGAGCAGCTCTAGTTTAAAACTTATAGGGTTCCTGTGGAGGGGGATTTATGGGTGGGCTTTCTGAGATGGGGGAGAAAGTGTAAGTGGGGTGCACATGCTTTGTCTAGTTCAGTATGTCTTGCTGGTCATCTTACTTGAAGGAACTGCATAGCCTTTCCCAAAGGTCTATGAAATCTGGAGAAAACTGTTCTGGTGTAGTGAGCTGTTCAAAAAAACGTATCCTTCTTTTTTGGCTTTTAGTATAGAGCTGGAAGAGAACGTTAGTCTGTAACCTGCCTACAGGGGAAATCTTGTAATGTCTTCTCTGCAAGCCTCTGATCCTCCCTTTGTATTTGTCCTTGATACCTTCTCTCCATAACTACATGCCACCATGATTTGCCTTGCTGCTGGGAAGGAACAGCCGGCAACTGTGGGGGCTGAGATTACCCTTGTTCTTTGATCGGTTGCCAGGAATGCAGCACTGAAAACGCACCACTTCTCTGGTGGATACACCCGCATTCTCCTGTCCTAGGCAGCAGTATGACCAAGGTCACTTTAAGAATCTGCCCTGGAGAGCGCACTATCAGAGCTATTTATTTAGCCAGCTAAGATGTGGAAACTAGATACATAGTTCTATTTATTTTTCTCAGTAGTGATGCTCTGGGTTATTTAGAAATGGTCTCCTGTGCTCCAATTGACCTTCTATGGGTGCATGCCAAGTAGCTCTGATTCCCCTGAGACTGTGACTCATGGACTTTATTGGTCTTACTTAGGTATCTGAGGTCTTCAGGTTGCTGGTGCCATAACTGTGTGGTTCTCGCTATGGCTAACAATATCTGAAGCAAAAGCCGTGGGGAAAAATGTGGCACTTACTGGGGCTTAAAGAACTCCTTATTTAAGTACCATGAAATCCAAGTGAGATAGAGAGTCTATAGGTTTTCTTATATGGTGTTGTGCTGCAGTGAAAGCTTTCTGGTACATTTCTGTAAGAGCAGTTTAAAATAAAACCAGATGATGTTCCATTTCTCTCAGTTCTGTTTATGTCAATACCCTGGATATCTGATACAAATGTGTGGGTGGGATGCTCAGATCTTCACTGTCAACACCTCTGATGTAACATCCCTGATGCCCCACACAGTGCAATGACCCCTGCTCTTTTCGCCTTCCACCTTACTTATTCCCTGGATGCTCTGATCTTCTATGCTTTTTGACTTTCCAATGTTCCTTTCACCAATCTTGCTCATTTTACCAATTGACTTGTTCTGAGAGATATTTGGATGTGCTGTAGACAGATGGATGTGGGATGTGACACTGGCAGATGTGCACTCTCTGTAGCTGGATCTCTCTGCATGGGTCCACCTCCAGGTGGCCAAGCATCAGATATCCTCCCCATGCTGTTGGCATGCCAAACATAGTTTTGAGGGCTGCATGTGGTCTTTGGCTACATGTTGTACCATCTCTCCTAGGCCATCTCAAGTTGCAGATAGATTATCAAAATTAGTGAAGACAAAAATCCAGAATTTGACTCTTATATGGGGAAAATCACTTCAGAAAATCACAAGTGAATGTGAAGTGTCTTTGAGTGGTTCCCTCTACTATATTATCCTTTTCCTTTGTTCTTCAGAAGTTGGTGGGCTCTCTTGCTCCTGCAGTTTTATTAGAAGTGACTTAGAGTCTTTTGAGATGTCTTTTTCTCAAAGCTCTTGAGTACAACTATTTGCCACACTGAGAAATAAGTACTTCCATTTGCCACAAATTGTAAGAAGAATGAATGCTCATCAGAATTTTAATAAAAAAGACACAAAAAGAAGCCTTGCTTTCTGTGAATGTTCACACAGCTTGGCTTTCTGCAATGGGTTGTTCTAGTGAAGTTTGACTACTTAATTAAAAGTGGAAAGTGAATAACAACGTCTGGGAATAGTGCCAAATTAATTTGGTACAAAATGTGACATGCAGAAATTATCTGTCTTTGCTCATGTCCAGTGTCCTTACTTATGACACTCAGTCATGAATCTTCTGATGTTTGGTGTTTATTTGGATGTTCCTAGCTCCTCAAACACTTGCAGTGAATCTCAAATTCCATTAAAGGGAGGAATTTCTCTTGCATAACTTTATTCCATCTGAGGTAGCTGTATCAAGTCTTTACACATTAAAAGGAGGGGGGGGAAAAAAGAGCAAGGTTATCTTCATCTGGATCAAAGCCTCTGGAAGCTTGGGGTGAAAATATTTCTGTCCACTGACTGGAGTGTGAGTCCAGGGTGGATAACTTGGAAACAATGTGGTAAATATTTAGAGTTGGGTCAGGTGGATGGATGCTGAGAGAGATTTGGAAAATGCAATATTCTGTATCTAGTGTCAGGGCTCAAAAGCCAAGAGGAAATAAGACCACCACCCATGTATTTCTTTTGGTGATGTGTACTCAGGTATGATTTGGGATGGTGAGTGTCTCACGAATAAGAAACATGCAGGAATAAGGATGATATTGCTATAGTCAGGAAGTGACTTCTATTTTGCATACTTCTGTCACAATGTGAATTGAGAGGAAGACTTTTTTTCTGAACTGGAGTACAGAAAGCAAGCAAAGATGGAAATGTTAATGTCATTGGAGCACATCTAAACTAAAATTCCCTATTTAATCAGACACTATCAGACTGACCAAGAATACAAAGGCCATGAAAATACTGTAGATGAAAGCAGCATACATCCCATTAACTTAAAGTGTGCTCTTAAAAAAAAAATATATATATATATTATAAAAAAAAATATATTTTTTTTTCTATTCAAACTGGTTTGCATGCGACAGATTTTTCTCCTCTTAGGACTGGTGTTGAAAAGTGACAACAGTTGCTATTATCAACAAATGATTGGAAAAATGATCTTCTGTGGCCTTAACAACAGGAGAAGGAATCTGAATGACAGTTAACTATGTCTCACTTAGAAAGAGAAAATGTAGCAGAAATGACCTGAATACTAGAACTCTTTCCTCTTCTAGGAGTGATGGAGAAATACATGAAAGATGTCCTTGTGAATGCATCCCAGACTCCATGCAGGCAACTAGTTTCCTCAACCCTAATCCAGGATAATCCATTGCTGGTTGATCACCATATATGTTTACTGCAGTTCCGTTTTACGGATTGTCCTGAGGTTTCAGTTGCACTCTTCTTGATCAGAAGAACATGTTACATGACTGTTGCCAGACAATATTTTGAGAATGAGAGAAATTCAGTACACTGACATGGTGATTACTTCTGCAACCTGATACAGGAGCTGCTGTGATTGGTTCTTCTTGAGGAATCGTCCACACACAACTCTGCCTCTGTTTATTTGGCAACAGTTCCTGATAGGAGATCAAAAGCAAATCATCCTTAATTCCTCTTGTTAGTCACTGTTTTGCCATTAATCATGTAGAGTGGTTTGGATATTTAGTTGGAAAGTAACAATTCTACTGGAATGTGGTCAGAATTAATCAATGCTTAGTGCCTGCTTACTCTCAAATTGCTGTTTGGTTCATTTGATCCCTGTAGAAAATGCACAGAAGGGGATGAGATTTCTTTTGAGCTATGTCACAACCAAATGACATTTTTCCCATCTGGGCTTGATCTACATGTAATTCCACCTAGGAATTCCTGCTAAATAAAACAAGTAAATATTATTCTGAATGAAATGATGCCAGTGACAAGGGGAAAAAGAGTTGCCTTTAAAGCTCTTGTTTACATCAAGTGGTTATTCAGCCTTATCTTAGCATGGAGCAGCGATATGTACATCAGTGATAAGTAAATAAACCTTAGTGTTTGAATTCAATGCAATGAGCCATTGTAATAGAAGAAATGAGCTCTGAGCCAAAGGTGTCCCAGTTTTATGCAGTTCATTCTGTTCTTTTTATGGTCCGTGTGATTTCTTTCCAAGAATGACCTGTTCTAATATTATTAATAAGTTATAAAATCTCATTTCAGACTGATGGTATCTCAGCGCTACTTTGCAGAGTAAATAGAGTTGCACTGCAGAATTATAACTTACTGGCATTGTACTGTTAATAGCGGCAGAAGAGAGAAATTGAAAAATTAAGAGGTAGAGGCAAGGGAGGAAAAATACTTTCATATGAGATTTGAAAATAGATGAAGACTTGATGAGGTGGAGAGAAATACCATATACCAAGGTTGTTCCAGATAGTCAAACATGTAACATGTAGAAATCCTGGTGCCATCTCTTGGTAGCCTGTAGTATGGCAAGATTAAGCACAGATAACCTATTTCTGTGGCATTAAAAGTTGGTGAATAAACACTATATAAAGGAATCCACTTCTAAGTTTAACTTAATACCTCATTGACAGGGAGGAACTGGCTTATAAATCAGTGTACTTTGTGAGAATTAATTCAAAAAATGTGATTACTTTTCTTTTAGGTCTATCTTGTTTCACTTCTATTTCAGGTAGAAGTAACAGAGTTTGAAAAGAAGCAATGTTTTCACCTAAGGGTTGTTCTTTGCTTTCCCGTTATTTTTGCCCCTCTGAGCTGGTGGATTATCTTTGGAAAGATGGTATGAGGGCATGTTGCTGTCCTCAAGTGCTTTGGGCATGTCTGCACTGGAGGACCTCTGTGCTTGTTGGGTGGGAAGGTTTCTTTGCCCTAGCTTTGATGTACTTAGTTCTGATAACTGTTCAGGTTTGCAACAGGGTCTCAAGTGTGGGTTATCCAAGATTCTTAGGACAATCTGGGGGCATTATTCACATGGCCATATTGTCTCACTGTTGGTGTTAGATTAAAGCTAACACTTGAGTGCCTTACTGCAGTGCAGTGTCTCTTAGAAGCTCTGAGACATATCTTCCGCCTAACTGGGGAACCACTGTCAGTCCCATCGAAATGGGAGGTAGCACTTGATTTTTATTTATCAGTTGCATCCTAGAGTGCTGCCCAGATTTATGTGAATTCTTACTGTCACTAAGAATCCCTTGTGGCTGAATATGATAGTCCTATAGAGGGAAGGGTAAAGACTGGTGCGTACTAACTGTACGAGGCATTTTGTAAATGGTAAAAAAAGAAACTTTGGACTAAACCACAATAAAAATGAGAGCAGAGGCAGAAAGATTAGACATTTTGTAATAGAGGAAGAAGTGGCAGGTTTGAGATAACCTGCAGTTTCCAAAAGTCATCTGAGATGAGGAACCAGTGGTTGTAAGACTGTAAGAGAAAAGACAAAAAGTCTGGTAGAAGACAAAAGATGTCTGAAGGGCTTATTTAAGACCTGGTGTGGTGTTGTGGTCAAGTCATCTAAAGTCAGGCTTCTCATATACTTGATGCCTTAACACCAGACCGCACCTCTTAATGCCTTTCAATAAGGTCAGTTGTGTCTGGGGCATTGGGTGAGGACAGATGGAAAAGTGAGAAAAAGAGAAGCAGTAGCAAGCAAGCGAGAAGTTTTTTTCTTGGGCAGGATGGGGCTGAAGCAGACTGAGGAGCTGGCAGGGTGAGGAGAGGGCTGAACAATGTGACCTTGTAAGCATGTTTGAGATGGACGCTAAGTGCCAAAGCTTGCAGAAGGCATCAGTCAGACAGCTGTGGGATACTGGGATTGGAGGGAAGGGGATTTCTGAGCAAAGCCTGGTTGAATCTCATCACTAAAGTGATGAGCCTGTGCCTACCCTCCCTGTTTTTCAGTGTTAGTTTTCTTGTGTCCAGGAGACAAAGAGCCCCTTTTGGGAAGCACTGAGTTGAATAATGATGTGAATCTCTGATGGCAGCCAGAAAGGGAACACACAAAGCTGAGGACACTCACTCGTGTGTCAGCCCATCTGAGAGCCCAGAAATCCCCCTCCCCTTGCCTTTCACCTGATTTATTGTTCTTTTGGCGTTCTCCTCCCACCCAGAAGCCTATTACACCTATGAAAGGGAGAAAGAAGCTGTAAGACCCTCCCAACAAAAACTTTATGTCCAAAGATAGACATGGGAAATACGACAAACAACAATGAAAGAAAGCATCAGTGCAGAGCTCCAGTAGCAATGATTTAGAGCGATGCTGGCCCTGAGTAGTTGCTGTCCACACAAGAAAAACAGCCCTAAGAATTTCCTGGGGCTGCTATGGCTTTTTTCCAGCTCTGCCAGTGCTGGCGGGTGAAGTGTGAGCCAGTCTCTAAAACTATCAGTGGTTTTAAAGCACCACAGTGATTAGACCTGCCCCGAGCAGAGTTAGACGGCACAGTGTCAGATCCCCTTAGCAACAGCCTTTCTACACTAGGATTCCCTATCCTGATAGCATTGTTGGAGCTGCACCAGCATTAGCAGCAGCAGCAGGGTGGCTGGCTTTAGCAATACAGGCACTACAACTGACTCATTTCCAGTGGGCAGGAGGCAGAGAGCTCCAACAGTCACTTTCAGGCTCTTTTGGATAGTTAGTACATGCTGATTGTAGGGAAAAAAATAGCCAAGAAACCTACAGTATTAACCAAGTGCAGGTGAGATGATCTTCATTAGGAAAGGAAGGCTTTTTAAATAGTGGTGCTACATATGCAGCACAGGTCTCTGGGTAGCTGACACTGTCAGGGCTCTTCTTGGTCTCTTTATCTGCAGGGTAACACTTGGAATGGCAGCAATGCCAGTAAAATCTGTAAATAAACACAGAGCTGAGCAGCTCTGGGATGTGTTCAGAGACAGGACTTGAAACATGGAGGGGAGAACCTGAAAACTTGAAGTGACTGCTGAGGAAGAACAGGGCTGCTGACTCCGCATACAGCTGCGGTGCTGGGGTTGGGAATGGAAACTCCCCCTGAAGTGTAAATCTTCTAGAGGTCATGGCTCTGAGCTTCTACTGTCAGCCTGCGGCAACACTATAGTGGAAGATAAAGAAAATCATCCAATATATTTGGGTAACTTACTCTATATTCTTTCTTCTCTAGTGTTAAATGGAGATAGTTTGATCTTTGTGTATACCATAGGATATACGTTGCAATGCCACAACAGTTCACTGTCTACTCATCTCATTTCTTTTTTGATTTTTTTTTTTTGTTTTAAATTGCACTTCAATATTTGTGGTTATTCCAGTTTTAACTGCCTTCCAGGTTTTTCTGTGCAAAAGAAAACACAATGGCACATGGAAAAAACATCCTGATAATGCTTCTATTATTATTATTTTTTTTTTTTACTGTGCTTTTTAATTATTTCCATCAATTCGTTCTTATATTTACAGCTGAAGTTCCACCAGCCTTGGCTTTGGTATGGTCTGTTTTCAAATCTCAGACAGTTTGGCTTGTTTATATCAGATGGAAGCTTTCCAATGAAAAGAATAAAGAAAAAATACTGACTTCAATTACCTAGGCTTCTGCAAATTACTGCTTCAAAAAGCCCCTGCAGTTATACTAGTGACATTGCTTACTTCAGATGGCCGATGTTGGGAGAACTTGACCCAGTATTTATTGTATTTTGGCTTGTTACTGATGTCTTCCCTTCTAATTGCTGTGAAGAACAGTCATCAGAACTAAGATGTGACTAATTTTCTGATTAATAAGGAGTTGCATGCATGTACCAAAAGAAATTCCATGAGCTGATGGAGAATAGTATTTCTCTGGCTGAAAGCTTCTGAACTCAATGTACTTCTCTTCCATTCTTGGAACCATTACCTATGCTGTTTCCATTTCATTCTTATATAGCTGATAGTCTTTGAAATGCTAAATATCTTGAGATACTGTGGCAGCAGAGAGTCTTATCTCTGACCTGCAGTCTGTAGGGTGCTCTTGCTGGGGTAAGAAGTCTTACTTCTGTCCTGCTTGAGCTGTGAAGTTGAGGAGAGGACAAGGACAGATTCACAGCAGTGGTGGTGTCTGCTGCTGTGTTTAAGTGTCTTGTGACACTGTCTTGGCCTGCTTGCCCAGATAGATCCTGCAGAAGATGCATCCTCATTTGCAATGGCTATCCTATTTAATTTGAAGTTGATCACATGTCCTCAGATGACTCTGCTTTTCCTGTTACAGCTTGGAGATCTTATGTCCAGAAAACTGCTGCAGGGCAGTGAAAGCTGTTCAGTTTCCATACTTTGGCTCCTGTTTCGGCAAAGATGTATCTGGGTATGCTACACAATACAGCAGCATCCACATTCTCTCTTGCCTTTCAAGCGAGACAGAAACCACAGAATGGCAGAGGGAGGCAAATAGCACAATGTTTTTTTCTGTTAAACCTTTATTGAAATTTCCAGGCCAGTTAATAAGCTTTCCTCCCTGCTCTGCAATTGCAACATCTATTTTCCCATAGACTTCATCCTTTACTTGCCTGCAGCAAAACTACTCAGTCCTGTGTGTCTCTAGCACTGTTCTACATGTGTTTTGCAGTCCTCTGTTTTCAAAACACACAGCAGGTAAAATTGATGTTTCTTTTACATATAACAGAATTGAAACATTTCTTATCAACTGGTTATTGGTCTTGAATGAAGAGACTTTGGTCAGTGAAGACTGAGTCTTCTGAATAAAGGTTCAGACTCTCAGAGATACTTGGTGGCATAAAGATGAAGCTGACAATCTGACGTTCTCATTGGAAAGTCTCTTGGCAGGCTAAAGGACTAACTCCATTGAGTTAAAAGGTAGTTCTGATCTTAATATACAAAGGGGCTTTGAAAAATCCTGCTGAGTGTTAGCTGCATGTTTACACATAGAAATGCCTTTTCAGTGGAGGTCGAGATGCCTAATGTAGCTCTGAAAGAACATTACATTGTGTTTCTCAAGCGTGTTTATGCATTGATCTCAATTTGAGATTGATTTAGTACCAATTAAGCTCAAAGTTGCATGTGCACACACACGGGGGGTTTATAAAACAGACACCTCAGTATTTCCAAGCAGCATTAGTTAAGACCCTGAAACTGAACTGCCCAATTCACAGTAAATTCAGTGCTGAAGGGGGTAAGTTTAAAAAAAAAAAAAAGTGTATATATGGTGAGGGAACTTCACTGAAAGAAATGAAAAGTCAGGTAGTTGAAAAAAGGGAGAAAATTGATGACAGTTCCTCCATATCTTCCATATATTTGGTTGAAATTCTACTTGCTTGTGAGCTGTCAGGTAGCTCTAGCTCTGACCACTGTCCTTTGGGATTTAGATATGAGCAATATATAAAAACTGCTTAACTTGTGCTCATAACAGAGGAAATGATGTTTCCCTACTTGGGAAGCGTGTGGAGGTTGATAAATGGAAAGTCTTGCATTCAAGAAGATTAATTAGCATTAATATTTTTTTCAATTTGCTCCCTACTGCAAATGTGAATGTAACGCTGTGCTGTCAGTGCTGCAGCTGATGTGTAAATAGTTACTTGCACATTCAAACCGTGGACTCGTGCTATAGGTAGGCTGTATAACTGGACACTTAGGAACAGGCAGAACTGAGTAGGACTACAGGGCTATGTTATAAGACATTGCCAGTTTACAATCACCCAGTTTGCACCTTGTCATGCAGAGTAAGGAGAAATGATTCCAGCAGCTGTACTTGCATGAAAATGTTGTTTCCTCTGGCATATTCAAAGAAGCTCTGCAAACCAGCTATTTTTCCTTTGAGTGTTAAGATTTAAGTTTCCTTTGGCGGGTCTTTGTGGACATGCTTCATCTGAACAGGACCAGAGGGGAAACCTGAAGTGCCATATAAACTCATGGATCTATTTCTAGACCTTTGTAATATGGAAACAGTGTCATTAGATTAAAAAGAGCAAACACAGTTTTTCATCTTGTGTTCAATATCAGTAATTCCTTCTTTTATTTGGAGGCATCCGACTTACGCTTAAAGAAAGGGCTGCCACATAAGTAAACCTTGTTTTCTGGTGTAGAGCTTGAGGGAGATAGACCTGGAGGGAAAAAAAAAAAAAAGAAGAAGCTGAAGGACTGAGAAAGTACTGTTATTGTATTAACTTAAGTTAGTTTTAGGCTGACTCTGGGCACAAGCAATGGCATGTTAGATACATGCCATTTACTGCCTGGACTGCTGGCACCACAAGCTGCATTTGGATAGCCTGCTGCCAGCAAATGGTTGCATACATAAAATAAAATCTTTCAGGCAGTATTGTGTGAGAGCAGGCTTGTTATTTGGCACCATGAGGCCCTGGGTATCCCCATCTTCATAGTCTCTTATAACTTGCCTTCAGAGGCTCCCCAGTGGCAAAGCACCTGCAATTCAACTACTCTTCATGATGACAGAAGATCAAGTTGCCCTACTGAGATTTGAGCCTGGGGCATCTGGGTACATCACCAAGCATTGCCCCTTGACTTCATCATGCAGCAAGTAGGGTTTCTTCGATGCGGATTGTGTCCCTCTTCCTGCCCTTGCTCTGGCTATATGTAGCATTCAGAAGAGCCTCGAGGAAGGGGGGGTAGGGAGGGTCCAGAAGAGAGCAGAAGAGGTTGGGTCTTATCCCCATATGCACCTTGCCATGCACACAAAGTACATGTCAATTATTGGGGTCTCCAGCAAGTAGACTGCCAGTCATTGTGAATTGATAGGTATTAGTTAAGTGGCAATTAAGGATTAAGCTGACAGACCACCAGGCTCTTTCTCGCTGGTGACTGAAATGAGTTGGAAGACAGTTCTCTGGGGAAACAAGGGGTTTAACCCTGCTCACTGATGTGCTTTCAGTGTGTATGAGATGTTTTGTAGGGCTGTGCTGGGTCTTGTTATCAGACGTGGCCTCTGAATATCCTCACCCCTCCCCTTCCTGAGTTAATCAGGGATAGGATCAAGCCCTTCTCTGTCCCCCTGCATGTGTCCCTTGGGTGTGAGAGCTGGGTTCTCACACTGTCAGCCTGAAACTGCCTGGGTGATTGATCTGTTAAGAAACCTGTCTGACTGATCCTTCCAGCCTCTTTATCTTGATGTGAATGACAAGCTGTCACAGCCTGTCTCAGCCATATTGGTGACATCTGACCTCAGAGAGGGAGTTGACAGGAATAGGAAATCTTCTGAGCTTTGGTTTCTGCCTTTGGAAGCAGTGCCAGCTCTGCCCATACTGTAAGAAATGCCTGGGCATTTGTTTGGCAAGGATTCAAGTTTTTTTTTTTTTTTTTTTTTTCTTTGTACCTTGTTCTTTATTGCTACTTTTAAGTTAATTTAAGTTAGAGGTATAAAGAATAGGATGGATTTTTAGGATACAGCTGTCTCTCCTTCTGTACTCCTACACTAGAAAGAGTAGGATAGTTGTAAGGATGCCTGGAGGGTAACCCTGGAGTGACTCTTCTTCCTGGGAGGCAGAGATGAAAGAGGCTGAAATGTTATACCTTTTCACTGATGTAACCTAACAGGCTCCAGGGCAGGCAGAGGTGTTTGGAAGGTGCTTCAGTGAAGGCTTTGAGCTGAGCCTGGGAACTGAGATATGTTCATCGTATTGGCCATGAGAGCAGACAGGAGGATTTCACACTGGGGCTTCTGCATCACAACTATAACTTTTCAATAAGCACAGCATGTCATCTGGAGAACACGCTGACTTCTGCTCACCAAAGTGTAAGATAGGAGAAAATTCCATCCTGGACTTGTTTTAGGCTTAAAAAGTAGGGAACCATCACTCCCTTTGCTGTTAGTCTTTTTGCATTGACTTTGGTACCTGTGCTCGCTCATCTTTTTTTTTTTTTTTTTTTTTTTTTAACAACCCTACTCTGACAGTTAATACCCATAGAAATCCTTAAAGGTGGGGATGAAATACTGTTCAGTATGTGTTTAATTTCTGCACTTTTTTTTTTTTGGTACAGGATCCTATTCAGTAAAATGAATAACATCATAGAGAATAGGTTCTGTAGGAGATGTAGATTTTGATTAAAAGCAGCATGTGCTTTTCCAGGAGGGGGGAAAGAAGGCACTAGAACTGAAGTTCCTATTAGAAAAGGAGTGTGACTTATTCTCTTTCCTTTGGCATTATACCAAAAGCACATCTGTGAAAAACAGCTGGATCTCCAAACTCCACCTGTTGGCAATGTGTAGGACATTGCAGACTGCAAACAAGCTTTTCCTTTAGCATAAATTTTAATACCTACCTAATAAGCTGGAATTAAAGTGGGTTTGATGGGTGTTTTTTGTCAGTCCTAGACCAGCAGTGCTATGAAACTGCTAGCAGCATATGCACATTTGCCCACCTGCATTTCTAAGGCTTGTGAAACTGCTGGTTTTAAAAACTTTAAAACAAAACAAATCGCATCATCAAAGTGTTTGCATATTGAAGATCTATATTTCTGAGCCACAAGGGAAATGACTATTCAAGACATCTGTATCGGATGAGATATACCTTCTGGGAGGATTTATAAAGTACCTATTGCTGTGGTGCCTACACATTTCTAAATGTCTCTCAGTTGTCAAATGTAAAATTGTCTTTTGAGTGAGCTGCTCTGTGACTGTATAAACTCCAGTAGCTAGTAAAAGTCCCAGGAGTTGGAGGAAAAATGCAGCCAGGCAATATATACTCCTGAGTGCACTTAATTCCTTACAGAGACCGGGGCAATTGAAGCTTATAGGCCCTAAGCCTGTAAGCTGTAATACCTTGAGCCCTCAGTTGAGATTCCCGGTGATACTGTACAAGTATATAGCATGGTCCATGCCCCACGCTGTGTGAGATATAAATAAACATGACAGCAACAAGTGAGTTTACTGAGAAACTGCAGGGTGAAGAGCAAAAGGAGGCAGCATGGGCTGAGGCAATGGGGGCTGCCAGGCAGGGGCAGAATCTTTTTCTTAAGTCTCTATAAAAATAGTACTTACATCTTCATTATCCGGGTGTGATTGCCTTTAGGAATTGCAATGGGTCTGAAGAAGTACTTAATGAAGCACCAAACCATTAGCTTTCATTCAGTAATTTGAAGAGGATGTTTCATGTTTAAGCGTGTATAAGATAAAATCTCACAGGTGAAGGAAGATGCTGGTTAAATTACTTGGGAGCTGATTTACAGAACCCTTCTGGATCATTTCTTTGTTCGTTCTTTAATTTCTCTGCTGTTCCCTCTTCGTAATCACAAGGTAGCACTGAACAGATGGGCGCCAAACTCAATGTGCCCTGCGAGTCTTAAAATCCTTTCATATAGTCCACCAGGCATGCCTTCTGCAACAATGTTTTTCATTTTCAGGAGTCTTTCTAACATAGAGTGAAATGGAAATAAATGATCTAGTCAAAAGACAGAGAAACAGAGGCACAGAGTTGTCCATCATAATGCAGAGAGCTACAGCCTGTGAGACAAGATCAGAGCAAGGAAGAAAACTTGAGACACTGACTCCCAGTCTCCTCTGTCTGCAGTGATTTCCAGCGGACGCTGTCCCCTAGGCCAGATCTAAAGGGGTGACCTAGACGTAAAAGACTTTGGTCTATGCTTCTGAGCAGCTCAACTTTACTGGCTAATCCAATTGTTCTTTGGCTTGGGAAGTGGATTTTTTCCTTTGTTGTTGCTCCTGGTTCCTAAGCACAGAATCTGGAAGTTGTTTGTCTATCTGTCTAGTAGTTGTACTCCTGCCCTGATACCCAAGCTGCTGATTTGGAAACACTTCAAAAGACTTCCATGCTTCAAAGTGGCTGTCTTGACTGCTATTACAGGCAGTTCTAAATGTTTTCTGATTATGGATCAGCATTTATTATGCCTCTTAAGACAGGGGTGCTTTATTTATATATCCTTTTATTGAAATATATAAATGAGTGTCCTTTGAGATAGCTGCTTTGTCAATCCCAGTGTAAGATTTTTACTAACATATTACCACAAAGAACAGAAAATCAGAGAAAGGCATCTGGATAGGTTTGCCAGTTTTTTTTTTTTTTTAATGAAATCTTTCCCTCCATTCCTTCTTGAGACAAATGCAGAGTTCTGCACTGGGCATGCTATCAAATTCTCTGGTCTAGCATATGGCTCATAGTCATCTTTCTTGTGCTCTTAAAATTTCCCTACTGTTCTCATCTTTTATTTTTCTCTCCTGCTATCATGTACAATTTATCTGCTTTCTCTCCATCTTCCTCTCCTAGGCTTACTCATCTCATTCTCTTTTCTGATGCCAGAAAAGATGCTGTTGGTTTACCATATGCTGTTAAGAGGTGCCGATATCACAAACACCAGTTGCCCTGGCTTGCTGTAAGCTTATTGATACATCCTGCTACTCTCGTTGAAAGTTTACTCTTCCTTCTCTTCTGTGACTTGATATGATTCCCACAGGGTATTTTGTATGCTTGATTTTTTTCAGCACCAAAGGCAGATAATATTCTGGGAATACTTGTTGACAGCTGACTTAAGGTGTAAATTACAATGATGATATAAACTCCTAGTTTTAAAAAAAAAAAAAAAAAAAGTGCAAGGGGATAGTTCACAGCTATGCTGTGTGAGGCACTTCTTTCCTAGGATGTTGTGGATGACTTTGCATAGATTCAGAAATACATTGAAGGAAAACAAACTAAGCTAAAAAATTCCCATGGGCACTGGTGTTATGTTATGTTTATGACATCTCTGGACTTCAAACTGTTGAAGTATGAGTTTCTTCTGGAAGTTCCAGCATTGTGTTTTTGCTCTGGTCTTGTATTCTTTCCCTGAGCACTGTTGGACATGGGATACCAGACTATCTGGGCTTTCAGTTTAAGCTGGTGCAGTTGCTCTTTTCTGGCCTGGTTAACTGACTTTTTGTTTAGAATACCTGTTTATCATTCACTTCTATTTTATATATGATTAAAATCTAGGGGTATAGGACTGTAGTGATTTAAGGGTCAATTTTTTTCAGACCCCTTCCTCATTGGCAGCTGAGCCTCTTGATCCCATTATAAGCAATTCAGGCTCCCTTTTCAAAGTCATTACATTGTTCATCCCATTGCTGCCAAGAGGATGTTTCAGAGCTTCATTTTCCAGTGCTTAAAACCTATCTTTTAATTTCCAGTTGAAATTTATTCATGGCCATTTTATATCCATTTGTCCTCATGCCAACTTTGTTCTTTAGCTTAAGTAGCTCTCTGACTTCCTCAGTGTTTACATCCCCCTGTCCCAGTGCGTCTATGGAGAACAATCAACTCCCCTTATAACCATTATTTTGCAAAGGTGACCAAACCGTGATCTTTAAGACTCCTCATGAGACTTCTGTTTCCATATTCACTTCCTTAGCCCTTTTCTGTACCGTTCCTTTTGAGTACTGCACACAGCTGCTCAGGTGAAGTCTTGGTGAAAACATTCATGCCGTCCCTTCACCATTGGCAGTGGCTTTTCTGAACCCTGATCTGTCCTTTACGCAGTTGTATCACCCTGCTGGGTCACACTTGTCCTAATCCTCTAATAGGCTCATATATCCAGGGTGTCCTTCTACTAGTTTCCAAATTATGAGCCCCTGCTCATAACAGAAATTCTTATTTAAACCCTAAATGCATACCCTTGCACTCTGACTATTACATTTCATCCCATTTCTATTGCTTCAGAACTCAAGAACATCCTGCTACTCCTGAAAGATAATCTGAACTCCCCGCTGTTGGCAATGGCTCCAACACTTCACACTGTCAGCAGATTTTGTTAGTGTACTCTGACTTTTTGTGCCAAGGTCATTAAGGAAAGTATAAAATAAAATCAGTCTCAAAACGTATCCTTTAACTTCTACACATAACCTCCCCCCAGCCTAATAATTCCTCTTTCAGCATAACTCCTGTCACTGCCTCTTTAACCAGTTCCTTACCCACCTTGCAATTCTTGTGCTAATCCCCATCTTCATTATCTTAGCTAATAACTTCCAGTATGGTGCTTTTCTGAAGTACAGATAAATTAGACCTACTGTGTTTCTCTTGTCTAGAAAAATCAGTTATTTTATCAAAGACATCAAGTTAGCCTGGCTTGATCTGCTTCTGGTTTAAATTCATTTTATTCGTTAAACCTGTTTTATCCACTTGGCACCTTACACTCAAGTATTTAATTATTCTTTCTCTCAAAACTTGTTCTAAAGCGATGCATATCATTGAGGTTGGTCCACTGGGTCTGCACCTACTTATGAGTAATTGTAGAGTGCCTGCTGTAGGACATACAGAACACTACATATCACCTATGACAAAATCTTTGTGATGAGTCTCAGTTGTTAAGGGATGAAATGTACTAGTTTGTTTCCACTTTATTTTATTGTGGTAATACGTACAGGCATGGACTGAGATGGAGATGGCTCTAGGCTGTTAGTCTGGCATGTGGGAAAACCAGCCAGCTACAGTTGCAGGACTGTAATATTGCTTCAGAAGTAGATGGTGACTGAAAATTCTTAAAATAAACCAGAAGCTGCCTTAAACTCCCTAAATTTCTTCTGCTTGCATCCAGAAACACTCCGGTCCTTCTTTCACTCCTTTACTGTTCCGGTGTGATCACATCAGGCCTGCAGAGGCTACTGTAAACTCAAGCAAGTAATGTTTGCTTTAACAGAGAAAACATGCTGTAAGGTGACCTCACTGAGGTGCTCTGGATGGACCTTTTAATTTGCTTAGAGATATTTACTTTGTCCCAAACATGAAGGCTTAGGGACAGAGTGAGCGATCAGTGGAGGTAGCATATCCCTGTCCTGAGCATGCAGAATGGCTGGTGGCTGACGGTATTCCTCCCACCAGCTCAGTGATTGTTGTTTAGGTGGAGTTAAAGCAATGAGAGCATGACTGTGCTTCTGCTGGTGAGATTTTTAGCTGCTGATTTCTTGTTCTGTCTGTATTGCGAGTAGTTTTTATGCTTTTTTTTTTTTTTTTTTTTTTTTTTTTTTGTAATACTGGTGTTGAATTCTAACAGTTTCATTACGGAAGAATGGCAGTATGCAAGGACATCAACCCAATATCAGCAAGAACCAGATCTCAAGTCTTTCTTAGTCTCAGCCACTGTCAGGACACAATGAACAGCAGCTTGATGACAAAAATTATTTCTTGCTACAGGATGATAATTGGCTCAGTATGGGGAAGTTAATGTGATTTTATTTGGGGATTGGTTTCTAAAGAGATTACATTTTAAGGAATCCATGGGTATGAAGGGTATTGTAGCTGTATTTATTCAATAAGCTGTGGGCACTTGAAATTTCACAGCAGTAAGCCAGGTTAGAACAAGGATCATCTTGTTCCAGCAGCATGACTGGAAAAGAAAATCTTGCCTGGCTGGTAGGATGGGCATATACTACGTGGGGGCGGGGAAGGACAAGGATGTCTCAGTATAGATTTTTCAAGCTGCAAATTCTGTTGGCCAGATCCCGTACAAACTGGTGCTATGCTGAGTCAGGCAGGATGAGCAACTTACCTGTGCATTGAAAATGCAGAGGGTCCACAAAAGTATCTGCATCTACTTACTATGGGGCAAGTAGCCTTGCCACACAGCTTCACCACCTTTCTTACAAGCCCTGATCTGCGTAAGGACCTTGACATGCTACTGTGATGCAAAGCATTGTCATAATTAAAATAAAACTTACTTTCAGTTGTTGATGGAAGGGAGGATGGGGTGGAAGCTTGTTTTGGGAAAACGGAGAATGGAGTGGAATTTGGCTGGAAATGCTGACATGGATGTCCCAGATTGATGCAGAAGTTATCATCTGCTGATGTAGATAGAAACACTGGTGTCTGGAATGGGCATGTGCTGAGTCTCTGATACAAAGAAATAGCTCTGGGGCAGCAGTTTAAGGACTTGCTTCATTACTTTGGATATGTGGGTGTTGCTTTAAATTTAATGGTCGCTACAAATCAGTGTAACATTAAAGCTAGAGGGCTAATGGTCTTTTAGAATAACTGAGTCAGCTGCAGAGACTATGTTCTCTGCTTGTGTAAAACACTGCAACTCTGAAGTCAATGATAAGCTGTCAGTATAGACCAGCTGAGAAGCCTGGCCCCAAAGACTGAAGATGAAGGTTAAAAAATTATGAAAGAAATTGACATTTCTTCATCTTTCTTCTTTCCCCAGGGCAGCCATTGAGGCTCTGGCAGCTTTGCTGAAATCAAGTAAGCTTTTCTTCATATTATGACTTTTCTGTGCTGTGCTGCTGGACAGAATGATCCTGTTGAATGTCTTTTCCCTTAGTATGTTCTTCAACCTAAATCCCAAAATGCACTGCTTAGAAAAGAAGGTTAGCTGACTGTCTTGCAGTACTTTTCAGCACCTCACAGCTCTGTGATCGTGATGCTGTAGGTCCTAGGAAGTAAGTTGCTGAGGGAACAAGACTAGGCAGTGTTGTCCTGGGGCTTGATGTAGTGAAAGAAACGGGGAAATGTGTCTAGCCAGCAAAAAATGCTCATTTATCTGTTCCAGCGTTATTTCAAAGTGGGGCCAGAACCTCCCTGTCCTGTGGTTCTGTTGGACTGTGCACTCACCTGGAAAACACGGTGGTGTTGGGAAACACTCAGAAAACTTCTGCAGTCCAAAAGACATGACCTAGTTTTCCCTTGCAAGCACGTGAGGTTTGATGGCACACAGATCTTAAAAAAAAAAAACATGGCTGAGACCTATTGATTGCTGGGGTACAGCCATGCTATGGCAGGTTGTGCTTGACATTTGCACCAGCTGGCTGGGGGAGTTGGAGACCATAACATGGATTCTCAGTCACACACTGCTGGTGTGCCTGTTCCAGCAACGAGCGTGCTACCCTTTTTTGCCTTTTTTCCCCATCCAAAAACACTTAGCTTTTATTACCAGAATTTAATAAAGCTTTGATTAAGAAAGAGCACTCTACTATTGCAGACAATCTACTCTACAATAAATCACAAGGGCGTATTGTCCTTCTCTCTCTCTCTCTTCCCCCCCGCTCCTTTTCTCCCCTCCCCCTTCTCCTTTTTATAGTATTAGGAATAATGCATTTGTGAAAAATTGTAGTCCTGGAAGCAGTGCTTAAATGAGAACACTGCAATGGGATCATGTCTGAGTTGTACCAGCTCAAGTGATGAATTTTGAAATAATGCCCCAATATTAACCTTGCTGCCTATATTTAAAGGTCACGTTATTGCAACCAGGGAAGACCTTCTGTTTTGGGCACTAAATCTTAATAAGGGGGCTGTGGGGCTATGCCACAGCCACTTGCAATACGAAAGCAAAATTAGCATTTAGAATAGAAAAGAATTCACAGAGAAGCCTAGAAAAGCAGCGCGAGATCTGAAAGCTCATCAGACAGTTCGAGCTTTTCTCCATGCTCCTGGTACCTGCCATAAAACAGGAGTTCAGAAGTGAAATTCTGCTGTCCCAGGATATTTATAGAACTGGTTTTCTGTGTCAAGACTTGTTCTGGGTCTAGAGATGAGGATGGTACAGGGAAGTGGTGAACTAATCACTGAGGGAAGCTGCAAAATCTCTTGAGGAGTTCTAAACCCATGTAAAAGTCAGCGCGTGTGAGGGGACCTTTAGTCACCTGAGGATTATCTAGGGAATCTGAAAAGGGTGGGATTTTGCTCCAGATTCTCCCAACAATTTTTTTTTTTTTTCTGGAGTGAAGTAACTTCTAAAGCAACTTTATTCATTTGTTCTTAGAATAAATATATCTTTCTGAATGGCTCTTCCAAGCCAGTTTAGGCTGTAAAAATATCTTGGTTCTTCCTCTTACTCTTTCTGTGCTTTGGGAAGTGCATGGAACATTTCCAGTACAACATACTGTTCATCGTAGTAGTTTGTTTTGCGTGTTTTCACAGAGGGCACAAAATAAGAACTCTAATGAGAATTTGGTCTATTGAGCAAAGCCATATGTTGTCACTTTGGAGGATCACTGTGATATATACATTAGGGTTCTCACGTTCATCAATAATGCTGACCATCGAAACAAAAAAAAGGCATTGCTTGAGAGAAACTTCTTCATTTGGAGACACCCTTCCAGGTTTGGCATTGTCCTCTCTCCCTTATCATTTGCACTGAACAACACTGTTGTGGTAACCCCAGCTACTGCTTCCACTAGGAAGTGATTTCAGGAAAACACATGGCCTATTTTCAGCTGATGTTTAGTTAAAGCACTGGAACTGGGATTTGAGAAGTGGTGCCAATACCGTGTAACCAAATAGAGCACTGCAGCTCACAAACCTGCTACTTCTGGTTTCTGATGGTTTCTACAAGCTGATGATCAGTGGTTGGAATATCTTTTAGCTTTCCTTGTCCTGTAGCTCAGGACATTAGAAGCTCCAGGCTTCTGGAGGAGACTGTGCTCTGGTAGCTGCATACAAATTAGCAGGCTGTGCCTTTTGGGATGTATGGGTTAGGAGATGTGAAAAACATCTCTGGTTCTTCCAGAGATAATTTGGTTCTTTTCCTGCCATGGTGAATTTGTTTTTCACAGTTGTCTCAGGACAGCTTTGCTCGTCACAGTTAACTTACCTATGCGTATGACCTTAGTGTCTTTGAATGACATGGAGTTTCTTAGAAAGCTAAAATATTAAATATTTTGAATAAATACTGTGAACATTACAACACTTGAAAATTTCTTGCAAAAACACGGGGTAAAACTGCATGGTAAAGCATTCAGAAGGCCTTTAGCGTGTTTTAGATGAGATGCAAACTGAATGGGAGGTGGGAATCCCATAATGTGCTATGGTACTGAATTACTGGACTGATTATTGTGATGTTTGAAGTCTTGCAATAACCCGCTCGTTGGGAAAGGCTCTGTTTTGCTGGGGTTGAGGGCTATAAAGCAGACAGAACAAGAACATGCAGCTTCTTGAGGGTCTCCCTGCAGGGTTTTTGTATCGTTAAAAACTTCAGCTCAACATGAACACGAGGGTTATAACTATACATGGAGGGTGCTGGAGGGAAACTGTCCCTCTCACTTCTGGCAATGAGCTGTGATGGGAAAACAGTTTTAAAGGGAACAGGCAGATGGCAGTATGTCTCCCTGATGGATTCAGAAACATCCATCTTCATCTCCTCAGGCTTCTCTAAGTTCTTAGTCCACCTGCAGAGCCAAGGGCTAGATGGAAACTTTCTGGCCTCTGCCTCTTACCTAACAGAAACTGATGCAAAATGTCCACTTAACAGGTGCATATCACTGCAAGGAGTAAGATTTGCCCTGACAGCCTCACTGGAGAGGGGAGGGAGGTGGGAAAGCACTCTGCACACTCATGGTTCATCCACAACAGGGAGGAAATGCTTGCACACCCAGCACAAGAGCAGAGGGACCTTGGTTCTCCTGTTTACCTGTACCTGAGCAGAAGTTGTTGATGGCCATGGAGGTGGTGAATAATGTTTAGGCTGCTCCTAAGAAAGTGCTGTATCTTTCTATCAGTGGAAGATACAGAGAAGATGTTTCACACCTAACTATCAGCCAGTTTCTCACTCCTGACTGTCTCTTTCTACGCAATCCAGAGTCATTTCCCCATCCTTGTATGCTGCTCTCCCACTTGCATGCCATCTGTGATACAGATAGCTATAGAGCAGTTTAAGCAGGGTGAGGCACAGCATCCATCCCACCGTCTCTTCTCTGTCCCAGGGTACACCTGTTACTTTTTCTAGCCTTGTTTTTCCTACTTCTCTCTACATCAGTCTTCATATCTTGCTTCAGTTCTGTCTTAAGCTAGAAGAGACCTGAGTAGCTCTCTTTTTCCCTGTAAGAATCGTGGGTGTGGATGGGACATACCCCAGCTAGAGCCTTTTTGAGAAGGGATAGAGGGTGAGGGAGCTATTTCTTTTGGTTACATCCTCTCATCCCCATTAAAGCAGGCATACTGCATTTTTGGGGAGCTGGAAGAACACTGGGCACCTGATACAGAAGTGTGGACAAACATGTCCCAGGGCTTGCATGCTGAAGGCAGTGTGATCACCGCTCAGCACCTGAAGCCACACGGTGGCGATGTTATTATAGGGAACCCTGCTCCCACCGGTGCTTAATCCAATATTTATTTTGGGTGAGTAATTTGTTTATCAGCAGGTTATTTTAATCTAATTTTGGTTGTATTTGTTATTCCTGACTATCTGTACTTCCCAGAATTAGTGGCTTGCATGTCTTTAAGGAAATTAGCTCGAGCAGATCTCAGAGGCATTTGCTCTGCTGATATTGAAGCAAAGGGTTAGGGCGATGGGCAGGGCCCTTGTTGCAATGCTTGCCTAGTAAAAATGTAGTGAGCAATTTAATGAGACAATTTGTGGTCACCCCCGATCATGCCTCTTCTATCAAGACAATTCTGTGCGCTAACGGTAGTTATTGCTGATGGTCTTCCCCTTCTTGCTGTATATTTTCCCTTCCTCCTTTTGTCATTTTTATCTTCTCTTCCCCTTTTCCCCCGAGCCTTTCATCTCTCACTTCCTACTGTTTCCACCTCGTTCTTCTGTCAACTAACCTTTTTTAACCTTTCACTCACTTTTTTTCTTTTTAATCAAAGCATAGGGATTATGTCTTATGGCTGGCAGGATAAAATAATCAGTGTCATTTTTTTCCTTTTATGCTAGCATCAAGTAGGGGCAAGTAACTGTGAGGAACAGAAAGCAATATTCTAGCACACAAGCATATTACAGTTTCTGAAAGGCCTGTACCCTCTGTCTGAATTCATAACGCTTTTCAACAGACTGACACAGGTCTTAGATCGTGAGTCAAGGTAGCCCAATGCTTAAACCATGTCGGTTCCTGTAGCTAACAGCACCCCATCAGTGACTTGCCTAGTATTTTGCTAGGTACCAATTTCTCACAATCAGTTTAAGACTTTGTTTTCCACCTGTGGATTCAGACTCCATTAGTAGTCTGGCCCCAAACCTATTATCACAATTTGTAGGATACCATGATCAGAGTTAAATTTGCAAATAGTTCATTTCATAACTTTCTAGAACAAGTTCTGTGCCTATGTTTTCTTCCTGAATTTCAGAATGCAGATAGTCTTGATTCTGTTTTTAAGCTGCTTTGAGAAGAGCCACTTGATGGGCAAAGAGGGAAATTGAACCTCCTTTAAATTCCTTTCTTCAGGATTCGCTGCTCGTTCATAGAGATGTTCCAGGCAAAAATCTACTCAGTGCCCGAGAGAAAAAAGCTTGCTTCAGCTCCCAGGGCATGGCAACTTTCCACTGTTTTGCTCCTGAGGGTGGGTATAATGGAGGTAAATTGACAAAAGCTGAACTAGTTAGTCTCTGACATCCTTAGTAGTGATTGCTTGCTGCCTGTGTCTTGGCGTAGGCAGTGTTTGTGCCCCTAGTGAAGATCAGGCTTCAGAAAATTCAGTAGCCAAATCTGGGGAAGCTTCCCAAACTCTAGCATCCTTAACTTGAACTCTTTCAAACCACTTTGAGGAAAAATCAACCTGAAAATTTTGAGCGTTTTTTTTTTTTCTGGCTTTCTGTTGGGTTACAACTGAACTGAATGAAACTGAAAAATAAAGGAGAAAAGAATCTTTTTAAAGGTCACTTTCCTTCTGGGGTTAGTTAAAAAAAAATTCAGAAAGGGCTGACTTGCTTAATTTTTATATATGAATAATGCAACAAAGGCCAATTAGAGAAGAATCATGTCATGATACAATTTGCATGATTGCTGTTAAACTGGCCAGTATCTGGAGCTAAAAAAAAATCAGAGCAGAAAGAATTGATTGTTCTACTGATACTAAGCTCATCACTGATTCCTGGTCTAGGAGCAGACACGGTATTTATACTTCTTTGCAAATCCTGCCTCTACCTTTGTGCAAGTGCAATACCTCTGTTCCAAATGCTCCAGTGCATTCCATCTCGGGATGGTTGTGAAGCTTACAGGGCATAATTAGTTCCTGGCTTCTTAAAGAACTGAACCTAATGCTAGCTTCTTGCTAGAACTGCAGGAACTGTAAAACCCACTGGGTATGGACTCATCCCACCACTTGATGGGTGACTGGGTTTCTCTGAGGACCATAAATTTGATTTTCATAGGGAACCCTAATGTTTGTCTCCAGCAAAAGTGGTCTCACAATGACAGAATACAATAGATGTTTTCACTTAGCTGTAGGAGGTATCTTGTGTCTTTTATTCCCAAGAGACAATATGTGGAGCAGAGTAGGGGAACTGGAGATTTTCTTACTCCTTTCACTCCCTTAGGGGCCGTGGGGTTAATCTAGCAGAGCATTTTTATCTCCAAACCGTAGCAATGTATGCTCTTGGCATAATGAATCAGCTGAGTGGCATCAACAAAGAGATTTAAATAGATAGACAGAAAGATAAATATCTCTTTGTTCTGCCTGGTAAGCAGTGCATTGCTCATCATATTTCAGGATGACTGTAATTCAGTTTTGTGATTAAATATACTGCATGTTTTCCAGTGGTCCTTGTGTTCCTGGCAAACACTTCAAAGGGGGCTGGAATACAAGGAAGGGCTTCAGATTTTTTTTTTTTTTTTTTTGACAGTCATAAGACTTATCTACTAGTTCCTTTCATAATTTTCTAATACAAGTTCAAACCCTGGCTTTAGAATCTGTCCTTGACCCTCAACACAAAATTAAAGTTCTTTCAAAACTGTGGATTTCTTTGTCATACAAGCCCCTTGTTAACCTTTGTGCATCTCTTTTTGGTATGTCCACATACTGGCTGTGCATCCGTGTTACATGCTCTTAGCTAACTGAACAGACCATTCAGGCCAGCTACTCTGTCACCACAACAGAACTATTTTCAATGGTTAGCAGCGCTGCCCTGGAAGCCAAAAGGGGATGACTAATTCTAGATGTGTGAGGAAATTAAGACCACAATGAGTGTCTTCGTATTGCCTGCCCAAATCTCAGTGGGTAGAATTGAACTCCTGTAAAGAAAACAGTATGTGAGTGGTAGGGTTGGGGAAGGTGGTGAAGGGATGCCGGAAGACAGACCAACCAACCATGAATTAAACTATGAAGTATCATGCCTGGGCACTTGTGAAAGTTGCCCAGAAGAAAAACTTCCATTTTGACTGAACATACTTGCCAAGCCCAAGAAGGTAATAGATTTTAATAAATAAATAAATAAAAATGAACTAAGCAAAAAGGGTCATAGGATGCTTTACCACTTACCACATGGATCGTGCATACTCGCTCCAGGAGGGGTGAGTTCTTGCTGTCTACAAATCTGTGCAGTGCTGCTTGTACCTGTATGATTCATTTCCACCATCTGTATTTGTGCCAGTATATAGACAGATACACAAGCAGGTGCATCCATAGATGGAGGCACCAACAGACACAGACAGGTGGGGAGGCCTCCTTTCTCCATTCTGCCTTCTGGAGATCTTGGCATACTTCCTCCTTCATTTATTTGCTACTTTATTGACTATACAACTGAAAAAATCTGGAAGGAAAAAAACACTGAAAACACAGGAGAGCAGAAGAGAATCAATGGAATGAGACAAAGAAACAAAATGAATGCTTTCTTGCCCTTTCAGTTAAGTAATTCTCATTGCTTCTGATCAAAGTGCTGAGGGAGCCATTGTCCTGCTTCTCCCATCTCCTTGCAGAACAGACTGCCTCAGATACACTTTTCAAAGTGACTGTTTTGTTCTTAAAAGCGGTATGGAAAAAAATAAGGGAAACAAAACTGTCTTGCTCAGCTTTCTCTGTGCTTTTCATCCAATGATGAGGCTGATAAGCAATGGGACAGTTGTTTTCTGCCCCCCACAGAGCTAGAATCCAAATGTGAAATTTTGACCTGAAACAGAGGAAAACCTCACAAACACGCTTTCTATCTACAGGATATCTACGGTATCTATCTATCCTATCTACAATAGAATTCTATTTAACTTCCCCAAGCTGCTCTACGCGTGATGCTTTCCAATATTTCCCTCAGCGTATTAACATTGACACAGAAAGCTTGGACATCAAGTGGTGAATGCCAGGAGCTGTAAATCCTTAAATATAGTCTAATTTCATCTGCCTCTGAACAGTTAAGGGAGGGTCTGAGCCTGATCTCTACTGTCCCTACCTTGCACTGCCTGACTCTTCTTGTCATGTTTTATATACTTATTGACTTTTACAGAGCTCTCTGAATAATTCTTCAAGGAAGATTGACTGATTTAAGGGGCAGGTCATCCTACAGGTTAGTAAACATGACAGCTGGTTGAGGATTAACAGGAAATCATGAATAAAATCATTGGGATTGATAAGGGATTCTCAAACAATTAAAGTGTTCTAGCAGAAAGTCAAATAGAAACAAGAAAAAGAATGAAGGTCAAAGGAAAAGGATGACCTACATGCTAACCACCACTGAGCCCCAAAATACAAGCTGTACTGGTAGAGAGAGTGTGAGAAGGTTAAAAGGGGGATATAGTGCTACAGAAGGATGTGGACCACAGTGTAGGTATCTGGCATAGCTGTGCATAAAGTACAAGAAAGGAATACCTGTGGGACCTGCAGGTCAGTGCAGTGGCATATCAACAGGATGGTGTGAAGATGCAAAGCAGGATTAAAATGAATTAGCAGGCTTTTGATGGTCTGGAACACTGTTTATTTCCTGCCTTGTGATGGCAAAGGTAAAGGAAAAAATGCAGGGTGAGACCAGGTAGGCCCCCCAATACCATCTTGAGTTAAAATTTGCTGATGTACCATGGCGAGAAAATTGAGATGTCTTCACATATCTTCCTTCTCCTTCCTGTTTTCATGTATCATTGCTGGGATTGAGTTCTGCTGCCTACTAGCTGCTTTCTGGTTATTCTCTCCATGGCTTCTCTTTCTACTGATTTTCTTCATCCAGAATCTTACCCCTTTACGTTTTCTCTTTTCCTGGCCTGTAAATCCTCACTGATGACTTTAATGTTCCAGGTGTGAGAGGTTCTGGCACTCTGTTTAATGAACTGGAAATGAATTGGAGCCTACTAGCCCTGGAGAATCCATACCAAGAGCCATCTGTTGTGAGCTGCAAATGCTGATCGGTATTCAAGGAGCTGAGCTCCAGTCTCACTCACATATGCTACCTGGCCCCTTGGTTGATTAGCGAGCTTCTGACAGCTTCTAATACATGTCACAGTGAAGAGTGTCAAGACCAGTTGGGAAAGTATGTTTAGGCAGGGTTGACTCGATTGAAGTGATTCTAGAGTCTGGTATGGCTTCACGTTTGTCCCGCGAGGCAGGGCAGGGGGTACTGTGGGTGAAGGGATGTGCTTTAGAGTAGTCATATGAAAGAATTTATGTTTTATCACAAGCTTTATAATCTTCTCTGAGCCCCATATCCTGAAGCTGCATGATTAAGGGAACTTCACATCTTTTCTCTTATATTTTTATAAAACTACTTTTTTTTTTTTTTTTTTTTTTTTTTTTAATATTGTCTCATCTTTATGAAGTAAAACCTTTAAACTGGATCTGAGCATTACTTTAAACTTTTTCAGAACCAGAAAGAAACAGAAAAGAAGCCAAACTGCTATTGCTCATATTGGTGTTTTGTTAACTTTTAAATGCCGTGGGTTTTATCTAGCCTTATGATTTTAGGAGAAGGGCTATGATTTTCCAGCATCAACTGACTCATGGCTTTCACTATACGTGTATGTGTGGGAATGTAGTTAGAAGTTAAATATAATTTCACTGGCTGTGACAGTACAGCTACAGGACCTCTGTATCTATTGATCTCATCAATGTTTTCTGCCAGGACTCAAATACAGCACTATATGAAGACTATATGATCTGTTGTCAACTAATCTTATTGTTTAGCTTTTTTCAGTCCTCGGGATCTTCCTTAATTTTGCAAATGCTTATGGTGTTGTGATCTGGATTAGCTTGTTTAGCACTTGGAAGGAGATAAGAGCTCTGTGCCTATGCCAGCCCTGGTTTGCTTAAAGGAAAATCTTTGTTCTTTAGGGTTCTGAGCAACTGTTTCCACCTAGAAAGGAGATATTTCTGTCTAATTCCAGGAACTTAGCTTAACAAAGTAGAGATTTAAAAATGCTGTAAAAATACTTAACAAAGAACTGGATCTTAAACTCTAATAACACAACAAAATAATTAGCTGTGTCTATTAGGCAAGAAAGAGGAGCTGTAAAAATCTGAGTTTCTAAGCACTGAATAGCCATGTGGTTCTCAAATAAAATGAGTAGTCAAGAGAGTTTCAGCCCCTTCTTTCAGCCTTTCTTCTTTGATTTCAGAATCTAACAGCCGACGGGCAGTGAACAGAGGCTACCTGGGTGGATTGCTGAGACTCTATCAAGACTGGCATCAAAATGACATCTCCAACAACTACATCTATATTCGTAGGGGTCTCCTGCTCTGCCTAAAGCACATCACCAACATCCAGCTGGGCAGGGAGACTTTCCTTGGTTCCCGAGGTATGGAGATTCTCTTCACGAGTGTGCAGGTAAATGGTGCTCCTGTGCTGAAGTGAGATGGATTGTTCAGTTAGTGCTGGGTCCTGTCTCACAGTGTAGAATTTTATTGAAAACTAGACATTTCATCCTGCAGGGAGTGCTGGTCTTATTCTGGATTTCTAGAACATATATGAAAAAAAAAATGATAATGTCTAAATAAAAAGTATTGACAATTTTCAGACAAATGCAAATGTTTCAGTTTTCAATTAATTTTAATCTCTGCTGAGCCTCACAGAAATTGTAGTTCACTCTTTAATGATTTTTTTCCTTTTCCCTTGTGGATCCTGCTGTCTGCTTGGACAGCCTCTCCTGAAGTGCAGTGCAGAGTCTCCACAGAAGAGTTTTTGAGGTGTTATGTGACATGTTTCTTTCTGCGTATTCAGATGGATAACTGCACTGTATCACTTTTTCCGTGAAGGAATGTTGATTTAGTCAGACTCTTGTTAATGATGAACATAGAATCATTTAGGTTGGAGAAGACTTCTAAGATCATTAAATTCAGCTGTTAAACTTCCAAAATGCATGAGCTGCTTTTACAGAGGCCCAATTTTAATCTTGGGAAAGACGGTGTAGGTCTGTAAAGAAAAATGACATAGTCCCAAGGATGGGATCCCAGTAAGGTATAGAAAAGGTAGATTTAGAACATTAATGGTTTCCTCACAGTCTCTTGCCAACATACGTCTTTAGCCTCCTTTGGAGAAGTCCTGCACGGAGAATCCTCTAGTTCTTGACCCATTTGATTCCACAAGGAGTGTTTTCATTGTCATTCTCAATGGCCAGTGCATTATCTCCTTTCAGAACCATCACATACAGGATTAAAAACCTGTCCCTTTCTCTAGAAAATCCATTGCCTTGATATCCTGTCTATCTGCTCTTCCACTGTTTCTATTGCTATCGAAAACTATTCTCTTGTGACAAAGATACTTCTTACCAGCAGTAGATGATAGGATGACAGGCTTTTTTTCCCACCTTCCCTTCAGGTGACCACAGTCAGCAGAGCTTGCAGGGAGTACAGAGACTTTTTATGGAGAGTCCCTGGTCTGCAGAAACTTCAGTAGGGTGCATGGCAATGGTTGCTTGAGGGTAGATGTCAGCTTATTCCTTCTCAAGTGCTTTCTACAGCCCTTGTTCCTTTCTGAGCTAACATCTCCTGATAGCTCAGCCTAGGAGCAACACCACAAAAAGTGCAAACATGGGGTCACATTGGACGAATAACAGGAAATGACATACTAAGTATCCAGTGAACACTGAGAACACTAATCCTTCCCAAGGTTAGAAGTGGAGCGGAAATGAGAGCTTCAGGGGCCCCCAGTTACTCTTTTCTACTGTGTGCTAATAGGTTGATCTTGCAGGCGGAATTACCAAGGTTAATAGATTCAAAGCTCAACCATCCTTCCTTTCATCTTTGGCATATTGTCAGTCTTACAGTGTCTCTCCAAGATGTGAGGCATCAGCAGGAGTCTGGCAGCCATATGAGATGTCACTCATGTTCTTCTTTACTCCATACTCCCCTCTGTATTCCTGATATTATCTGTTAGAATCATTCTCTTTTGCCTTAGTGTAATATTGAAGACTTTTTTTTTTTTTTTTTGCATATATCACATATATGTCATAGTATCTTGTAAGAACATTATAGCTTCAAAGGTGGAAAGATTAACTGCAGATGCTGAAAAGCAGATCCTGTGGATTTGTGGATTCAGGTTAGCTTTACATGAGGTTTCAGAGCTAAGGATTCACTATGTTTCCTCATTCACAACATTCCACTACAAAGTAAATGGGATAGTTTGCACACATACAAAGCAAACGGCTTTCTATTTCTCAGTTGTCAAAATAAAAAATGCTTTCTAATACAGTGATGCAACACTTTGCAGTCACCCGTAAACCATGTTATCTTGGAATCTCAGAGCAATTTATGATCAGTAATGAAAGCAGTCCCACAGATTCCCTGTAAGGTATCTGGAGGCTTGTTTGCATTTGTAAGTTAATTTGCTATAAAGAAAAATTACTTTCAAACAGTATTCTTGAATAACTCCACGTGTGGAAATTCATTGTCAGTATGAACATCTTGCTCTTGACTATCTCAATTCACTTTGAAATAAGTAAAGATGGCTAGCCCAAGGCAGTCATTTACAGTCTTGTATTCTACTAAAAAACAGAACATTTTTAGTTAGTAAGATATGTCTTGTAAACTATATAGTATAGTAAACCATAGTCAAGATTTATTCTGTTTTATTCTGTTTAGACAAACTTTTCTTCTCTTTCAACAATGAGCAAACTAAGGTGCCCAAGCACCATATGAAAGAGTGAATAAATTGAAGAACTGGAAGTAGAAACCATTTCCCCTTGGTCTTTCTCTTTAGCCACAGTAGGACTTTCATTGGAGATGCTTTCAAAATTGTCTATTCTCTCACCCTTGTTCATAACAGCCAGAGATCTAGAAAAATGTATTAAGATTCTTGTAGTGAGTCTTGTAAGCATGTCAGCTTTAGATGATTTTTCTAGTCTCCCTACAGGAATCCTGGTTAATCCCACTGAATCTTTTAATGCTGTTCAATCATACATGAGAAAACAGAATAAAATCCTGGAGAAAAAAAAATAAAAAATCAACACAGAAATTTTCCTGTTCTTGCTTATTAAGAAGCACTTTGTTTTTCTGGCCCATTCCTTGCTCTGCTGAGTTCTTCTTCTCTAGCCAGTGTCCTAACTATAGTCTGTGAGACAGTGGCCCAAAGTGTCTGCTCTGCCCTTTTGTCTGTTCCACTTAACTGTGCTGAAGGGAGGTGAACACTTTTAAATGATATTAGAACTTATTTTAATATTTCTTTTTTGCCTTATAGCACATTCATGCTGTTTGAATTACATTCCTGTTCTGGTGGGCTAAACTGTAGCTCCAACTTGATAAAGATATCAGCATGCTCATAACCATGGTACAAGCTGTGAATTTCAGAAAGATGCTACATAGATTCATCAATCTGATGGAAGCTGTATAGATACAATTGATACGCTATACTGGGGGGAAATATAAATGGTTTTCTGAGTAGTGCTCCTACCAGTTTTAAGCTTCCATACCCACCCCCAACCTCAAAAAAAAATAATAATAATGGAAAAAAAAAAAAACACACAAGAAAAAGATGAAAACATATCACTAATGCATGTTCCAATCCGAATAATGTCTCTGGGAGATCATATGCAGTAGGCAGGATGATAGTAAGAAGCAACCAGTTCTTAACATTGGTTTCCTTTGGTTCACAGGACTGTTTATCTTGCAAAAATCTGGATCCTATCGTAACCACTGTGACTCAGATTCTAAGAAAGTGCTACCCCAAGGAGCCTCTGCCTGTGGTGTCAGTAAAATGTTCCTATTCCTTCCCTCTTCCTGGGAATGTCAAGACTGAATCTCCGTGTGTGGGATTTGAAGGTAAATTGCTGAAGGGTGAGTTTGGTAGGAGGAAAAGGAGCATGACATAAGAATTAAATGTGGGATCTGGGGAAGGGATTCTTGGCAGCATAGTCCTGAGTTTTGTGATTAAAATTAGTCTGGTGGCCTACAGTGGCGCTCAGCAGGGATGAAACCAATTCCACGTCTTCTTGAGGTTTGGAGATTCTGTTAGGAGAATAAATCAGAGAAGATTAAAAGGACCAAGGGAAATAAAATAAACTATTCTATGATCCAAAATAATAACAGAACAGATAGGGTATGGCAGAGGCTGGAAATGTCATTGCTCCATAACAACAACAGAGAGGGAAGAAATGGTATCTGTGCATGACTGTGGGGATAATGCTGCCCTGCAACTATTTCAGGAAAGAATTGTGGGAAGTATGATCCTTTTTCCTTTCTAAAACACAAGCAGATAGCAGGCAAATTGCTTGGGTAAATGATATATTTCAGCACTTGATGAAAATAAGAACTTGGGCACAGGCGGGACAGCCACTCCACAGAAACAGAGACGCAAACTCCATGATACACACAAACAATTTCTCTGTTGTTTTCAGTTTCACATGGAAGATGCTCAGATACTATAATGATGATAACAGTAAAACACCCTAATCTAGATAACATGGATTAAGACCATCCTGTAATATCATTGCAGCCAAGCAGAAAATCTCTATTGCTTTCTAATATGAGTTGGATCCATATTGTGGTGATATTTGTCATGGTTTTGAAAGGCAGTACTTGATTCCAAGAGAACAGAGCTTTAAAAACAGGGAGATTTAGTGCCAAATTCATTTATACTAGATTAACAAATGGGATCTGCTTTAATCAGGGTTGTGATGGGTTATAGTTGGAAGGCATGTGAGCCACGCGTGCGAGAGACTGCTCATATTTCTCTGGAGGGCCTGAGAGGGATATTAGATTGAACCCTTTTGGCTCTACCCCTTTTGTACTTCTGCAGATGACTGTGAAAGTGATGGAGAGGAAGAGGTAGAGAAAGACCTGGATAAAGGCGACGTGGAGAGTAAGGAGGAAGTAGGTATATAAACAACAATTTCCTTTATTATCCGTATACTGCAAAATAAAATGCTTCATTGTCTATTTTGATATCCGGACAGACCATATAAGCAGAGAATGTAGATATGTACATAGTCTCATAAGTACACTATGAATAATAGAAGAAGAATACTTGAAGGAAGAGAAAGGACTGCCTTTCACTGAAGAGCCCCCAAATATTTATTGTATTAATTGCCAGGCTTCTGACTCCAGGTACAGGTTTGGTGACTTCTCTGTTCCTGAGACTGCCCAGTGACAGTTAGTATCACATGCACAGTCAGGCATAAATGAGTGATCTTTGATTTCAATAAGTGTACATCATCCTCAGCAGAGGATAAATGAATTATCACCCAGGAAAGACTAACCTTCTTTTTCTTCCCATATCAGAGCATATTTGTTGTATTCACCTATCCTAAGAAAAATGTTAAATGTTTTAAGTCACACCTGGGGCATTTGAACTTAGATTCCTTCTTTATTTGCTGCTGCACAAAAAAAAATAAAATAAAATGAAATACTCAATACTTACTTTGCCCTTTGCGCTCTTTGACATGGCCTAACTGGCAAAAACAACAAAAAACCACCATCAGCTGAGGATGAGCACAAAGTTTTTGTTCCGAAGATACATACAGGCTCATACACAAATGTGAATTAACGAATGCTGCTAGTAAGTCTTGTCCACAGAAAGTGTTTGGGGAAGGAAAACAAAAGAAATGAAGTTGCAAATGAAATGAAGTCTAATTAAATGTGATTGAGACTTCTGTGGAAGAGTTTTATCATTAGTTGCTCTCTTTTTCTCTTCAAGCATTAAACTGATATGTCACCCACTGAGAAAAGTAAAACAGAAACAAAATAAAACAAAGCAATACTATTACTTCACACCATAGTGTCCTAACTTTCCTCTCTGTTATTATCTATATATTAGAGGTTGTCAAGATGCTCACTAGGAATAAGGTTCATTGTGAATTTATCTCCTTCTTTAATTAGTTATTCATTCAGAAACAGAGCCTATATGCCTCTCTTCTGTTTCATTATTCACAAGGATTTACTGAGTAGAAGTGAGCAGTTTTGTTTGTTTTTGCCTAAGTTTACTCTGACTGAGTTTTAAGTACTATTTGTTGGGTGTGCTAGTCATACATCTCCCATGACAAATCTTTCTAAAGGGAAAACAAGAAGGGAATGAATAATGAACTTTCAGATCACCTTTTTGTATGAGATATAATTTGCACAGTGTTTCCTGGTACTAAGATAGCTTACAAACATGTTTGTGGCTAGCCACGCATACTGGGTAATACCAAACAAGCAAACTTGGCTCTACATTTCCAGCAGTGACTGTTCATGCAATTCTACAAAAATCAAAATTATCACCTCAAAAACAGATCTACATCAAATTTGAAGTTTTTTTCTGTATTATGTTGTTGATGATAAATCCTTCTGAACTGACCTCAGATACTCTGACCTGAGATGCTCAGAGGCTCTCACTGCCCTTTCAACTATGCCCAAAAAACAGTTCAAACTGCTCTGAAATACAGCTGTGGCTCGGGGTTTGAAACACCGTAGATGTTTTTGCATTCAGGAAAAAAATAAAAAAAAAATGAACATGGTAACAGCTTCAGAAAACAGTTTATTTATCAGGAGTGAATAAATTCTTTGCTAGCATTTGGTGGTGCACACTTACTAATGCATGCTGAATTATTAAAATAATGCTGTATTGTAATGACCATTCGATAATGTCATGTCTCCATCCTTCATTCTTGCCTCATCTTTCCCTGGTTACTTATGCAAAAATGGAATGCTTGGCACAGCTTCTTTTTGGTTCTGGAATCTGATATGGAGGTGGTTGCACATCAATTTGATCCTCTACAGTTGCTTTTGAATGTGAAAGTTTCAGATACAATTCTTATCCGTGCTTTACTGATAACTACCTAAAAGTGTTTTTTCATATATAAAAATAAAAATTAAAAAAAAAAAAAACAAAAAACAAAAAACAAAACACAAACAAAACAGAGTATAGAAAATGGATTGGACAAGAATTTTAAAGATTGTTATTAATAGAATTGAGATAGGAACATAAAATATGAGCAATTGGTTCCTGCAAACTCCGTGATGCTGAGGTGGGCCCTTCTGTTTGATCAGTAGGTGCTCAGAGACACCATTTGTTTATCTAAATAAAAGGTAGAAGTATCAAGCTTTCTAATTTCACTGGTAGCCTGGGAGGCCATTTCATTCCTTTGATATATTTGGGGAATTTTCTTGGTGAATATATATATATATTTAAATTATCGTTTCTCTAAAATATTACCATTTATCTCTGGAATAATATACTTGGTTTTCACAACATAAAAAGAATGGTTGATATGCTTGAAAAGAATTAGTCAGTTGGTGTCTCTTATTTTGGAACCTCAAGCTGAGCTGCTTATAAATAGGTTCAAATTTAAGTGAGTGGGTCTTACATACTTTTTAAAAACTGTTTTTTTTTTTTTTTTTTTTTTTTTTAACAGTACTTCTAGGTAAGTAATTGAATATTAAAACATCAAATTCCTCTTTTTCACCATCTAGCCTCTCCTCTTGTCCCACTATTTTCCATTCCATAAACTGACTTCAACAACCTTCATGAGTAGGCCGGAATGGTTGTAACACATATACCATTAGAAACAGAGAATGCAGAATAATACTTTTACAGTTGTTTTGTGGGACATGTTCAATATATGTACTTTTTAAATTCTGTGTTTATAGGATTATGACTTGGAGACAGATGTTAACAAATTGAGGTCAAGGCCAGTACTTGACCGGCCAGAGGAAGAGCTTGGACAATACGAAGCGATGTGCCTAGAACTTTTCCATAATTTTCAGGTACAATTACAACATGACTTCCTTTACTTCTGAATATTCAAGAGGTTAAGAAATACTTGAAAGGGAGTAATAACAAGAGAGAACCAGAAGACTATTGCAAAAGGAAACCTGGGTGTCTCATGGGACTGGAGAAAAAAAATAAAATAGAAAAAAATAAGACTTTTTGTTGCAGCTTATTGGCGTGAATCAAGACTGATAGAAAGGGAGTGATGTTGTTTAGTGCACATTTGGCTGGATATGGATTAACTAAGTGCTACTGAATCAATTGCCACATGAGAAATCTGTCAGATAATAATTTGTATCTTTGCTGGCAATTTCAACAGCAATATCAAGATCAGAATGAGATGTGGAAAATAAACGCTGTCAACTAGCGGTTTGAAGGAAGTGATGGAGAAGATTGCATTGCCACTGAATGAAATGCACAGTTCAAATCATTGCTCTATTGCAGTTTGGGACAAGAAATGAAGAAGGGTGTTGCACTTGTTAAAAGTCTCAGAGAATTTAGGAGAGTTCAAAGCTGGGATTCAAATATGAAGCTGGGAAGGGCCATTGTCTTAATATGTCACCTGTACACATGATGCTGTCACATTTATTATGACCATAAGTAACTAAATAGGTTTAAATTATACTCTTGCGTAAAGGCAGGGGTGGAGTTTTGCATGACAGATCAACCTCCTTTAGCCTGCTGTAACAAAGGCAGCCTTTTGTGAATTATCTTCCCTAATTTGTTAGAATAATTGGTTTTGGTTGGAGATGACTCATCTAGATGACTCAGTCTGATCCTCTTTATATTCTGAGGACTACTGCTGATACAGCTTTGTGGATAGTGAAATTCTGGCAGGTGGTCCATTGGCTGAGTTTATTTTGGATGTCTTATTGGATAAGTACAGTTCTGGGAGATTTGTAAATATTTTCTTTCTTCCTTGAAGCGATTCCTCTAGAAAGAGGAACAATCTGTCTTTAGTTTCTTTTAATTTCTTCTGCTTTTTAAATTTAAAGGAGCTTCAATCAGAGTCTGAAGAAGACAAGAGCTTGGAGGACAGGACTGAGAATCTTCCCTCCACTCCTTCTCATTTCATTCCAAGTGACAATTCTGTGAAACATCCAAACTACAGATGGAGGAACCAAAGTGCCACAGAGGCAGGACCAGATCCAGGAGAGAAGAATTTCAAAGTTCCACTGCAGAGCTGGACAAACAAAGAGAAATGCAGACGGGATATGATTGATGAAGAGAGAGACATAGAAGCAATCCAAAATACAGACTCCCGTGAAGAGGAAAATCCAGCCAAGAGTCATGTGTTTACTCTCCGCCCTCTCCCAAAAGAGGCTGCTTGGTACAAAAAAACATTTAACCCTGAAAGTGAGGCTTCAACTGATTCTAGTCATGGAGAGAAGCTCGAGACCTCAGACATGGTGACAAACCTGCTGGAGGAGCACCAAGAGAACATCCCATTCCATAACCCTCACTTCTATGTAGCCAGGGCAAAATGTATCAAGTCCATACCAGCATACAAAGACTTGGCATTCCCTGATTTCTGGGGTCACCAGCCACCGCCTTGTGGCAAACCCATGTTGGAGCGACAGTATGGGGTTCAAAGGTGATTGTGCTTTAATATAATTAGGTTTTGACTGTCATATTTCTGAATTTCTTAGGAAGTTATAGAACAAATTTTGGACCATTTGCCACAAAGAGATAGGCCACAGAGCAGGATGCTTTCATTTAGATTTTATTCTTGAAGAAAGGAAATTTGTTCTCCACAAATGAGAACAAGTTTACTTTAGAAAGACAGAAGACTGTGTCCTTTCAGGATACTTTTTTAAAAAAATATATTTATTTTTTACTTTCAGTCTTCTAATCCAGCGGCTTTTAGTGCTTGCAACAAAAGGTTCCCTCTCATTCTTTGAGGAAAAATCCTTTCAGTCACCTTAAACCTGTGTGTCTATGTCAAGTTGTTCTTGGGGAGCTTCCTGTCTACCCTTTTGCTGCTGTGTCCCTCCTCGCTGAGTCTCTTGCTCTCTGCTTGCTTCATGGGGTGCTCCAGAAGCTGCTTCTCCTCTTCTTGCACATATACCTGTTTGTGGTGAGTGTGTAAGTAATGACTCTTCTGGAAAGTCCTCTGTAAGCCAGAGAGAGCAGCAGCTTGAACAAGGCAAGTAGGTTGCTTTCCTTCCCTGCTGCGCAGTATTCTAGGAAAAGACAACATATATGGCATGCAACATGCAGCAAGAATGAAAACAAGACTTCACTCTGGCACATTGCTAGAGGTTTCTGTTGTTCTCATGTCATTTCAAGTTACAATGAAGGGGAAAGCCGTGTTTTGAAGCTGTGCTGAGAAAGAAAATTCTTCTTATAACAACTTTTTTTTTTTTTTTTTTTCTGTTCCATGTGTGGTTGCATGCAATGACTTTACATTTCTTTTTAGCAGCATAGAGATTTATTACCAAACAACAGAGACTGACCATACAGGGCTCTTAGCTAAACTTCAAAGTTGATCAACAGTAACCAAATGGAATTTGTGAAGACTACTAATTTCTGACCTCTAGAGAGAGAATTCTTTCTGCTGAAAATATAAAATCTAAAAGTCTTATTTAGAGGCAATTCATTCTACCATCTCCTTGCACTGTTGCTCTAAAAACTTTGTTTTTATGCTTATAATAACACGTGTAACCATACAGCTAAAATGGAAATCATCGTATCATGCTTCAGGGCATAACATGATTGCTGCAAAGGTCAGAAAGTACTTCTGGCGTTTCACGTCTAAACTTCTTTTGGAATCAGAGAACCTCAGTTTAATAAAGAGTAGAAATTAGCCTCATTTGGAGTCAAGATTCATGGTGATACAGCCTGCTAGGTCTATAGCTTACAGAAGGTATTTTCTCATGGGGCAAGGCTAGCCAGTTGGAAGATTGAGATTGACTGGGAAGAACTGGGGATAAATCAGACTTGACAGAATGCTGCAGAGAATAAAAATTGTACAGAATCAGTCATTTAATCCAAAAGGAAACTTGTGATAATGGGAATGGAGTAGGAGCTTTCTCCTGGTTAAATAAATACAGATGATGTTCACCTGGAATTAGCAAATGGAAATCCTCTTTCTTACCAGTCCTTCAGAAGAATTTCCTAAGCCTCTTCATATTTCTTCTAGAAGATTACCATATACTGAGACTTCTCCCTATGTCCTTATAATTCTTTTTATTTTATTTTTATTTTTTTTGTAGGGACAAAGTACTGGATGACGTTCGCCGCTTAATCCAGCCGTGTGATGTGATAGGCAGAACTGTTTATGATCTAGATGAGCCCAGGTGGGTAACATAAAAGCTCAGTACATGGTTTACTTGGTTTACCTCAGATAAAGGTATACAAGAAATGACCTAGGAGGTAAAATCCAACAGGAAATATCTACTGGAGGAGTAGGTTCCTGATACATGGTCCTGTGGAAACAATTTATTTTGGAAGGCCAGTGAATTGGTCCAAGAGAGCCTCAAAACTTTTTTGACAAACTAAGAAAATCAAAAAAACAAAGGGACTCCATGGTGCCCTTGGATATGTCTTCATTGCCTGTGCTGAGTTAGAGAAGACACACAGGTTAACGCTTGGAATTGTAGCTATGAATCCAGACAGTCTACCCCCACCCTGAAGTGACACCTAGGCTGAACTGACTTTCTGCTGAGTGCATTTGAGCATCTGTACTGCTAGTGTCACAGGCTGTAAATGTACCCTGAAAGGTGGGACACATTTAAAGGCTTCTGAAAACATACATCAGAGTTGTGTTCAACCCTGAGCAACAGAATTGTGAAGTTGTTCAAGATGATTATAAGGGTTTCTAAACTTTAGGAGAAGGAAACTGTATAGATGTGGGAAGAGTAAATGGAAAGCTTGCATAGAGCTGCCTTGTGTAATTAATGAACTAATGGGAAGCTAATGAACTAATAAGTCAGCTATGAAAGTAACTGAAATAAAGAAAGTAAATAAGAACTGGGACAAAAGTGGGCATTGGGAAAGGAAAATGATATGAGATTTAGTATTACAAAGCAAGATTAGAGGATGCTGCATTGAATGGAAAGATTATGGATTTGCTCATCTCTTGCTACTTCGAAGGGTCTTGCTTATTAACAAAAATTTACAAATTCTTGTACTAGCATACAACGGGTGCTGGTGAGGGCTTGTCTTTGAAGCAACCTGCTATAGTTATTCTTGCTTTGATTTACTGCAGTCACTCAAGCCCAGGTGCTCCAGGCTGTCTGACATTCTTCTCCAAGTTTGAATCGGGAAACCTTCGCAAAGCCATCCAAGTGCGTGAGTAAGTACTCCTTCAGTGGCTGTGTCCCAGCCAGCCTTTGTGCTGTGTCCACAGAATGAAATGCTGTAGTTTTGCTGGGTTCTGAAAAGATCAGCTAGGGAAGTAAGTTTTATGATGCAGAGGTTATGACGCCTGCCAACACTTAGATGTTCTGAAAGAAAAAGAAGTAAGAAAGTAGAGCCCAGGAAGTTTTTGTGTGACTGAAATATGATGAATATTTCATGATGAGTTTGGGTGCTGGTGGTTCGATGGAGCTCTTTGACACTTACAATTTATTAGTGAGTTTGTTTATACGGCCTGCTCTCCTTGACAGGTTCAGTGGCAGATTGGGGTGTTCATGGACACTGTTTCTTTGTCTTCCTTAACAGGTTTGAATATGACTTAATTATGAATGCAGATGTGAACAGCAACCAGCATCACCAGTGGTTCTACTTTGAAGTCCGTGACATGAAATTAGCAGTTCCCTATCGCTTCAACATTATCAACTGTGAGAAGTTCAATAGCCAGTTTAATTATGGTATGAGTCTTTGGGGAATTGGGATACTCTTCTGTTCACATTAATATCTTTTTCATGATGTAAAGGCTTCAAAATTTCCATGTCTATAAGTAAAAGGGAGACTTTAAGTTTCATTTTACTTGCCCTGAAATCCACTGAAAGAGTTATTTTACATTTGACAAAGAACATTTCTGTATCCTCAAGAGGACCGAGGAGTGAATTGAGTATTGAGAGATGATTTGTAGAAAAAATATTCATTGTTCTGTGATTAGTGACCAGAACTGAGAAAGAATGGCACTGGCGTTGGGATAGGAGAGAGAGAAGGTCTGCTGAGATTGAACGAGCAGAATAGGACTGGAGAGCTCTTTTAAGATTTAAATAAATGAGGGTAATGCTCAAATATCCATGATTACTTGGGTTTATCCAGAAAGACTTCTCTGTCTTCAAACATCATGAAACCTTTGCTGATTTAAAAAATAAATAATAAATAAAAAATAATCAATAACTAGCTGTCTTTGAGCTTCTTTCATAGTCCATAGTTAAGGAGAAAGGTTGCATTGCTTAGAAATAGGCAGGGCAAATCCCAGCTTTCAATGCCTGTTTTAGCAGAGAAATTATTTCATCTGTATGAAGATTGTGGGTTGAATTCTGAGCTGGCATAGGCTGTTTTTAAAATTTGTTTCCATGGAGCTGTGTTAATTTACACCAGCTCAAGACCTGACTCAGAATGTTCAATAAGTCTTTAATATCAGACTGTGCATTCCTCTGAAGCTCTGTGGATACATCTTTCAGCATTACAAGGGGAACTCTCTCAGGATCAATGTACCTAAAACAAATAGCACTGGGAGCTGGAATGACTTGTCACTTGTATTTGTGAAACTGTCTGGATGAATGGCATAATGAATTATAAGGCATTTACTCTTTAGCCCTAAGGGCTGGAGTTCAAGTATTCACATAGATCCCAAATGAAAACAATTTTTTTGTTGTCATCTTATTCTGCTTCCCTAAATTACCACCATTAAAAGTGCCGTGTCTGGTAGCAGCCTGAATATGAAGTACTTTGGGGTCTTTCCCATTGCAAAACCCACTGCCACCTTCAATACAGCCACTGGTGGCTCCATAGCTAAAGATTCTGGCTTGTATCAGTGGAAGGTTGCTTGTTAATCTGCTATTTTGGCTGTTGTCAGCATTTATCACCTCATTTTGTATATCTGAAATTGGACATGACTTGCACATTGAAGTGTATAATGAAAAATACATATTTGGAAGAAAAATATGGAAATACCATCCAATGTAATGAAGTTACGCCTTGGCTTGGTTTTGTATAGCTTGTTAAGGCATTTCTTCTGTGGTTTGATTCTGTTGCTTTGAGAAGGTACTCAGGCTCTAGCTTATCTGGCATGGCTGAACAAGGCTTACTGCCTTATCCAGCACATGCACAATATTTACACAGACTGTGGGTACAAGATATTGCTTTACTGTTAGATTTCCTTGATGCTTGCCTGTGCTAATGCCCATACCGTAAGACTAGGAGCTTCCAGTCATGATTTTGTAATGGGTGTCAATACCTTACAGCTCCTGGTCACTAGTCTATTTTCCTCCCTTCCCTTTTGATCTCAGTTAGATGGCACTATCTGATTCTCACACCAGCAAAAAAAGGATATTTCATGAAACAGTTGTGATGATGAGCAAAGCAAGTCAGGAAATATGGCATCCAACTCCTTCCTTCCTTAATTTTCCACCAACAAATTCTACCTTGGAAATATTGATATTGTTCTCAGAAGCCTGATTTGTATTTTAAAACTGAATGTTTCCATGAAGAAAAGCTGGCTGTCTTTTTGGACTGAATTAAGATGGTAGACCACTATCAATCATTGCTCTGAGGCAGTTCAGTGTGTATGTGCCTTTGTGCTCAGAGAAGGGCAGGAGCTGGAATTTGGAATGCTTAGGGCATTGTAGATCTTGAGCCTCGTATTCCTTGTCTAACGAACTGGGCTTCTGGGCAGGTTTGTGTCTCCCACAGCTCACTGTGGCCCATGTCCTGGAACCAAATGCAGGATTGCTTATGTACGTGGCTCTTGTTCAGGAAACAGCAATTGAGAGGTTGCTCCCAGCTGTATGCTAGCTAGTGCTACCCCACAGCCAAAGGTGAGCTGGAAAGGCTTTGTTGCCAGTACACTTGCCAGCTCTTAAAGCTCTGGGGAGATTAACAGAGAAACCTAAATAAAGAAAGGAAACTAAATGGATGCTTATGGAAATACATCATCAGGATGAATGACTTTCATGTACCACCTCCTCATGGCACAAGAACACTCAAGAGAAGGGTTGTGCACCATGTTGTTGATGTGCATAAATATCTGACAGGAGTTATCTGTAAGGGTGTGTTTTGCCCTCTCTAAATTGTGTTTTCCTAGAGGAGTCATCAGTGCCACTGCTGGGCGTAGCTGTGGCTGTGGTGGGGCCTGCGGCAGAACCAAGAGGAACTGATCTGGGGCGGCCTGGTCTCTCTCGCGCTTTCCACACCTTGCTGGGGACACCTAGTGCAGAGAGTTTCACTGGTGTACTGAACCAGTAACAGGGCAGGAAGGTGTGTGAAAGAATTTGATAGAAAAACAGCTTGCAAACGGGCTGGCATCATGGAGCTGGGAATAAATGTGTGCAAAGTTCGGACAGAGCCTCATACCCTGGGGCCCTGAAGTGGTAATGTTTTGGAGGTCAGGAAGAAGTCATCTTCCGATATAATATGGTACAAAGACAGATGCTATCATTATCAGCATTTATAATGTAACCAGTATTATTTAGGTCTAATGGAAAGTTTAAAATCATACTCTAGGACAGTTAGTTTTGCTTGCTGCTTTCTGAAGGTGTGTTACTAGGTGCACCACAGGCCTCTAATGTTGTGGCAGGCTTAAGGATTCAATAATGGTGCAGCCAAGCATGAAATACTGGACTAGCCAAATCACTGATCTGTTTGATATGTTGATTCTTATTCTTTTCTTTTCTCCCTTCTTCTGTTTGCTTGTAAACAGAGCAGCTTGAAGCTCTCCTCTGCAAAGGCCAGCGGGATAATTTATTTTCTAATGAACTCCATTCAGCTCACTTCTGGCAGTGTTTTTTGTACTGACATGGCTGCATCAGAACCAAGCATGGGGTTTAGGGAAATGTATTTACTTTGCATAAGCTATTTGCAGAGAGCATAGACAAAATAATGATCCTTCTTGTTTTCCCTTTTCCTCTCCATCCTTGCCTTTTCCAGCCAGGGAGGTCATGTCATTTGAAACTATATTGTTTTATGCAGGAATGCAGCTCGTTATGTATTCGGTGAAGGAAGCTCTCCTGGGCAGGCCTCGCTGGCTTCGAGCAGGGCATGATATCAGCTACTACAAGTAAGTGCATTTTTGATGAATAATTTGTAGCTTCCCTTCTCCTCAGTTCCCCTCCTGTTAACCATATTGATATTGTTAACCTTTGACCACTAGTGCCATGTTTCAAATGTCTCTAAATTAATGTTAGTTCTATGTGTTATGTGCCTCCAACTTCAGGAAACAGCTAAAAGTGAGATCTCTAAATTAGATGCCTGAAGAGAAACAAGGCACATGCAGAATTCTCTTCTCTAGAAGGAAGACACCTTTTCTTGATAGCACAAACAATAGCGATTAGCCTTACCCACTGCCATATGGGAACTTTTATCTTTGTCTCAGGGGTCAGAAAACAGGGGTGTAAAGCAGTTCTGACAAGCTTAGGGCTGATGCTTACATAAACTGCCTGAGTCTCAGGCTGTTTCTGCAATTTTCCAGAGTCTCTGAAAAATGCTAAATCAGTCTCATCTTCAACTTATATTTGACCTGGAGCTTGATTCATGTGAGATTCTCTCACCTAAGTATTTCATTTCCACATGGCAAACTGATCCCATATACATACTTCCTGGTTATTACAGTCAAAGAAGAGAAGTGCAGGACTTAGTTTCAGTAGGTTGAATGAACACTTTTTATTTTTCTCAAAGCTTCTAAAATGTCATCCACAACGCTTACTAATTATTTTGCCAGTGAAGATTGAATGGGCTTTCAGGACTAGGATAAATGGTATGTTTTGTGTTAGTCTCGACAGAGTTGAAGGTTAGGGGACAAAATAGAACAAGCATGAAAATTATAGGGGTGAGTAAGGTGTTTGGTTGGGTACCTGTGTGTGTCTCGGGATGATGTAGCCTGGGGCAAGGCAAGCAGGAAGAAGAGCCCTCTGCAGGAAAGAAGTGGTCATAAATTGGGATTGAACTGGTAGAGCGTTATGGGTCAAATTCACATACCTTGTAATAAAATGCTGCAGCATTTGGGGTTAATTAACTAGTTTATCCTGGCTTTAACTATCATGATCTGAAAGCTGGGACTGAGAGTGCCTGAGTGACAAGCCTTCCTGTGTTTTTTTTTTTTTTTTTTTTTTTTATAATTCCCCTATTGTTTTTTTTTTATTAGTGATGCCTGTTCACCAATTTGCATCACAAAAATGCCTCACTGTCTCAGCAGTCTGTGGGTGGTGTATTAGGCAACATATAAACAACAGAAAAGCCTGATCCTCGCCCCAGATACCTTGTGGTTAAAATATAGGGCTTGGGCTACCAAGTAACTACAGACTGAGAAAAGCATGAAAACTGAAGGACATTAACACAATTAATAACAATAACTGTCTGTGGCAAGATAAGTAGTGCTCTTAGGACAGAACTGAATTCTTTCCATGCTGTAAACTATATGAATTTCTTCATGAGCTCATGTGATAAAGCTGATTTTAGAAACAGAAGTGAGATAATGGGCTTTCTCCTTATAAGAAGTTGTATTTTTGTTGTAGCTAAAATTTTTGCTGTAAATGTTAGAGATGGCTATGTTCACAAATGGATTTGATGAGACAATAATCCCCTACAATGACAGAGGGCTGGCTTCCAGAGTTAGCAGAGCCTCAAATTTGTGTTGCTAAAGAGGGAGGAGAGGGGGAAAAAAATCTTGGTTGTAATCTCTTTTCTTTTGAGGGACAAGATGTGTGTCTAAGGATGAGATTATCCTCTTTCAACCTGGCATGTTGTTCACAACAATGAGTTGCAATTTCATTTTATTCCAAATACTCCTTACTAACTTTATTCACCTGACCTTTTTGACCTCTGGAGGTGTTCTCTCAAGAGCTAGCGTACTGTGGTGCAGCGACTTCCCTTTGCATGCCTGTAACCTCTGACTTTGAGCATTGGCTTTTGGATGCATGACAGAATGGGCAACATCAGCAGTTGCAGGTTGGGCAAACTTTACATGCTGATTACCATAGCAATGGTTTCTCATATCATTAACAAGATGGCTATTGTGTAGTGATTAAACCAGCAGCTGACTTCCAAGATTAAGCCATGATTGTACAATTAAGCAAGTAATCAGATTCTTGTTCACAATATGAGAGAGAATGGAGTCTTATTGATTTGGTGTTTTCTAACTCTACACTGGATTATATGTCAACATGTTCATTTAGGGAAACTGCTCATTGTCCCATCTACTCTTTATTCCAGGTTTTCACATAGTCTTGTATGCACAAGCGTACATATCTGTACACATGCACTCTCACTTCTGAAATTCTAATAATTTTGTTTTAGTGATTAACAAAGAGGTTCCCACTCAAGAGAAATTGTACTATGGCAGGGAATATAAAGGAGGTATGTATATGGTTGCTCAAATTATGGTTTCCAGTTGGGATTGCTGTAGTGATACCACGCTGCTTGTGTTTTTGTGAAAGCAGCTCACTTCAGTTCTATTTACTCTAGTCACGTGTATCCTGGGGGAGAGCCTGGCAGATTTTGAAGGAACCTCATCTAATTACTTTTACCAGGGGTTATTCATGATTTTGGAATGCCCTTAACTACTTTTGCTGCACAGCTGTGATTGAGAGCAACCTCTGAGCTGAAGGACAGTGGGAGGAAAGGCACATTCTCGGGATGTCTGGGTGATGCACGTTGGCTGATCTCTTCTGGCATTCATCTTCACTGAAGATGGGATAGTTCACTCATAAAGATGAATGTTGTGGCACAGCTCTGTCACTGCGTACCTTTCTCATATGTCTCATGAGAGAGTTTTTATGTTACAGAGAATATTAGCAGTGCTCTTGTCAAAAGGAAGCTGAGTGACACTTCTGCTCTCCTTTATTGCCTCTCCATGAAGTGACAGGATACACCCATGATAAACAGAGTTGCAGTTACTATAAGATCATCTAATTCACTTGCTGTCTTGGCAGCTTTTATGCACTGAATAATATTCCTTTCCAGCAAATTATTTAAGGAACAATGGCAACATGCTGAATTGGAGACAATGTGCTTGTGCCTTTTGGTTTCATGGCTCATTCTAGGCATATTATCTAACCTCCAGCTTTTCCAGACAATAGTCAGTTCACAGATAGTAATGAGGTACATGGAGTGTTTTGTTCGCACATCACCACAAAAAACTTTGCTATTTGGTGATCACAGTGGTGTCAGAACGAGGTCTTTTTTTTCTCTTCAGCATCTTTGTGATCACATAAGAAATCATAATTAGCAGATCACATCTCTGTTCTAATGATACCTACAAGAGTGCTGAGACACTGGTAGTGCCTGACAATCACAGTGTGAGTGTAGGCCTTAATAGCAAGATCGTTATGGGAATATTCTGCTTTGAATGGGATTCTGCCTACAATTTAGAAAATAAAGATGACTTAACATGAATTAGCCCTTGAAAGGGAAGTTGTGCTTCTCCAGTTTCCAATGTGTCAGGCCCCAGATAACAGCTGAATTTATGTATGACCCATAAATACTTAAAATACTATTATTTTATGGTGTAAACAAAGGCGTTATTGAAGCATACTGCAGGTAGCACACTTAGATGTAAGAAGATCAGGTTGTGTTGTAAAATGAGGACACCAGATTCCAGACGGTACATGGATTTTGGACAAAGGGAATGCATCAGTGGTAAAGTGATGAACAGTTATTTTCAAATTAGTCTCTTTCAGGTGGTTTGGAAATCTGGGCTATAGATATTTTCTTCTACATTGATACCATGCTGTTTTCCATCGCTTACCAGTGCTTTTTACTATTCTAAATATTGCAGATAGAAAGTAAAGGGACAAGATGAGCAAGACATGTTGTTCTTGTATCGCTTGGTGCTTTTGAATTCCTGAGTTACAATCCAGCTCCTTTACTGACCTGCCAAGTAGCTTCACCTGTATGTGTCTCAGTTTCCCCGTCTATAAAAGGTGGATAATTAGAGTCACTTATCTGCTACCCAGAGAATTGAAACAGATAAATGAGAGGCAAATTTTAATTAGATAATGCTTGCAGAGGTCTTTTAAACTCAAAAAATTACTGTATGGAGTAAATGATAAGTATTATTATTAATTAACTTTCCATCACAGCTGTATTAGAAATATACTACCTGTACATTATTTCTTAAGGAGAGCAGTAAGCAAAATGATTTAACGATTATGATGTGACTGAAAGGCACAGGAGGTACAGCTTGCATGCTGATTTAAAGAAAAAAAAAAAAAGGGAAAAAGAAAAACTCTTTGGTTTCTTATTTCCTTTCTAATAACAAGTATATTAGCTTCTGGAAAGTGTGTGAGACTTTGGGAACATTTTTGGAAAGAGACAACAAATAAGATAGTGAGGACCTAATGTTACTATGGTCTATATTTTGTTTCCTTCTCTCAGGACCAAACAGAAGAAAAGTGAAAATACATTTACACTTTCCAGTCAGAAAATAAGATCCTGCTGAATGGTGTTTCAGTTCACTGGGAAAATTGTATCATCTGTCAGTGATGCTCAAGAGTCGTGGTCAGGATTAGGTCCTCATCCTGCAGGATGCTCTAGAAATGCACCGGGAAAGGCAATCTCAGCTCCCCTAAAAGTAGACAAGGATAGGTCAGGACATGTTGGGTGGAGGATAGCACTGATGCTCACCTACTGAGATAAATCTCATGCCAGTGTTACAATGCTAGGTAGGCTGCAACACCAGCAAAGCCCAAAATAATAGCCTCTTCCTGGCTTGCTAATTTGTGTTTCCTGCTGCTATGGTAGTGTTGAAAAAGGGGCGTTGAAGAAAAAGTAGCGGTCTGGTGGAGTAACAAGGAGGCAATAGAGCCATCTTGGGTTGTCAGCAGTGGAAGGAGAGAGGGAGGCAAGAAATAAAAATGCTGTTTTTAAAGTTTCCTTTAAAAAGATTCAGAGCTACTGCATTTTATGATGGATTGTGAGGAGACCAGATTATATGCAGGATGAACACATGATCATTTATATTGCTTACACACAGGTATTTTTTCTTCTTAATGTATGAGTGAAGAATGCTGAAGCCTTACAAAACCACTTGTAACCTTCCTGTTACTACCAAGCAGTTTGCTGTAGATTGAAGTAGGTGTCAAGAAGTGATTAAAAAATCTAGAAATATCTGTTCTGAGTGGGTAGCTTTCTGAAACCACAGAGGTGCACAAAACAAGAATGCTAAGCATAGAGGTTTGAGAGCTACGCATCCATACACTCAGGATCATGAGATCTGAGATTTGTCAGGAGTAAGCAGCATGGACTGCCGGGTTAGTATCAAGGTCAGAGGTGTGTGGTGGTGCAAAGCTTCTGGTTTAAGTGTCCATTTTATACAGGGAGAAGCCTTTACTGGACCATTAGGGACAGGCAGGAATACTTTTCCAAATGTGCATGGAAGATATGTAGGCAGTATCTTTCTGCAAAGTCCTGCTTCTCCTAACATCTCTGACTACAAATATAAATTTAGATGGAAGAACTCAGAAGATCTCAGCACTTTATGAAACTATTTCATAAGTAATGTTACCTAATTTTCCAAGTGACACTGAATATAATAGACTCCAGGGAGATGAGTCCTTTCCCATTGTACAAGAAATGGTTCTTAATTATCCTTTACTGACAAAACTAACAAGAACTAAATCAAATGGTATTGTCCTGACCTTAACAACAAACCTCCACCACCAAAAAAAACACCAAACACTTTCACATCCTGGATCCACTGAAATATAATAGCTAGGTAGATGTTTCTATATATATTGGATTCATTGCATTTTTTTATCTGACTCTTTGTCCAATATTAAGGTGGTTTATTTGCAAGATAAATATTGGGGTGAAGGGTTCAAATCATGTGGGTTAGGAGGATAAAATCATAGGCTTTTCAGTTTGCCACTGTGACTCAGTGTTCCTGTACTGTCTGTCTATTGATCCACTCAATGTCATTCACCCGCACAAGTTCCTAATGTTAAATTCAGGTGAAAAAACAGCAGCATTGTATTGTGTCTTCCTTATGAAGAAGAGATGATTATTTTAGAGAATTTTACAAGAATAATTATCTTTTTCTCTCCACCCCTTTGAATGAGAATGAACAGCAGCAAAATAAACTAGTATTGTAAATTCCAGGAGCTGAAATTGCATCTTTTGGTTGCCGCCTCTATTTTGCATTTTAATGCAACGTTGATGATAACATTTGTCAAAGAAACCTCACAGTCCTTCAGAATCAGAAGGTTCCACAACCACATAATTGGTGCAATGTGGGAAAAATATTGTTTGAAATGTACTTATGGATGCAATTTGCTGTGAAGCTTCTCCCTAAAGTGCATGAATTGTCTCTTCATCTCTGCTGAAAGAAAACTTTATCAGAACAAATCTCCTGAAAGAGCAGATTGGGAACGGATTGAGAAGCTCCCTTTAAAATTTTGTAGTTTTAATGAAGGGAGTGTCAAGTGACTGAGTATAGAGATAGGTCTTGGTGGCCCTGACCAGGTGCACCTGTGGTCTCCACTGCCCAAACCCTTTGCCCATGGGCCCAGGAGCTCTATCTGAGCTCTGTGCTGGCTGTTCAGTCCCTGCCTGAGCTATGTTGTAGAAAGGCTCTAACTCAGTTGCTGCTACATCTATGCTTTGGTAAGAACCATAGTGATCTGGACCCTGACCCACAGACTGATCTTCTGCCTTGACATCAGACCTGCCTCATCACCCCAAACTCTTCTGATGATCTGGACTAGCGGCTGAACCTGTCTGCCATCTCTGGGCATATCCTGCCCAGATACCATGAGGGAACCCTGGCTCGTGATGCCCTTGCATTTCTGGCTTTGATGCAAAGCTTAGCTCACTTTCTCTTGGGGAGAAACTGGCCTTCTTGTTCCCTGACAGGGAAGGACTAAAGCATTTGAAAAGAAGAGATCCAAAAGAGGATTTTTTGTTAGTTCTTAATTTGCAAGTCTGTGTGAGCTCACTTCTCTGTGTGCAGTCTCCATACAAATCCAATCTCCTGCTCTTCCTAGTCAAGACAGAGGCTTTGATGACATTTTAAAGACTTTTATGCGTATGCTGTGTTTTTTTCCTGGCATGTCCCTTGTTGTCTTGTGGTTGAACTGAATGACTGGTTTCACATTTTACTAGGATATTTGTATTTTCTAAATCTCCAGACTTTCACAGAATATTTTCTTGTGGCATTGTTTGGGGATGTGAATAGGTACATACAGCTCAGAGCATGATAACCTGGATGTTGAAAGCAATACAGCAATGTTAGCTCAATGCATTAATTTAAATGTCTGGACTGCACTGTATGAACTAGCATTAGTTAGCTTCTTATTTTCACCTTCACAAAATGAGACAAACTGTTAGGTTTCCATGAGAGAGCTCCCATCCAGGAGCAGCATGACTAGCTGGGGCTGGCTGTGCCAGTACTGCTACACGCTGTTTTGTCACTTATCTGCCTGCTGGCCTTTGTGGACTGAGTGAATCCCAGAAGAGCCTTGAATTTGTATTTGCACAGTGGTACTTAAAATCAGGATGCTTCTTGTATTTCTATGTCTAATAGGACCACGGTTTCTCTAGCCTTCCTCATTTTCATAGAGCCTGCTGGTGCATTGCTATGTTACAGGATGTTGTTTAGCACCGTTATATTTTGTACCTGTTCATTGCTGGCATTGGAGTTGCTGTATTTACATGTGGCCTTTCTAGACTTCATCCAATGATGGGATGAGTTTAGAGCCCATCTTCAGTATGAGGTGAAAACTCATTCAGGGTGAAGAGTTTTCTGAATACTTAGTTCTTTCACATCTACTCGAAATGTGCATCTGGGAGTGATAACTGTCCACTTTCTCCTCTTTCTCTTTCTCCAGAAACCACTACTGCTGCAGCACAGCTGCAGGAGGACGCATGAGAGGAAAATATTACTACACACTCACCTTCAGCATTAAGTTCCCTCACAAAGATGATGTCTGCTACCTGGCCTACCATTACCCCTACACCTACTCCACAATGATGGTAATGCTGATATGTCTGTCTAGATAAGCTAATAGACCTGACAGATTGGAGCTGCTTGGACATGAGAAGTCTTTGTGATAGCATAGAGGTCTGTTCTTACAAGCAGCTTTTTAACTATCATGATGCTCTCAATGCCTTACGTGCAGCTGTAGCCTCTGTCAGCTCTGGAGCCCAGAATGTTGTAGGAGAAAATAATTTTTGTATGGGATAAGTTGGAGTGCAAACATAACAGTCATAAAATGTCCTAAAATACAAGACAAAGATGTCTCTATTTGCTTGGACTTGCAGTATCCTCCTGAGAGAAGCATAGATCTATAGCTAATGGCAAGTAAGAAGTGAAGGATGCCCACTCCCGCTTCTGCCAGAAGATAGCAGCTCAGCTTTCAGAGCTACACCTGCAAGTAGAGCAATAGCACAATGCTGGGCCTTCTTCAAATATTCTTTGTCAGCTATTTCATCTGTGCCAGTTGGAGTGTCAGGAGGCATTTGTGACATCCCAAACCAGTGCTGTCAATTTGAAAACTAAAAGAATATGAATCCAAGGCATAAATTGTATTAATTAGTTTTACTGGGCTTATTTTCCGTGGAAGAATTTGTTTTCTCCAGCCTTTTCTGGCTGGGAGTGGATGGTAGAAGAATATTCTGGGAAATGCATCAAATGCATTTTCTCAGATTGATCTGGGAGAGCCCAAGGCCTAAAAGGAAGGTAGAATAAAAGAGGGGAAATGAATGGTTTTGGAGGTTGCTTTGTGACTTTCTTGCTGTTAAAGTTGAGAAAGATATTGCAGAAAATGAAGACATAAGATTCCTGGAGATCAGTTCCACCCGTGGCAAAAAATAAAAAATAAATTGTTTTTAGTTCTGGACATCTAGTGACAGTGTGGGTTGGTGAAATATGGGCTTATTCTAATTTTTACAATGATACCAGTTTGCCATTATCAGATATGAAAGCATACACAGGCTTTCAAAGGAGACTGTCCTCTCTCACTTAGTAGCCATGCAGCTTTGTATGCTGCCAGCATAGCTTGGATTAGATTAATTCCCTCTCAAAAAACAGTCTCTTGTCAACTGCTTTACATCCCATTATGGATGTTCAAAGAAACTGCTTTCAATAGCTGGGAGAAGGCCAATCAGGCCTTCACAGTCCAAGCTATGCCTGCCAGCTCACTTCTCATCAGGCTTACGGGCACCAGCTATTCCTCTGAATCAATGAGGAGGAGAACATGCCCTAGTTGTGGGTTTTGACCTATAGCCTTAAAGACACATATATACTGCAGTCTGCAGGGTTTTACAATTACAATTGTAGTACTGAAGAATTGGGTAGACTTATTCACCACCATACTTTATTATGGAGATGCAGTGCCTCATCACTATTTTACTGTTATTGATTTCTACCTTCTGCTGGCACAAAAGCAGGGGAGACTTGGAGAATTTGTATGCTCTGGGAATCCCTGAATATCTCACCTACTCTGGGATGAATTGAATAGAGATGAAAAAGATGTTATTCCTAGACTTGCAGGACCAAGTCTTGAAGTATTTCACTGCCTCTTCAAATAAAATGCTTATTGAAGTTCAAGGAAATTTTTGCCCCAGGAAAAGTTTAAATGAACTCAAGCTCAGTAAGGACCATAAAATTTTGTAAATGGGAATTATAAGTGGAAAAGATTGATAGATTGTTCTGTCCAGCTCTTTATCCAAAGCAAAATTGTTGCCTCTAATATTTCTAAATGGCTTATTTGCTTGGACTAATTTAAAATGTCTTGAGTGGTGCAATTTGCACATTTCCATGTTACTTTAATTTCCACAGTGAATAAGCTAAATCAGGTTTGTGCACCAGTGGATCTTATTTTAAATCATTTGTCCACTGGTGAATATGTTGGTTTTACATATCAGTAATAAATTAAAAGTGATTAGGTACCCAAGGGCCCAATTAAATACATAATGCTTTGGGGAAGAAGATAAACTTGGATATGAAGTTAGTAATTTGGAGATGTTTTTAAATATCATATATATTTAATTGTTACAGGCATGTTTACAGGAAATACATATTGCGGAATCCTATTTGAACTGGATGCACTCTGCAGTTCATTACTTTTTGTCCATTAGTAATTATATTTATTTTATGAACTGTAATTTATCAATTTTTTCATCATAGTGTTAATTGTTTAGATATTTAGCTGAAAACTCTATGACAGCTATACCCAATTAAGTTTCACTGGGTACCAGAAGCATAAGTAAAAGATGAATATTGAGTTCTCTGTATCTATGTGAGATCTTTAAATGGGTCTAATAATTGAATTTACTTTATAGAGCAGTACGTTAATTATTTTATGACACAGATGACTCTAAATTTCAGTTCTGTGTTTTCTTTCAAAAACGCTGGGAAAAGCAGTCTGCAAGATGGTAAAGTTCAAGGTTTTGGGAATAGAAATAATTTGTTTCTTAAACATTGGCTGAAATTTACCCCTGACTTCTAAACACAAAAAATTACCATGTAAAGGCTGTTCTGTGGACTGACGCATTTTAGTTAAGATTATTTTAGGATGAGCGTGCATACTGCAATGTACCTGTTTCTTCCAGTCTAGAGGCAACTGCTGCTCCACAACAGTTAGCGACACTGCAATGAGATTACTTACCGTATTATTGCCACTTGCAATTGCAACGTAAACAGGGAGAGAGAGCCACTGAGAACTGCACATCATCTGGTGTGTGGGTGGTGAGCGGCTATGTGTCTAATGAGGCGATTAAAACTAGTTCCAAAAAGATTTAAAAGATTTTTTTTTTTTTTTTTTTTTTTTTAGACTGCCAATTCGTTTTCTCAAATTTCTCAGGAAGGTTTTTTTTTGTAAGAATTATTTAGAAGTGACAACCATAAACTTTGGGGGGTGGGGGATGGACAACTTTTTAAGTAACTTTTTGGAAAGATGCTCTTACTCACTTTCCCCAATAGTGGCTGTACAAAACTGTTTTGATGTAAACTTTTGACTGCCTCTGGTCTGGACTTGTTCCTGAGTCTCACTGACATATGCTTGACAGCTAACCAGTCAGTTCTATAAATACTGAAAGAAAGACAATATTTCTCAAGTTACATGATCCCTAAGAAAATATAAGGAGTATGCAGTTCTTTTATGGACTTCATGTACACATAGAAACCCATTTTTGCTAATAAAGAAAAAACCTAGGAACAGTTCAGGTAAAATGATACATGAGTAATAGACCTGTGCATCTTCAGTGAACTGGGCTGTGTTCTGAATGGCTTATGCTTACTGAAGGTATGTTAAAGGAGATAGTGTTAACTGGCATAAGAGAGGAGCTGGTAAATTAGCAAGAGATGAAATTGGTACCAATAATCACATAGAGACAGTGGAATAAAATCAGTTTTTATAAACCATGAACTCATAAATCTGTTTTCTTGCTTCTTTCTTAGGCTCATCTTGACATTCTGGAACAAAATAGGAACCCCAAGAAGGTTTACTGGAGGAAGCAGACGCTCTGCCAGACGCTAGGAGGAAATCCATGCCCATTGCTCACAATCACTGCCATGCCAGAGTCTAAAAAAAGCGATGACTTGGAACAGTTCCGTAAGTAGCCAAATGAAGCATTTAAAAAGAAGCTGGTGACGTGTGGTCATGTAAGGAGTGGCAGTGACAACCTGTTTTGTGGATATGTTGATTTTCTTGCTTTTCTCATTTTGAAAAAAAGAAATATAAATATAAAGAATAACAAATTACAACACTTCTTTTAAATGACAAATTTATATGGAGGAGGGAGAGTACCTAACATCATTCTTCACTTCAATTTTTCTTTAATAATCTGAAACAGAAAGTTCAGTATCAAATATCTCCAATGTCAAGAAACTTCTCGAGTAACCAATTCAAAAAGAAATTTGAAATTTTTTTGTTGTTGTTGTTGCCATTCCAAATTGAAAAGATTTATTTATTTTAAAGTTTCAAACTTGCCAAAGAAAAAATACAAGATCATTCTTTCCCAGATGTATGTAGTAATTGAAGTGTCCTGGTCAAATTCCAGATCCTCCAACATGCCTGGTAGCTCCATCTGGACATACTATGGCTTCTTGCATTTTGTCAGTCTTAGCTGATGATGTGGTAACTATAATAGCTGTCATGTTATATCTAGAGATAGTTATTTTTTGTTGTGAAAGTCAAAGATTTAGATCTCCAGTGGCCTTGATTAACAATGTTAAGCTATATATGTTTCTGTAATCAACAGCAAGTGACAAGAAGATTCTGTTCAGCATCACATTGGATTAGCTTTGTCTTTCATGTCTAAATGTCAGACTACCTATATGTAGGTTGACATAGAAGGGAAATTTTTTCCTGAGTCTGAAGCAAGGCAAAAACATATTTTTTTTTTCTGCTCTTCACATATCTGTAACACAGGTGGAGAACACCTAGGGAGTGTGGAAATTTAGATTGCCTTAAATCTCTTAGCTTGTTATGCAAATACATATTATCTCACGGAGATGTTAGGCTAAGTATATCCAAAGAGATTCTGTGTTATGAACAACATTTCTTATCACAGAATTCTCTTTTCAGGGATACGTGGTAAGTCAGACTCCGCACAATGTCCATTCCAAATTTATAAACTAAAAGGAAGCTCACGTAACAGAGTTTGGGGGAAGTTATTGCTGTCTTCCCTGGTTTACGTTAGAGCACAGTGACTGCAGTTATGCTGACATTACAGTATAATCTTCCTGAGCTCAGACCTCTTTATAATTGTTGGTAAGTTTTCATTCAGGGAGCATTTACATTAGAATTAGCATGTTTCTGTGCATGAATATAGTTTCCTAGGTTGAAATTTTAAAGCAAAATGGCAACAAATTGCCAACTACAGCCTACATGGGAATTCATAAGATGCTTGCACATAAACGGCCTTAATGGTGGGAACTGGAGGCAGTGTCAGAGAAAATTGGATCATTGGCACTGGTATTATTAGTAGTATTTACATTACAATATCACATACAGCACTCGACTAGGGAGTTTGGCTGTGGTGGGTGCTGTCCATGCTTAACAGGAAGAGAAAATTCCTGCCCTTAAGCACTTTTGTTCCATGATAATAATGGTACAGAACAGAAAACCAGCAGGTGGGGGTTGTGGTGCTAGAGGGTGGTTATGTAAAGAAGTCTTTGGCATACTGCAGATGGTCACCTGGTTAGATGTTAGCTGTTGACAAAAATTTTCAAACCTCATGGCAGACAGCCTCAATAGGGCAACTGAACGTAAATTGGGATTAAGGGTTGGAGCCATGCAAAAGAGACATGCAGTGAACAATTTTTTTGTCCAAGTAAATATGCTTTTCCAATGAGGGTGCAAAGTAAAAGGTAATGGTTGGATTTATCAAAGCAAGGACTTGGAGTGGGTCAGTCACATGATACGTGAATGTGCTGACCACTGGATTAAGCACTGTTGGTTTTGATAGGACTGCAAATTCTTGCTTTTCTGACATAGGAAACTTAAAAAAATAATTGAAAAACAAACAAACAAACAAAAAACTAACAAACAAAAACAAAACTTCAATTTTCCAAAACAGAAAACAATGGTTTTGCTTTCTGACCAATCCAACATTATGCCAACATCTGCAGATATGCAGACATAGTGATCAAGTTAAAAACTCCAGAACAAAATCACCAGCCTGTACCAATGGAGGTAAAGCAGGAATAACTAAGGATGCTTCCACCTTTGGTGCCAGGCACCAGAGGGAACTGTAACTGCATATGGTATTACTGTACCAGACTGTATATCATCTTACAGTTCTTGCAGACCTTGATCTGAAACCTTATTGTACCAGGCATGGTACACTGGGGAGAATGATTGTCCTTTGTGTATGCAGGACTTACAGCCATGTATTTGTGACAGTTGAAAGGTACAGACATACTGAAATGAGGGTTGTGAGGAAATGACAACACCATATTGACCAGCGCAATCATACCCCCCCGAAGTTGCACTGCTTTTAGGGAGTATTATGAAATATATGTGACAGGAGGCATTACCTTTTTCTGGGGCACTCTGTCCCCTGAGAATGCATCTTTCAGTGCTGAAATAGTGTCTGGCAGGCTTTCAGAAGTCACTAACCTGTCTGGAAAGGCAAGGTTTGCACAATCCCAGTGCAGTGTAGGCTTGGATACTCATTCAGTACAGATTTACTGAAAGATTCATGAAGGATTTGTGAACATTTTGGACAGGTCTTTATTTTGAATGCCTCAGGATATTGTGATATTCACCATTTGTGTTTAAATTCTAGTTATGTGGCTCAAGTCCTTTTTATTTTTAAGAGAGAAATACCTCCTGGTTTGTGATCCTACATGAATTCAGTAGGAACTCATAGTTCTGACTGAAATTCCATGAAATTATGTGCCAGTAAACTCTTCTGCTGGAGCTTTGCAAGGAAATGAGATTGACTTCCTAAATCTCTCTATGAACCAGTTGAACTCAATCAAAGCAGAATGTGTACAAACCCAATTGCCTGAACTGAAATAGAAATTGTCTGGGGGAGAGACAGTGTCAAGGAAAGGCAACACATTTTCTCTTAAGTTTCCAAAACTATAAATGTAAACACCAATACTCTTAGGTGATGAAAATATTTGTTGTTTCATCAAGTGGAAGAACAGCAAGCGCACCATGTGTTTTATGCTGTGGGGATGCCTCCAGGCAAATGTGAATAATTATATATATACTTATTTTGTATAAGCAGCTTGGATAATTATGGCTTTGGGGGACGTATTTAGCTTAATTTGTGCTGCTTTTTGTGGCTTTGATCAACAGTTGCTTCTTAGCTTCCTCATCGTGTACGACATGGCCTTCTCTCTATGAATTGGGTTGGTTGATGGAGGGGCCTGTTTGTCAATATTTTCCAGGCTGAAAACATAACTCAAAAGCAACAACTATGAGGGAATCAAAGGATGGAGACATTCTCAGTAGTAACTCTCACTGCTTTGTACAGTGTCTATGCATATGCATTTCAGCTTTAGAAGTGATGTGTGGAGCTCCAGCACTGGGAAACTTGGCACACGGGTGATGAATAAAAATTGATAGCCCTTGTTCTTTCCTTCTGTTTCCAGAGTTCTGTACAATTCATAGTTCTCATGAGCTATAGCTGTTTTACTCTCCTATCAAATTTGTTATTTCTGCTTTGTACATTCGTTAATCTGTGCCTTGAGAGGTTCTTTTCAATAATACCAGTGGTGCAGGTAAAATACAAAGCTCTTCAGGGCTTCATAGCCATTGCTCGTGATTGTACTTTTAATACTCTAAATCCTTCTCTAGTATAGATGCATGAGGAGTGGGAAACATCACTGATGAAGAGGCATTGGGTGAGGAGTGCTGGGAGGAGACCATGATACTCCTGATAGGAGCTCGGTGAGGAGGAGTTATTGCACTACTGGAGGTGCTGATAGAGTGGGAGCGACCCAGGGATGATGAGGGCATGGCATCTTCTGTGTCAGCTGTGCTTTATTTTCCTCGCTCGACTCTTTCAGATTGGTCTTGTCAGGCTTTTGATTAATGTGGCCCTAGGATGGTTAAATTTGTCTGAGTTAAATTTATTAATGTGCACCTTGTTAATAGGAAGCACAAGCCGTGCACGCTGACAGGAGCTGCACATTCACCGCATACTAAAGGGAAGAAAAATGGGCTGCTGTTTTTCTTCATTATGCGTAGTTTATGTGAGGCTTTGATATCCACATAGGCTCCTTTCTCATTCCTCTCTATCTCCTGTTTATGTGATGGTGGTGTACTGAATTATTTTTATTAAATGATCAATTCTGAAAATGATATGAGCAGAGAAAGAAATAAGCCAGGTACTCTTTGACTCCCTTTGTTTTGTATCACTGTCATACAACATCTCAGATACAAACAGCACAACAACTTCTCTTCAAACTTAATCAGTTTGTTGTTATCTGTGTTTTCCATATTCCTCCTTCCTCCTTCTTTTTCCTTCTCACAGAGTTACACTCTGCAAATTTGGCCTTCCATATTATGTACAGAACTTTTCTTCAGAAGACTGTAGCTCTTCTCAGAATTATTTAAAACATAAAACTAAAACAGCATTCTGCAAGCTCCCGTGAGCGTGGTGAGCTAGTACACCATGCCTGCCTTGGATATTGAATCACAACTTGTAAACCTTTTGAAAATGAGAGAAGTGGAAAGAATGGCTGGGTAGGCATTTACTCTTTGGTGACTTTGCTTGTGACTGTGTCAGATCTAGCCTTAGACATTGCCTGATGAGAGGGACTTTCCAAGAAAACAATTCTCAACATCTTTCAGGAGTGTTCGTAAATGCAGAAGCAGCAAGAATGACAAAGCTTCAAATATTGGTGCTGAGTCGCTGTTTAATGAAGTTTATTGGAGCTTGTAGAGCTCTGATTTTCTTGGGCTTACCCTACATAGTCCCATGAAGATGGTGCTAACATCATGTGTGTACTTAATAAACCCTTAATTCACAGTGTTATGTATTCCAATGTGCATTATGTGTCTGTGTTCTACCAAACCTCTCTGGCAGACAAAGTTTGCCACTGCAGTTAACCTAAGTTCAACAGAAAGATCTCTCACTCCTGAAAGACCTCTATTATTCCTGGTTCTTGACTTACATGCTCCATTTTTTAATGGATACAGACAATTGCAAATGTTCAGTTAGTGCCTAATCTTATCATGGTTTCTTATGTGTCTTGCACAGTTGCCATTTTTTTTAGCAATGAGGTATGCTTGGCCTAGCGTAAAATAAAATAGTGTGCTTGTCATAGCGAAGACTGGTTTGTGACTAGAATCTTGTACAAGAATCTGTCAGAATCCAGTTCATCTTTCACACCAAAAGCAGAGTTTACCAGCTTGGCAGGTAGAACAAATGTATAATTTCTAGGCAGATTAAATGAACTCAGTCAGTAGTCTCCAGGAGATGATGAACATGGTAATGCACATTGACTCTCTTTTAGAAAAGAACTGCGCTTTAATGAAAGATTTTCCGTAGCTGGAACAGCTATCTGTGTGCATAGCATTGTACAACTGAGGCATTAAAATGTTTAAAATATGAAGGCTTAACTTCATGCCTTCAAGATACCCATAGCGATGATGGAATGATTCTTTACCTCTTTCTATTCATTCAGTGACAAGTGATGCTTAATTATGACTGGAAGAGAACTAATAACCTGAAGTAGTCAGTATAAATATGAAGGCAAATCAGAAATAAAGTGGGTACAGTGGCATTTTCTATAATCCACAACCCTGAGCTTCTGAGCCCAATTAAACGATTAGGAAAGCAAAGCTGAAAACTGGTTCTTTTCCTGCGATAAGCAGGAGCCGATAAGACTGTGAAGGACAATGAAGGTGATCTGCAAGCTGACAAGCCCTTGCAGACCATAGGATACTATTATGAATGGCAGAGTAAATGGACAGATTGACTCTTCAAAGCGTAGGTAAAACATCTAGCTAGTCATGCGTGGGTGATGATGAAACTCTATTCTGTAAAGAAAGAGCACACCAGAACATTGTCAATGTTAAGAGTGACTGAAATGAAATCACCAAATGCAAAAGGAGTGATCGGAGAAGGCCTGTTTACACTGCACTACTGTTCTGAGCTTGCTGTGTGCATGTTTCTCAGGGGGTGTTTCCTTGGCTGTGCAGTGACATGGTGTGGCTGTGTTAGCACCCTTCTTTAGGTTGAGAAGGGGAAGGGGAAGATATAACTGAAGTGGTGTAATAGTAGCACAAACTGGAGTGGTGCCTAATACAAGGGAATAACTGAAACAGTGAAAAAGAAATTCCTTAAGGACTGAAGATTTTGGTCGTTCTGTGGTTGTACAGCAGCATGCTCCTGACTGATGACCACCATCATTACTGCATTCTCAGCTCAAAGGCATGAACATCTTATATTGCTGTGGGGGTTAATCCTGCATCCATTGAGAATATAGGGACTTTGTCACTTCTGCAGAGTGGAATGGGGCAGGCCTGGGTTATGGTATAAGGAAGTATAAAGTGTAAAGGAAGTAATTGGAAAGCTCTTCATGGCTGGCTGTACTGTTGTGACTCCCATTAATAATAATGATTATGCAGTGTGTTACAAGTATTTCCCCTATGCACCTGATGAGCGTCCTTGAAGCAGTTTGTGCAGTGTTACAGAGCTGAATGTCCTAGCTAACTAGCAGCAGTGGTGAGGAAAATTAAACAAAATATGACACTAGTAAATAGATTTACATCTGTAACTGCTGTCGCTTTGAGTTGCTTTTCAGTCATCACATGTCCTCTTTATGCAAGGCTGGGGAAACCATTACGGGTATTATTATAAAGAGACAATGACACCTCCTTTACCAAAATGTAATCTTTATGAGAGTTGGGACACATTTTCTGCCTGAACATGTTTCTGAAGATGGAAAGAGTAATATTTTTGGAATAAGGAATGGAAGGATGCTTCTGCCGTTCAAATCTCCAGTTGCTCCTAGAACTAGAATGAGGGATAAAGTGAGGTTAATGAGGTGTGTTTACTTGGTCTCCTCTTAAGCATAAGGAGTCAAAAGACATGGTTGCTGGGAGAAATATTCTAACATTTCTTGGTTGGCTTGTATTAGCTAGTTACATGGTTGCTTTGCAGCTTTGATCTTTTCTCAAAAAGAAACAAACCCCTTTACCTTTAAATGTAATTTGCAGCAGAGAACAATTCCTGAACAAAGAACAGCAAAGGATGTGAATTGCAAAGGCCACTTGTGCAGGATACTGGGAAATAATGATCATGTGGAAAAAGTACACAGTTTAATTAAGCACATTGATTAAATCAATATGATTCAAATACCTTAGTGCTCCAATCAGCTTAATCTCATTAAATGTAATTCAGGCCTCGATAATTGATTAATAATGCATTATAGTTTATGAATTATTGACTTCAAGTTATAATAACTGTGCCTACTCCCTGCATGGCAGCAACCAGTGTTGCATGTTAATTATTAAAGACTCATGCTCTGTTCTCTTGAATAACTTTTTTAAAGCTGGAGATGACACATCTCCTAATGAAATGGGGATCAAATTAGATCAATGCCTTATTGGAGTTAGCCCACCCAAAAGGAAAATGCATTCTTTAAAGGAAGCTCTCATCTAACAGTGCTGAAGTAGGGAGGCAGAATGACCTGCTTTGATTAGTAATGATCTTTCGAGCAGTCAGAAGAACTGCCTGTAGCAATTCAGCTGAAGTGCTAACCTGGCATTGTGCTTGTTGGAAACAGTTCACAATGGCAAGCACATCTGTTGTTCTCTTAATGGCATTGCATTCTGTACTTTCTCCAACACACATACACACGGCATAACCAATGCTCCCGAGCCCTTAGGTCACACCTGTTTGCCAACTATTCATAGAGCAATTCAGTTTCCAATATTTCTGTCTGGATGCTCAGTGGTTTCTGTGGAAAGGATGAATATGCTTTTATAATAGTGGAATATTCCTTTAGTGGTAGTTACCCATACTCATGGCAAGGGAGTTGCAACTAGATGATCTTTAAGGTCCCTTTCAACCCAAACCAATCTATGATGATAATTGCAAGTGTCATACAACAAAAAGCACCATTGCTACTACTGATGAAAGTCTCAGGGAAGAAACCAATACTTTAAGAAAGCCTCAGCTCCTGAAGTAGAGGCCTTCTATTAAATGACATTTCCATTGAATCTGAACAGAAGATATTGTCTCAGATTGTCTTTCTGCCTACTTAGGTACTTAACGTGATCCAAATTGCAATTTTATGCAGAGAAGTCCACGAGCATTACACTTCCTTAAAGTATTCCATTTATGGAATATTTACTGCTTTTTTATTTCATCTCCTTCTTTTCTATTTCTATTCCTTACTTGTGATTATATTTAAAAATGAACAGATTTTATTGTGTATAGAAATTGAATGAGAAGATTATAGCAAACTGTGGAGGGGAAAAACAAAATATTTTTGCTTGATTCTTGTGTCTGCAATAGTGATTTTTTTTTTTTTATCTGCATATCCCCTTGAGTTGAAGATTTATTCCTAATTTGTGGAGGTGCTGGTTTCTCTCTTGCTTTGTACCAAACACTTTGTTTTTGGTGACAAGAAGTCAGCTGTAGTGAAAACTGTGATTCTGTTTTAATGCAGTAAAGAATGGATGAATAAGGATGTCATGTATTCTGCAATGCTAAATAGTTACAGAATTGTGAATATGAACTTTTTCTGCTTGAATAGGTAGTTTGTCAGGCATCTAAAGCCAAAGTAAAGCTCTCTAAATATGTAACACCAGCAGTGTGTGCTCTAAATTTTTCAAGATTGTCTTTCAATTTGAAACATCTTTTCTTTCTTTTTTTTTTTTTTTTTTTTTTTTCTTTTCTGATATCCCAGTCATAACAACATGGCAGCCCATTGCAATGCCCTGAATGGTGTGCTATTTACAGACAAATTTCTGCAAAATTGTGTTCCTGTTTGAATATTCAGTCTGCAACCATAAAGGTGGAAGCTGGTTGAGTGGAATATGAAATTTGTGAGATAGATTTGGGACTGTCTGCGGACTGAGGCCAGTGTTTTTCATAATGAATCACTTGTTCTTTGACCTCCAGCATTCGGTGGGACTCACTCAGCTAGCACAGCACTGATGCCACGGTCAGCCTTCTGTGAGTTTGGCAAAATACCTATTAACATATTGAATCCAATGGTCAAGACAGCAAGCAGAGCACAGAAAACACTGAATTGAAGATCATGAAAAATGTGCCTTGGAGCATAAGCAACTAGCAATGTTATTTTGCAAAAGGAGAAAGCAAATAGTGTAATCTCTTTCCTCTCCCACCCTTTGTGCATGCTAGTGGGACAACTATCTGAAGTGAGATAATTTGTGCTGCTATGGATCTTCTTCATTCATCTCTAGTTTTTCACAGTGGTGGTGTGTGTCTGTGTGTCATTTTTTTATTATTATTATTTTTAAAAAGAACCTTCATTCTGAAATTTGGAGATTTGTTCTAAGTTCCCTTCTTAGTAGATTGTGCTATGCAGTTTTCTTCCCTTTCTTTAATTTTTGTTCTATTGCCCTTCCTTTTTTTTTTTTTTTTTTTTTTTTTTTTTTTTTTTTGAATTATTAGTCTCATCTTTGTCCTAAGAGACTTGTAACCTTTGCATATCCTTTCCAGAGAATAAATATTGTTATTAACAGCATTTTCTGGAATATGAGTTAGCAATGTCTTCTTGGTTGGTACAGACTTGGGCTAGAATATCAGTAGCTCTCAGCACTGTATATGCCCCATTCTTCCAGTGTATCAGAGCCTTTTCTGAAATGTTAATGAATTAAACATCTTGAAAATCTAAATCAGTACATAACTGTCATAATTATTTTCATTAGTGATTTGTTTTTAAATGCCTCTGAGGTGCCTTCTCGCAGGTGCATGGTACAACTTGGATTTTTGATATAAGGCATTGAAAATTCTGAATGAAACTGGAAAAGGTTTGGGGGAGTTCATGCTTATTTCTTATTGCTTCAGAAATTTATAGACAGCTGTTTGGAACACACCTGTCTTACAACACCCCTGTGTCCTAGCCTTGCTGCAGTGGAGTTACAAGATTCTATCACAGTAATAGGTTGTCCAAATTCTCACCTTCATAAAAGGGGGAAAAAATAATTCATCATCTCTCCCTTAGGGGGAAAGGCTTCAGAAAGACCTGCAGATGCTGTGCTTCCAATGGTCAATCTGTGTATCTGGTAGAGGTATTGAAATATAGCCCATCAGAGCCTCCAGACAGCTTTTACTCCCTGAAATGGTGAATGAACATTGAAAGGCTACTAGGCTTCTCTTATCAACTTCAAATCACGGCATGAAGGAAAGGAAAATTAAAAAAAAAAAAAAAAAAAACAAAACAAAAAAAAAAACACCAACAACACAACAAATGTGTTTCAGTGAGCTGCACATTTCCCCTCTCCGGCTATAAATTCCAGTCACATATGGTACTGTGGGGCATACGCTAAAAGGTCAATGTGGTACTGTATAAATTAGCCAGGGAAGCATTCAAATTGAGTTAAATTTGTTCTCAATGTGACAAAGAGAGGCTCTGTGAGGGAGGACATAATTTTAGGGTCAGATTGACTGCAGACTGAATATTGTTATAAGCAATATGCTTAGAAGGGGTGAAGAGCTAATGCTTATGCCTCAAGGTAAAGCAGAGGTCAGGAAGGGGTTTCTTCCAGCTGGTCACAATGTTGCCCAATTAGTTATGTGTCTTTACTGCACAGGTTATTGTTTTTCACCACTTACAGGCTCTACAGCACCTCCTGATACAGGGTAAAGTGGGTTGGCCTGGAGGTAGTTGGGTTTGCTGCTGCACACCTGTTTCTAGCTGACAAAACAATCAGTTGATTGCAGATTTCAGCTTCCTGCTGGAGTTGTGGATGGTACGGTAGTTTGTGGAGCACTTTTTGTCCTTAAAGGCCAGTAAGAGGGACTCATGGCTGCTGAGGTGGAGACTTGCTGTAAGGTAAGAAACTGGAGTTTTGTAGTGGAGTTTTACACAAGCATTGCCTGCGTACAATGTTCTTTTCTGCCTGCTCTGTCTTGTCTGCTATCTGTAAGGCAATTAAGAAGTGCTCCTCTAAGAAAAGGAGATGAGCTGCTGAGCTGTCACAGTGACCAATTGTCCTCCTTTCTGTTTAGTTGTACCTCCTCTTTGCTAAGTATCAGGCAAGCTGTGGTCAGGGAGTGAAGGGCAGGTCAGTTGGCAGGTTGCTCTTGTGAAAAGGAGTAATCCATAGCTGGAAAGCTCACTGAGTGTAGCATATGTATGGGCTGATGTCAGGCTCAAATAAGTGCACTTGCTGTCACAGAGAACGGTGTCTGTCTCCAGTATTTTTTTCTTCGCTGGCCCAGATGCTGTGATTGCAGATTGAGCTAGATATACATTGCTTTTTGGTGCCTGATGATCTCATGGGAACAAACTATTCTTTGACCTGGACTCAGTAATGAGATTGGACAGAGCGGGCAAAGTGTGGACTCTACTACTCTCCTAATAAACTATTGCTGTTGGTTTCGGAACTCAACTTAGAGATAGGTTAGGGGAAGATGGTTAAGTCTGGCACAAACTGTGCTAAAGAATTGCTAGGTTGTGGCAGGAACAATAGCACACCCTGCTTCCAGAGAATCTGCTACTCTTAGATGTTCTCTCACTGTTCTCTCATAATCCAGTGAATCTTGCATTTTGCAGTCTCTAACCATAGGCTTCTGCCATGCAGAGGCAAACACGTCAATATACAGAGCAGGCAGACCACTGGGAAACACTGTGGGTGTCATCATAACTTTCATGTTGTTGTCATCTTTACCCTTTAAATCTTGGCTGACTGGTTTAGAGGGACTGTCTATTGCAACTTACTTTAAACAAAATAAACATTTTTTAAACTCACTTTAAAAAATACACAACTTGTTTTAAAACAAAAAAGCCCTAATACTTCAAGGCTTTGTAAACTTTCTGGATAACAGTGTTCCAATTTCTGGATTTCATGTTAGGAGCTATGTGCTTCTGTCTAATAAAGGCTGACCTAACTAGTCGTGTATTATAAATTACTGGTGTTGTTTGGGTTGTATGGAGCAGCTTTACTACTTGTTTGCCAGAGCTGCAGGCAGGTTCTTCTACTACTCTGCCCACGTTGATGCGAGCAGTTCCACAGTCATGTGAAACATAGTGGATAGTATTCCTTTGTGTTGATTCTAGTATTAATATACCAGAGAGCCTTAGTGGGTGAGGGGACACTTTTGCAATGCATGGTGTGTGCTTGGTTTTCCCTTGTTTTGGTATCTGTAATACTGAACACCTGCTATTTGTAATTTTTATGTGTAAATTGGTTTTGCTGTGAGCTTCTCTGTAGGTTTCTATTTGATCTGTTTAACTGAGTTTCATTTCTCTAATTCTAGAACAGGATCACTTCTATGTGACTGATACAGCCAATCTTATCTCAGTAAAATAAGTACAGCAGTATATTGAAACTCATAGTTTTGCAGGCGCCACTGGCTGACACTTCTTGTTGCTTGTAACTGACAGATTCTAGAAGAAATTTGCAGTTAATGGGCTGCAGTTATATATAAAATGAAATAAGACTGAAAATACACTGTAATGATTTTTAAAATACTTTTCAGTTAATGAGAGGATTTGTCCATCTCTACATCAGAGAAACTTGTTAGCTCTCTGAGCTTGACCAACTGTTTCTAATGCAGAAATAGAAATTGCCAATAAACAAGTGGAGACAGCTGCTACGTTCAGACTGTAAATGTGCTGATAAGATCAACTAGTTGACAAGTGACATGGTAGATGCTGCAAAGTGCACCAGTGTTTGTAGAGAGCTGAACTTGAAGGGTATCTTTTCAGATTTTTTTTTTTTTTATTATTTTTTTTTTTTGGTGACTGATGGATATTAGTTTCTAGCTGACAAAACTAGATGCATCAGGTCTTTCACTCATTTTAGGTTGCTTTTCTTTTTCTGCAATTTCTACTGCTTCATTTTGTTACATGACTTTGCAGAATTGAGTAGCAGAAGGAAAAATACTAGTCAGTGTGTCTCCTGTTTCCCTGGTCTTCTATTCCAGAAGAGAGGAGGGGAAGGGGAAAAGCAAAAAACAACACAGGAAGCTATTGAATTTTGAAGTCACCATTTACCTGTTATATGTGTAAGCAGGCTGCCCAAATATTGACATAGGACTCTTATAGTCCTGTCAGAACAATTTTTCTTAAGGCATCCTAGAGATGTTCCGTGCCTTTTCTCTCCACTCCATCTTACCTTTACGTTAATGAAGTTTGCATAATGGAATTAGGTCCCAGAACCAACAGGACTTGTTCCAGATCTTAACTTTTTCCCAAAGAAGGCATTTTCTCAGTAACACTCAGAAAATATCTATCAAATCACCAGCGCATTTAGAATTCAATTTTCTCTCTCAATTGCAATTGTCGTACTACTTAGTTGTGGCTGGAGCAGGGGGGAGTAATTTCTCTGCCACTTGGTAATTTTTTTTACAAGCTTTTTCTCTTCTGTCTTCATTAAAGTTGTTTAACAAACTGTTTTGAAGATTTGCTTGCTTAGCCAGGTTGCTGTTTTTGTCTGAAATGGACAAGATGTTAGGTGAAATAAGCTGTATTTTGTATTAAAAATCTGGTGGGGTGAACTGGTGGGTAAGCGTGAGTGAATGAACAAGTCAGAATGGGGTTGGAGGTATATCTTGACCCACAGATAAATGAGGAGTTTTGGATGACTCGGGGAAAACATGAAAAGGCATTATGGAATTGTCTTGTGAGTCTTTGCCAAGTGTTCTAGACTTTTTTTTCTCCCTTAAGAAAAAGCAGACCTACTACAAGTTCCCATTTTCTTTCCTCATTCTTCCCTTGGTCTGAACTTACTGATTTCATACCATTTTATTTTACTTCATTTTATTTTTATTTTTTTACTGATCTGCAAACACCACTTTTCTCCTCAAGTCTGAAAATGAGACATAATAATGATTGATGCAGGAATATTGTAGCACTCTGCAAAGGTGTATGTATGTACTAATTTTGGGAAGCATGGGTGGGTTTCAATATGAAATTGACAGCTATGCTGTAGTATCATGATATAAGACAACATAACTGAGGAGGGACTATTCTGATAATATTTAGGTTCCAGATTCAATTAATTTTCATGACTGATGAACTAAATACCAAAGCAAAAATAGGAGGAAGTACTCTGAAGTCATGGTTCATGTGGAAATTCAATTCTCAAGTGAATGTGGATGACACAAAATACTTCATAATTGGGACTTTGGAAACTGAGCTTGAACTCAGTGTCTGATATGTATGTTATCCTTTGGCAATTTGCTTGTTCTTTAAAACCCTGTGTTGTTAAACTGGAATATGCTTGAAACATGTGAAGTCTTTCAGAAGATGATGAGTGAGATTGGGATTTATTTTTGCTGGCATCAGGCTTTGACAAGTCTTCCAAAGGACCTTTAGGTACCACCATAAGCACCTACCTGAAGACTGTGACTGAAGTGAAAATGAAGAAAAAAGGTGGACAGTTGAGAGGGCAGAAAGTCCTTAAATACATCATTGGTAAGGCTGTACCTACAGGAAGAAAATGTAGGGAGGCGTTTATTGTAAAAATGAGTCAGTAGTGGATAAGTGGATAACACAGCAGAAATTATCTGTGACTTTTTTTCTTTGTGCTTGCTGTGCTGGAGTAATTTCTGAAAAACGATGTCTTAGTCTTATTTATTTATTTTTTTTTTTTATAGTGTTCCCTCCCCTGTAACGTGGTGTAAAAGGTGCAGCCAGTGCCAAGGTCATTCCTTTCCCCTTCTTGACCAGCAGGAGACAGGGTAGACTCTAACAAGATTAGTGTCTCATCTGCTTTGTCATTTCATAGCGTTGCAGGTCACCCTAATGCAGCTTGGGAATTTGTATTGTAGCAGAGTGGGAAAGTGCATTCAGTAGAGCAGGCATCGAAGGCTGTTCTTGAAACACAGTCCTGTAAATCCTGGCCCCTGGCAGCACAAGCTGTTTAGTTATGTTTTATGAATCAGGTCGTATAGTGTCTGTCACAGCTTCCAGATGCCAAACTCCTGTGACAGCTTTGTCAAGCATTTTGAAAGGGTGAAAATACAGCAAGAGGGTCACCGTGAAGCATAATCCAACACACAGGAATTGTTCTGCACAAAGAGCAACTAGCCAGAGGCAAAAGAATAAGCAAGAGATGTGAAGGCCTCTGGAGTCTTGTTGCCCCCACTCTCTATATTCTGCCTGCGTTTAGCACTTACTAACTGTGAATGAGCAATAAATGTAGCTACATGTAGTCTATGTGCTGACATAGGTGATGGGCCTGCGAGCTATGTGGAATGTCTGTAGATAGACTTGAAACAAAGCTCCTGCTCATCGCAGCTCAATCAACACTCAGCAAGGTGACTTGCTGCTTAATTTCTTTCACATCATACCCTTTTAATCAGAACGCTCCCAGAATCCACCTTCGAGCTTGTCAAGCTTCTTTCCCACCAGTTGGGATATCACTTGGAATGCAGATACTGCGACCTTATTTGTTAGCTTATCAAGATGTGACTTGAAATTGGGCTCAGCCCAGATAAAATAATTGCTGTTTGCACACAGGGTAATGCTGGTAAGATGCTCCCCACGAGGCCATCTGCTAACCTGCCTCAAATGTAATTTAATAGAAATCAAATAAAATAAATCAAATTAAAGCATGCATCTAATACATACAAGCTCTGAAATGAATTTGTATTACAAACAGGCAGTGAAACTGAGTGGTTGGTTTCTTCATCCATGAAGAAAGCTTGCTAACTAATATAGAAAACAAAAATAATTTAAGGAGACCTTTTGATTTTGAGGTTCATGGGGATGTTAGATGACAGGTGAAGGTTGTTATTTGTATTCTTGCAGTTAGAAAGCATTAGGTAGATTTTTTTTTTGCAAACAATGTATTGGTGTAAGAAGCTTTGTTAGACACAGAAGGACAATGATTCATCTTTGCAATTCTTGCCATTAGCCTGTCATGACCATGATTTGCAGTGATTTTCTTTTATTTAAATAAGTGATTCTTTTAAAAGCATTCTGATAGTTTATAGAGCAGAAGATGAAATGGTAGTGAATGCTCTGAAATATAATGGTTTCAGTGTGAGTGCTTCGTGTCAAGAAAAGCAGAACTCATCCTAGGGATCCGATGGTGCTGTAAAGAATGACTGAGCAACAATGTATGGATTTGAAAGCTGGAAGAGTTCTGCTAGGGAAATGTTGAGTTGAAAATGAAGGAAGGCACCTTGACTGAAGAAACATGTTACGCACTATCAGTTTCCTGAAGCTAGTCTGTACTACGCGTCAGAAATTCAGACTGATCAGCAGCCATCACTCATACTGTTAAATTATTTGACAAAAATAACTTTATAAAGATTTTTAAAATAAATTGGATATCAATTAAACTATTAATTAAAGAACAAAAACATCTTTTGTATGAAAACTCCCACTTTTGCAGTGATACGTAATGTAATGTGAAAGGAAAAGCAACTGAATCCTGGACATTACATGTTTACTTCTACTAGACATGTTTACTTCTATTAGTTTGCCTTCTGATACTGCCAAGGCTTTTCTGCAGACTGAGTCCTTTATTCATGAGTAGCTTTTTTTTTTTTTTTTTTTTTTTTTTTCTCTCCTCTGTGCTTTGTTGTAACTTTTGGGAGAAAGAGGAAAAAAAAAAGTTCCTTTGCCTAGCCTTTCTGCCATCTTATTCCTAAGAAGAAATATTTTTCCTCAGACTAGTAGTCTTCCTAGCTTGACATTCAGCTCCCCATCATGATTGATGCAGAAAGACATGATTCATTAGAAATCACTTCACAAGCATCTGAAGGGAAGAACTTCTTTCTGACCTTAGATTGTGACTGCTCAGTGTCTTACCATGTACTGCTCGAAACTTTCTCATGTTATCTATTTTATTGCACTGGCACATTTTGCTCTGCCCATCTTTCTGTTGAGTATTCTGAGTTTCTGATTATGCCATGGGTTCCCGTTTCTCTGGTCATCCTTAGGGTATATCAGTAGTCGAACTTGCTTGTGGTATGAATTTACTTTCTTTTCATGGCCTAAACAGCTACTGAGAGCCTGTGTTCTGATGAGGGTTTGAAAACAATCTGTTAAAATGCTAATATTTCTAGATTGCCATTTGGCAGTAGGGGAATTGGGGTTAGGACTAGCCACTAATATTAAACCAGTTACTGATATGAGTTGTCCTAAACATTTCAGGAGGGAAAAGTGATGAAGTTCCATTTATCATGTTTTAGACACAAAGTTTTAGTGCATCCCACTTAGTTCTTTATCATGATAAAATTATTTATGTAGAAGTAAGCTTCTCGTCAAGGCTGATGGATGCAGGGATCTGCACCAATCCTGGATGGACAGTAGGATGATCTGTTTAAAGATCTTATTTCCACATCACTGCGGTGCTAAACATTTCCAGTTCAGTCAAACCCTTTGTGCACGTTATATACATCACATAGTCTAGAATATGAAAAATGTTTTTGCTTATGTCATTTTGCAAGGTCATGGGGATGACACCAGTTCTGTTGTCACAATGATCTCACTGAAAAGCCTTTTATATTGTTTGTTTTCTTGCATTCTTTTGCTCAATTGTATGGGGAGTTCATCTAAGAACTTGCTATCAAGACCAGATTCATTGTTCAAAATTAGAAGACCAGTTCTGGGGGGTTTTCCTTATGTTTCTTGTATGTGGAAAGAGAGAACTCCTTTTGGGATCAGCTCTTGGCAAGACAGTTCTAGAACAGTGGTGAGGTAAGAATCGATTTACTGATATCCCAGATGAGGTGAATTGGCAAAAGGTTCATTATTAAGATGTTGACACAATTAAGTATTAGAAGGTGCATTTTGTAGACTGTTTTCTTTCCTTTTTCTCCCTTCCTATGAGTTTTTCATGTGTACCAAAGCACACAAGTTAAAACCCTCATAGCTTGCTAACTACAGGAGAAATACATGATAATATTTTTAAGAAACATTCCCTGACAGGATATTTCTAGAGCAGTGGAGTGATAAATATCAAATCAAGTGAAGACCAAGAATTTAATTTTTCCCATCAGAGCCAATCTGCAATGCTTTTTACCTTGACAAAAATTGATATTTTATCCCTTTGATAATGGGATGCTCTGATTGCACTTCCTTTTAATATATTTTATTTCTTACAAGTCGTTCCCTGAGGAAGACCTCAAGTCAGAGACAGATTGGATCTGTACCTCTTAAAGACACAACCCTTGTTTAAGAATGAGCATTACTTTATGATGCAGGTGGCATTAGGTGGGGTTTAAATTTCTGTTCTGTACAGGCAAAAAGCTTCAATTTACTACAGAACTCATCTTTGGTAGAGCAGAATTGCTTGAAGGACTAAACAGGAAAGTAAGTTTTCTGTTGTGAAATTTGGCTGTTTTTCCCAATGGGAGAGAAATGTTGACAGGTGCTCTATTTTCCATGCCCATTTTAGGGCTAACAGACCAAGTTGTGGGTCCCAAGTTGATCTTTGCCTCCTGTGGTAACAGACTGGGCAAAACATTGAGGTCTTCACACAGTTTTTGACCATTCCTCTCCTGCCCAGATTCAGCAAGGAGCTATTCTAGAAAAGTAAGGGCTTCAGAAGTGGATCCATAGAAATAAGAAAGAAAATAAAAGCTTGTTGGGTTATCTCTGTCCCCAGATACTGCAAGATTGTTATGTACAGAATGGCTTCTAGTGCTCTGGGCAACGTATTTTTAATGCTAACTTCTACCTCTCCACAGGGGAGACTCTTCAATATAATTCACTGATATTCAACCTAAATGTTCCTCTGTGAAGTTTCATCCCATTAACCCTGGCTTCACCCTGGTTTAGTACTGTAAGCAATTCCTTTTGCTGCTGTGCCTGTTCGCAAAGTGATGGCAGTGAAGGGCATGGGGGTGTTACACTGGGGTAAAGGCTGTCTCTCATAAACAAAAAGCATAGGTTGAGGCATTGCTCAGCGTGAAAGCCATTTACTCCTGGAGTGTACTCTGGGGGCATCCCCACTGCAAGTGATTCCTGCTGCAGACTGTCCTGTCCATCTGCTACCCTTGATTTCTGCAGAGGAGCTATTAAGGATATCCACAGAGCTGGGGATGTGGCCTGAGGGCAGCTTATGGTTCAGAATTCAAAGCTCTGATGCTCTGCCCTGTAGGTGCACGGTCAACTTGATCCCTTCAGGGATCAGATACTCAGAGGTCTCTCTGGCCAGGGATGTCACCAGAAAGTGCAGAATTGCTGTTGCTCTCACAATACTGAAATGTGCCCTGCAAATGAGATAGATGGGCTGTGGGTGAATAGTGGATATGTAGGATGAAATGTAAAAGTAAAGGGTGAGAATATTTGCTGTTGTGGAGCTGAAGCCTTATTAAAGTCCTGTCTGTCCTATTTGGGCAAATTCTTTCTAAAGTATCATGTGTCACCAAAATCCCATTAAACTGTCACATAAATTATCAGAGTTTCCTTTTTCCATCACTGCGGATTACCCAGGGAGATATTTCTATGACAATGGAAGCTTTTTCAGTCTGCTCCTCCTGCCTGATTTCATTTCAGATGAAATCCTTCTCTCGGAAAACAGCCCATGGATTTCATAGCTCTATGGATTTCTGTACTCAGCCTGTGCAGCAGTTATGCTGCAGGTCTCTGCTGCACTTATGGCCTGCCCGTATCTTCTTTTAGGCATGGGAACATTTAGGGCAATAATTCCACTGCGCTGTTTATAATGAATGAGAATAGGATTGTAGCCTGTTTTGATGGATCTCTGCTCCAGTGTCTTCCAGTCTTTTGGGCAGCCACTGACTGGCTCCTCTCTCAGCCCAGTGTTGTTATCCTGATATGAAGAACCCAGAAAGTTAGAGCCACAAGCACACCTAACTTGAAAATATTTCCCTTTTCTACTTGCCATGTCTCAGGGGTGTTCCATTTCTGCAATGCAATCTGTGTTTTTCCTATGCTGGTTGAAAATCATATGGATTGATGGTCAGGACATGGCAGTACAAAATACTTGAGTATCTGAAATCGCCTGCTGCCATAGAAAAAATTAAGACTAATGTGTGTGTTATGGAAGCAGGCGATGATGGAGCTTTGCCTGCTTTTGACAGAAAATCTGGAACTCCATACATCAGCTACCTAGATAATCTGTTGTGAAGATTCTTGGAGATTATTTTATTATTTATTTGGTGCTTTCAAAGGGCACACTAACACATGCACAGAAGCTTGCAACTAGTAGACTTAAGGATAATAGAGGAGCTTTGGAAGGTAATTATTAAAGAAATCCCAGTAATTATATTATTCTGTTCTTAAAAGTTCTAAGACTGTCAGTAATGGAGAGGGCAAGAGAGAATTTTCTATACCTATTTTTGATCTATTTGTGTGAAGAAGTCCTGATGATGAAAATATCATGATGAAATAAAATATTTCTGATGTCACTAATGGCTAATGTTTAACACTTTTAACTATCTGATCTTAAATAGCAAGCAGATGCCTTGCATTGCAGAGATAAAAAGAAGTGGTTGAGATGCTGTGTAGACTGGAATAGTGATTCCAGCAGCTCTCAGGACAGAAGAGTTCATTACAGAGGACTACAGGGTTTCATGGATCAAATTTCTAAAGGGGCAACTAGGATGCCCTAGTGACGAGGATGACCTATGTAGCTATAGGCATAGTCCTGACACTATTCCAGGAAATGTAGTGGAGTGGCTTGATGCAAGACTTGTGTGAACAAGGACCTAAAGGAAGTTAGTGTAAATATGCAGGCACACCAGTGAATGTGAGTAAGTCACTGCAGACTGGGACCAGCAGCAATAGGATGTCAGGCTGCACCAGGGCTGGATGCTTTATACCCACATGCATCTCCCCAATCATCTCTGATTCAAAGGTGAATGAATTCATAAAACCCATGCACAAAAGGAGGTTGCCAAGCAACTTGGATCCTGAAACACCCCCACCACGCTATGAAGGTAGAGAAAAGCTAGCCAAGGCAATTTGTAGTGTTCACTTCTTTGCCATAGGTAAGAGTAATAATGCATATAATGTAAGTGTGTTTAAGGGAGAAATAGCTCCTTGATAATTCTGGAAAACAACAGCTGGTCCTGCCAGACTCTGTGTTCTGCCTCTGTCACAAGACATGTCTGCTTCTGCAGCATTTAGCCAAAAGCAGGGTCAGCAAGGAGACAGTAACGTTGGGGTGGGGGAAGAATGGGGGAGGAAAGAATTGTATCTTAAAGTAACTGAAAGACTGACAACTAGAGGAAAAGCTTTAGGAGGAGAGCAAAGTGTCTGACACAGATTCTGCCTCAGATCAGTCTCATGTTTTCTGTGATCTCGGTATTTGAAGTAATTTTTTTTTCAAACTTTAATATATTCATTGTACATCACACCATATCCTGTCTTCTCTCTGACTTTGCGTAACTATGCAGCCTTGGGCATATCAGATGTATCCAGAGCAGGACGCAGCCGTGACATGCATGGAAGAGCTACATTTGGTGCTCCTTTTTCCCTATCATTTGACACTCAGAATAAGCTGTAGTGGTCACAGATAATTAAGTTGGGAGGGAGAGTTAGCGTTCTTGGTTTGTCTCCTATGTCCTGGGGTAAACGTGACCCTTTGATCTGTGCAATGCTCATGATAAATTCATGCTGTATTTAGAAATAAAGGGAGGAAAAAAAAAATAAACACAACGCACTGCGTTTTAGTGGCCCTGGGCTTGGGGGTAAAGGAAAGAGAGGTATGCAGAAGCACAGCCAGAAAAATTTGAGTCAAGACCTGGATCTAGGTTGAATTTCTCACATGCTGTGTATATAATTCCCTTTGACTCCTTATAAAATCCTGTGTTGTTTCAAAACCTTCTCCCTTTACAAATGGCACAGCCCAAATCTCAGCTTGATATAATTTAGAACCTTAGCCCAGGTCAGGGCATCTGGAACTGCATTTCCTTTCCTTTCTGTGCTCGTCTTGATGAGGGATGCTGCTGTGTTAATGTGGTTTTGTTCTTTTCTTTCAGGCTGCTCTTTCCCCAACTGATGCCATGATTAGTAACATCAAAGTCACCTCTTAGTGAATCTTGGTGATGGCATAATGAGAGGAGGATCCCTACAACAGACAGGAGATTAAGCAGCAAGTTAGCAGTGCTGAAAGAACAAAGCTCTTATTTTCATGCATATATCCACAGTTAAAAATGAGTGAAGAGAAGGGGAGATGGGAAGTAGGTGATACATTAGAATTATTACTCAAAGGGTTTTTGCTCAAAGTTTTGCAAGAGGCATCAGTGATGCTTTAATCTCTCATCTCTGGTTTTGTTGGTGCCACGTTAAATCCTGGCCATGTCGAAATGTAACGCAGAGTAATGAGACAAGATCTGTTGGATGAGGCTTTATGTAGCATGAAAAGGTTCCTCTGCTCTCTCTTTTTATTATTTACATTCCTGGAGAAGGTTATGTGTCATGTGGGCTTTGCAGAGATAAATGGCTAACCTGAGCTTTCTGGCAGCTTCCCCAGAACTTGGGAAGGATTCTGCCTAAGCATTGACCAGAGGATTTTGAAGACTTGAGCTCTGTTCTGGGCCCCGAGGGATGTGTTTGAGAACTTGTAGCTCAGTGTCATGAAGATAGGTGTGATGTGGCACACTAGGTAGTCACAAGAGGCTTAGGATTGAAATAGGACATAGGAAGGGTAGCTGAGCACCAGTGGAAACCAGCAGGCTATGCTGGGTAGCACTGAGCTGGCCCGATCAGGACTGCAGTAACAGGGCAGGAATGAAGTGAAGCAGCTCAGCTAAGTGCACAAATCTTGGCTGGTGCTTTCCAGCTGGTGAGCTGAGCACAGCTGACCAATGCTGCTGTCTACTGTTTTCATAAGCTGCAATGTTTATCACAGTTATCACAACAATTTCAAGGCAGATAAATTACTGGATATGCTTTACAGTTATAAGATTGAGTGATTTCTGCCTGTCACAGAGTCAGGTCTGTCTTTCCCAGGTGTCTCAAGGGTAGCAAGTGTTATGGCCATAACATCAACTCTCTGCTCTATTTAGTGCTTCATTAGTCTTCACGCTGGGTGCAGTATGGGGGGAGAGCAGCACTTTGATATGGGATTTGGCTGCAATGCCTTCTGCGAAGGGAACAGGCACTTAACAAGATCTGCAGTTTGCCTACTGGTACGGACCTTTGTTATGACTCTCCTGTGGATGGGATGTCTGAGTTGCAATCGTGCTTGTCAGGAGGGGAGCTATTAAAAGAAGCTTTAACTGGAGTGGAAAGAACTCCCTGGTTGAACCCTACAGCTGTGGGCTGCCACTGTTGTCACCCAGAGGGAAACAGTGTAGATAATGTCTGCCTGCTCTCTTTACCCCAACCATTTCCTGGGTTTTAAGATAAGGAAACTCTAGAAGCTTTTCTCACATTCAAATGAGGACAGACAGGCATATCGGTCTTGAGAAGAAGAACAGAACTCAGGTCTCTGGCAGTCCCACAGTATTTGCAATTAGCAGAGATGAGAAAGTCCTTGCTTAGTTTTTTTTTTTTTTTTTTTTTTTTCTTTTTCTTTTTCTTTTTCTTTTCTTACTTTGAGGGAAGAATCTCTCAATTAACATGCTGTGTGCTCTCCCAATGTACAGAAGAGACAAGAGTTGTTAAAGCTGTATTCATCAATTGCAAGAGAACATGTTTTATTTTGCTTTGTGCTATTTACAGCTGTTGTCCATTAGGAGTCCTCAAGAGCCTCATTCTCCACTACAACAGCACAGTCCCATAAGTTTAGCTCAGCAATGAGCCTGCAAAACAGCACTAAATCATGGAGATGGGAGAAAGAAAAAAATGTTTGGAAATGGCAAAATGCAGCTGATGTCTTTGTGAAAGCTAGTTTTTTGCTTGTTTCTATTAAAAAGCATTACTAAGGTAGATTGCAATGCACAGCATCTAGCTGGAGCAGAGTAGAAATTGTGTATTCTAATTTTGGGAAAAAAAAGGCAGAATGGCTGGGATGTGACTTGGGCACTTGGTATATTTTCAGTGATGTATATACGTAATTTGGGTTTATGATGTGTAAAAGTGTGGTATAAGAATAAGGTGTAAGAATGATTTAAAAAAATAAAAATGTATGGCTATTGAGAAAAGAGTTCAGGTTGCTTTACCGGACCACAGCAAGATTGTTCTCTATGAGTTCTTTGAGCTGACAGTGCAGTATTGCCCACCAAATGCTTAAGAGGAAGGCATGGAAGTGGGGAGAGTACAAAGGGGATTATTTCTAAATCTGTATGCATCCCTGAAAGACATAATTGTATTGTATTACAATGTACAGATTGAGCAGAAGTGTACAGAATATACATTTAAGAAGAATTATTGTTTATTCTTTCTCTGGGAAATGAGAAAATTTCACTTGTGTTCTCAGCTCCAGCAGTCTTTGCTTGTTGGCGAAATCTCTAAACAGCACTTTAATAGCACTATATTTTTCAGCTTGGTGTGCTACCTCCCCGTTTCACATTAATTGATTAATGATTTGTAAAGCATTTAGAAAACTGAAGGACAGCTTTGGGAGCCAAGGGCAAAGGAGCATAACTTGCTAATTCAGCATTTGTTTACAAGGGCACTCAGATGATACATTTCGTTGTGTTTTATGTCCTTTTACCTCTCCAAAGCCTGTCAACTGAGGTCCCTTCAATTCATGCAAGTGAACAGAGCTTGAGCTCTGACATCACCTGACAGAGCTGGAAAAAACATCACGGCATCATTGTGATTCCCTGACAGATACTGGTTTCCACTAAAGCAAATCTGTCAGGTTGACTTGTGACAGCTGCGTGAGCTTGTGAACGCCTCACAAAGGGATCATTTTAAGGCACCTCATTGCTTTGTCCTTTCCTTTTTATTTTCACTGCTTGGCAGGTGTCTCCCTCTGCCTTCTCCTTTTTCCTTGGCCCATCCGTGGAGTATGCTCGACACAGATGGGATCTTCAAAGAATCTGCTGTCAGAGTTGGTCTTTTCTAAGCATATGTATACTGAGAGATTTTGGAGATTTATAACTAGGCCAAATGTGGGTGCTTTTTCACAGGAACAGCAAATAACATATCTGATAACAAGGCAACTTTCTCTGCCAAGCTGCAAGTCTACTTTGAAAGGGGGGTTCATCAGAGCTTATCAATGGACTGTTTAGTAAGATTTTGATTAAAAAAAAACAAACAAACAAAAAAACACAACAACAGAAACTCCTTTCTGCTATCCCAAATTCCCACAGCTTATGTCTCCTGTGCCAAATGTATTACTAGAAACAGCTGAACTGCTCTAGTTGCAACTTCTGAAAATCATTCTTGCAAATCTGAGTCTGTGTCTACATTAACTGAAAACAGCAAAAGTAGTGGACTGTCTTAGCACGTTATTTCTAACTTTTATTGGATGCTTACGAAATGATGGTTAATTTCAAAAACTCTGCCTCTGCAGCTTTGATGAGTAACATCTTCAAATCTTTTCTTGTTTTACAGACAGTCGTCCATATGTCTTTCTAATGGCCCGTGTTCACCCTGGAGAAAGCAATGCTAGCTGGGTTATGAAAGGGACCCTAGAATTCCTTGTGAGCAACGATCCCATTGCTGATCTCCTGAGGAAATGTTTCATTTTCAAGATTGTCCCCATGCTCAATCCTGATGGAGTCATCAATGGCAAGTGAGTTGTAGTGGCATGTACTTTTTGTGGGGTTTTGCTGGGTTTCCCTGCAGGCTTCTTTCCTGTACACTGAGCAGGTCTTGTCTTGCATGTTTTGGGTCAGAAGAATTCTCTTTGCCTAGAACCTTGTGTTTTATTCATTCTGTTATTAATCTTGTATGGTAAATGTAATTCTTGGATATAGCCCAGTGCGCTGTCTTGCGTGGGTCAGATGTTTGTGATTCTGTACTGTGTGTGGCCATAAGGTGTCTCATACTGCATAGAGGTACCAGACAATGTGGATCTTGATTGCTAAATGGAGATCTGTCTGTTCTGCTAAATCAGCAGGGCAAATTTCACCTGTAAGGAGATATACTTGGGAATAACTGTCTTTAATGTTTTGCATAGCCTGAGTGAGGGAAGATGAGTAAGGATCTATTAAGTCTTCAAGTTTTCATGGAAACATTTCCATATAGTGAAGCTCCCTCCTTCTCCCACCTCCTTTTCAATCTTCTCTCCCACACGTTTCCTAAGAGATACCAAGTCTTTGTGAGCTTACAAAAATGCAGATTCATTTTTGCATTCTTTATATCTGCTTTTACACCAACCCTGCCCATCCACACTAACATACCTTCCTTCTCCTTTCCCAACAGATGAAAAAGTGTAAATTTGCTTATAATATGTTAAAGTGAAATGAAATAGATCACTTCAGAGCTAGTGAAAGAGGAATTCCCCTTGAGTGATTGACAAGTGTAGTATGATATGGTAGGTTTGCACTTGACTGTTTTTGGAGTGATGGTGAGTTGTGAACTGCTTGTAAATGGTTGTAAGTCTCTGTACTGTCTCTGATGCAGGGGCAGAAAGTTGTGACCACATCCCATCTGTAGCAGAGAAGCTGTGCATTTTGACCTGGTAATAAGGTCTTGCAGGTTTCACTAAGGACTGTGTCCTCTAGCTTGTTGGAACGGACTAATCTCAAAGCTGAAAGATGGTTTTAGACAAGCACTGTAATACATAACAAAGCATAGAGGTGCAACTTATCTTAAACTACAGTCACCCATCTGGTTTAGGTCAGGCTGTGCTGATCAGGTGTTGCAGGGGCAGAAAAAGGACCCTAAACAAGAACTTGAACTTGTTTGGCTCTAAATGAATTCATTTCAGTTGTGGGTGAGGGCTTCAGCAGAGAGCGACTTAGGTCTCTGTTCAGTCTCTGGTCTGTGACTCTGAACAGTTTTAGTGCTTCTACACTCCCCAGGACATGAGTGTGTCATGTTAGTAGTTTGGGAAGACTATTCTGAGTAGCTCAATACTGCCCCTGAGTATTTGAAGCTTCTGCTGGCACCAAATTCTTCCTTGATCCTTCCAGACAGCAGAAGCAAAAAAAAGGAAAGGTTGTGGCTTTTTTTCCCCTTTCTATTTTTCCTTTCACTGTGCTTAATTAAAGTTTCCAGCAGATGGAGGACTGGAGGGAACGTCTGACCTTTTTTTCTCCAGCTGTCAGGAGTGAGTATAGCAGAGAAGGGGCCCTCGAGAGGGAGGATGTGGCTCTCGGTGACACCTGGATGAAGTGTTCTGTCTGAGCACACGTCATACAGGAAGGTGTTTAGCCTTCCCTCATGCAAAGGAGCTTAAACTGTAGTTAAACCTGCCGACAAGTGAAAAAGTTTGGTAAGCCTTACATGCGGAGTAGGAGCAGGGCAAAAAAGACTTGGCCATGGCTTTGTAACTGATGAGGCCTGGGGAAGGGAGAGAACCATTCTTTTATGCTCTAATTTAAATGCTTGTAGGCTTTGAAGTCTTCTGTGGCTCAGATATTCTTGTTTCTTCCCACATGCTTTTTCAGTGGACTCAGGCCCTGCTACATGAACAGAAGCATTTCTTTCTTGGGCCTTGAGGCTTACTGACAGTTTAGTGAAAATAACTGAGCACTGGAGAAAAAAAAAAAAATCTTTCAGGCCCTTAATGTCTGTGTATGCGCATTCAGATTTCTTTAGCTATTAATGTTCTACCTTACCCAGGTTTAAGTGTCTTAGTAAAGCCTGTTGTCTTTCAAATCAAATCACTGCCAATGTTATGAGGAAACCTGTTTTCTGAGGAAACAGGTCTGTAGCCCATTCTCAACCATAACACTTCTAAGTAGTTATTTGCTACGTATTTTTTTACACCTCTAAAACACATTTCATGAAGCCACTTGTTTATCTTGGGATTCACAGTCCCTTTTGTGGAAGGGATTGACACAGTGAATGCGTCAAACATGCTGTCGAGGCCAACAATTGTCTTGGTTCTCTGCTGGAAATACCTGCATGTGGTAACCTGCCGTTTTATTTCTTATTATGAGACAGTGATCCCTTCTGTTTTAATGCTAGGATGATGCTCAAAGTTTTCAGGTAAAGTGACCTTTTCCATAGCAAAAGCTGCTGTAGAAGCCATCCAGAACAGTCCCATTGCCCTGACCATCCTGGCTCTGGCTTTTCCAGTATGCAAGCTGATTTTTATTTATTTATTTAAACTCTATTTTTGCTTTGGATGTGCATGTTCCAGTAAATCTCTACCCTACTCTCCTTCTATCTTTTTGTCAACTGGTGTTAATCCTTCTTTAATCTTATCTCAATATCTTTATTTAAGAAAGAGTTGGACTCTTGCTGTTGGTGGTTCTTTTGAAGCTCCTCACTCTCCCTCTTCCTAACCCTTTGTGCCAGAGTGTGCTTAACGCTTCCCTGACCGTCACAGAGATGAATGTCAGTGCACCATTACAAAAGATTTCTTCCAGCAGCCCAGCTGTGCCTGTACCTCTGCTGGCTCCCTGCTGCAGGCACAGCTCAGTGGAAGAGTGCTCGTCCCAGCAGGGTATCTCGCGATTGCACTTTGGGAGCCTTGTGCAGCAACAAGACGATCATGGCCTTGGTATTTGCTTTGGTTAATGTGATCTGAAAGTTACATGCGGAGAATGTTCCTCTATCACAGATATGACTACAGTAATGCAATTATGCTCTGACTGTGCGTGGCTGAGCTGGGAAACAGCTCTCCACTCTCCCTTTCACTTCAGTTGATGAGAATCCGTTCCTGTCTGTCAGTGATGGAGAGAGTTGCAGCTAAATGAAGGTAGTGGTGATGTGTGTTTGTACAAGTGAGGTTGTCATCACATAACAGTGCAGATCACTACCAAATATTGAAGCTAATTTGAGTTTGTTCAAGCCAGAGAGAATTGATGATTGAGTTGCTGTGTATGGCTGAGTGTTTTGTTCCATCCTGAACAGCAGTCAGGTGTAGAGTTTGTTAAATAATATTCAGCTAATGTGATAACTGATATATATTTTAAGGATAATGATAGGTACTACCTTTCATAAGCTGATCTTACACTTTGTCAGACAGTGGCTTTTGACCACTGGAGGGGATGGGATGCCTCCTCCAATAGACCTGTGGTCTGACCTAATATGATTATTTGTATGCTTTATTTTTTTCTCTTCTTCTGATATAAAGTACAAGGAAAAAATAGTTTTAATCACCAGAAATGCAAGTGTAAGTCAGTCTCAAGTGACAAACACATTAAACTACTTAGGAGAAATCGTTCTTGCAGGCTGACTCTTTTGTGTAGGTTGTTCTATAAGAATCCAAGTTTTTAAGAACGTTCTTATGAATCTCTGCCTCCATACTTCTACCCCTTTTTAAAATTAAAACAGATAAATAGGAAAGCTTTAGAAGAAATTCCAGTCTATTAAGTGGTGGAGAATCCATGAAGGAGAATAGTGGTTTCATTGGGAGACTGATATAAAATGCAGTGGGTAAGCGAGAGGCTTTGTTCCTGGCTCTGCTATTGATGGACTATGCGACCTTGGTCATCTTCTCCTCCTCTTTTTGTGAGTTTTCTTCCTGGGAGAATGAGATAATGACATACAACAACCTTTGCGCAGCGTGAAGTGAAGTGAAATGTGTGTACTGGGAGCATTTACTCTTCAATCTAGATTATCTTCTGATTCGACTAGTGAAACCAGGGTCAGGCAGGGATCTTGTAAAAGCTTAATTACGGCAGCATCAAAGGAAATTTTCATAAAGAAACAGAACACTTTCGGCTGTCCGCACTGTGTCCACTTAAGTTTGTTATCACACACTTGAGCATCGAGTTGCATGTGCACTGACGCTTACCTATGCAGTCACAAGCTGCTTTGTGATGTGCTCTTGGGCTGTCTTCTCTGTGCACCTGCTGCGTACGCTCCTGTCAGTGGCTTGCACACGCAGCCATTCCTCAGCATCTGCTCCGACCTGCATACCTCCCACACACACCTGGCAGTCCCACATACGCTCACAGTTGCAACACGGTAGTCAGCATTTTGTTTTTCTTTGGCTGGACTTCTTCAGACACTGCAGTTCCATATAAATATTGCTATTTATTACCCCTAAATTTAGGGTTATTAATTATGTCAGTATAACCTAATTTATATCACCATAAACAGCAATAATAAATGCTGCCAAATGCTAACACTCAATGCTTGCCAACTGTGCCTATGTTTAATGAGTGTTTTTTCCCCCCACTTCCCAGAAGTATTAAATTAAAAATGATTCAGCCTTGCAAGATCATTGATCAGGCAAGAGGTGGGAGCTCCTAGAGAAGTCCTTTTGTTTTAAAAAATACTTCCCATACAGACTTCCCGTGCAGTCTCTATGTATTTTGTGTATTCACAAATTCTCTCCCCCTTCACAAACCCCTAACTGCCCAGTGTCACACTTCTGAGTTTCTTGTTCCTACATTGCCAACCTCTTCCTCTTTACTCCTTTTAATGTGTCCTCTTTCTTCTCTTCTGTCTGCCCTTTTCTCGCTTTCCTTTCCCTCCTATTGAATCAAAGAAGCTTTTCAATGAAAAGAACTTGATGCTTTTTTTATAAATGAATTTGAACAAGTCAGTGGAGATTGGAGCTGGTGAGCCCCCCCCCTCTTTTTCTTTTTTTTTTTTTGGTAAAGGAAGATGAATTTTTTGGAAGCTGCATGATTTTTTCAAAGCCATGGGGTAACCATAGTAGCAGTTAGGAAGAGGAAATCCTGATTTGCATTTTGGATTATAGCCATGGACTATTCTTTATCTGGTTTAAATACACCCTGTTCCCTCCTGCACCTGCCCTCCCACAGCACAGGCTGAGTAAGCTTTTCTGCTGCTCAAAGGTAAGGCAGGTGAGCTGTTGTTTTTGCTGTTTCTCTCTCCATTGATATTCACTCTACTTTAGTCAGACTGTTTATTCTATCCTGTTCAGCTTATCAGACTTTGTTCATTACCTCCTAGAATCTGAAAAAGCAGAGAAAAGCTTTACCTCTTTAACAATTACTGAAATGGAGAGATATAAATGTCCTCTGAAATCCCCTCCATAACGTGTTTCCTTTGTGTGCTCTCAGAAGTTACAAAGGGAAAATACCAGTGTTGCCACTTATTCTGTGGAACCCAGTTTGTTTTTTGAAGGATACTCTTAGGAGGAGGAGTAGAAGCGGGTTCATCTGTATACCAAAAAGCATTATTTGTATATATGACTCTTCTCCTTCTGCATTATTGCTTATTCCCCTCCATTGAGACATTGTGTTCTGAAGACAGTAAGAGGCAGAACTGGACAGGGACAGCAAAAAAATCTGATGGCTAGTCTTAAGGAGTTGTTTGATGATCCAGAACTGCATCCTCAAGGATTAAACTTTGAGGTGATGTCATACGAAGCCATGTAAATGTAGACATCACTCCTTTTTTCCACCTCCTTCCCTTTATTGCTTCTCTGTGGTCAGAGGATTGAAGAGGAGTTTAATTCTCAGAAGCTAGCCTTGCATAACTAAATTGTGCCATGCTCTTTGCAAACACACTCCACAGGCTCTCTCCAGACCAAATCTATGAAATGTGTTTCTGTAAGAATTGTGCAAAGATGTGGGAAGGCTGGGAAAGGAGTGTTTCTGAACTGACGTTAATTAATGCAGGGGAAGAATTATCTCTAGGAGCGAGAAGTACTCCAGGATTAGTGTGCTGCTGTTCTTTAGCAGACAGTGTTGGACTCTGTCCCCCATGTTGTATTCTGAAGCCTTGAATCTAAATGAGCACCACTGTGCCATCAGCTAAATGCACGCAGAAGGCAAGGTATACTTAGATAAAAAAAAATATTTTGGCATAAGATGCAATCCTTACTCATTCAGAACGTCTGTGCTCTGAGCTGCATGTTGTAAGGTGGCGTATTTGCATGCACTGACTCAGACCTCAGAGGGGATGAAAATGCCAGGTTGGGGAAATGTCTGTCCTGGCTTGGTATGTGGCTCTGGGAAGCGTTTATGAACTGTGGGTGAAAGTTCTGTGTACAGAGTGAATGCTTCTCAGCTAATTGCTGCTCTGTTACCTCAAGCATTGCCTCAGTTGCCCTACATTAATAAAGAGAGCAGGGATCCTGTTCCAGTGGTGAAGCAGAGCTGGTGAATGAGCACTGTGGTCTTCTCAGCAGGCCATCCTGAATATTTTTGGATGCTTGTCTGCCACCTTCATTTCTTCCAGTGAAATGGAGCTCAGAGACTACTTTCACCTCTTTAAGGCAAGCAGCCTTATGGCTTCTGACAAGCTCAGAAAGTCCCCCTTAGATGACGCCTGTGATTTGTGAGTTTAGGGTATGTGAACCTGGCTGGTATGTGAGCAACAGAAGATGAAATATGGGCTACAGTGTTCCTCTCCTCTTGTCTCAGCAAACCTTTCCTTGGTGGACTCAGAAGTGGGGTCTTGTCCTCCACCATACAGTTCCCTGAGTACATCTCTGTACTGGGAGGTGACCTATTTCAAACCAAGCTCTTTGCCCTGTGCCGTGGTGGCAGCCTATCCTTGGCTCTGCTGAGGCGCACATCCTTTAGCAGACAGATGTGCCCCAGGACTCCCTCCTGACAGCGCTTCCAGTGCAGGATTGTTTATTCCTTCCTTTATCAGCCAGAGCTGCTGGGCCCCCTGAGTTATTAGATCTATTCGCTCATTGTCAGTGTTTCCTCCTTCGTAAATATGTCCCCATATGTCTCTGCTCCTGAGGAATATGCTTTCTCTTCTATTTACTGCTTTTCCCAGGCCCCCACCTCCTCATTGCTTCCTCCACCCAGTGGCCCAATAACAACTGAGGAGATAAATAAGCTACATAACTCTTCCCAGCTATTGTTTTTGTTGTTGTTGCCCTGCATAGTAATATATATAATAACAAGGAAACAAATCTTATTACTAAAGTAATTACAATAAATAAAAAGCTGAGAAGGGAGATGAAGGAAGGGTCTGTCGGGGGAGAGATTGCAGCAGGATTTTTTAAAATTTAATTTACTCGAGATGTTCTCTGCCACTTTATTGATACCCTGCTGAGGGGGGCTGTGACTAATTAGCAGCCAGCTGTTGTTCTAACACACCCTCACCTAATTTATTGTGTGGCTGAGTCTCTAAAACAGGAACCTGTCTGCTATTGTTGTCTATGGGACTCAGCACCAGTCTCAAGTCAGTGGTTGGCATTATTGCTTGGTGCTTCTGTTTCCTGGAAGCTCACTAGCTGAAATTTTGGGTGCTTTGCAGCCATTTCTTTTATTTTCTAGCACATCCCATGTGCTTCCAGAAGTCTGGGGAGGAGAATACACTCAATCTGTTGAATATCAGCTTGTCCCAGCGTCCAGCCTAATAAAACCAACACAACTGCTTGTTTTTGATAGACTTCCCAGAGAGTTGCATCACTGTTTGTATGCCTTGGGAGAGAACAACAACAACAACAAAGACCTGGTAATAGGTCTGGCATGGGCAGGGCATCTTACAAAGTGATGTACCATGCTTGTCAGTGCAACAGAGAAAACAGTACCATCTGTCTTCTAAATGGTCACAAAAACTAATTAGTTAATGCTTGTATTAAGGACTGGAAGGATCAAATGCATTGTCTTGTGTTTCATTAGGCCTCCAGTTGCAAAAGCATGTGTGGTGTTTGCTCTGAAACAGCAAAGGTACCTCATGAGCTGAGTACATCTCCCCTGGCTCTTTCATACACAATTTATGCTGATGATTCAAGGTCACCTGGGAATTTCACTGCAAAAATCACTTGATGTGGGCTCAGTGATATTAATGTCTTGGACTAAACAATTCAGCTTTGAGCCTTGAAAATTATTTCATTTTAGGTGGGTACTACCTTGTATTTTCAAGTTAGCATGAATATTAGATATGAACACGATGTTCCGTGGGCTCAGAAAGGAATTATTTTTGTTCTGCATTCGTGTCTATTCTCCTGACTGACAACAGGAGTTCATAATCAGATATGTGCACTCCTTTGACATTTCTAGGAGCCAGGAGACTGGTGTACAGAGCTAGCTTTTAGTATATTTAATGAGTTGATTGAATTATATTATTATTCTTATTAGTTTGATTGTGTACAAATATCTCCTTTGTTTGTTATTATGTTTATTTAAGCCCCCTTTCTGATATATTATTCCCATACAAATTGTGCCTGTGCTGGGCTCTGTGCAGACAAGCAAGGAGCAGCTGGGCCCCGGTTAGGAACTGATGCATTAGTGGCACAGTCTATAGTATTGATGAGAATGAAAAGGATTCTGGGGTGCTCGCTGATAGATCTTTTCTGGAGTCTGATCCATTTTCTCAGCTGTGGCCACTTGATGCACTCCTTCACAGTTACATCCTGGGACGGGGAAAGTATCTCACCACCACGACTTCTGCAGCCATCCAATGAAACTTTATGAGGCTCAGTGTCTTCAACGCAGGAACAGAAGAATTGTATTAAATCACAGGAGTCTCTTTACAACCTCTTGCACTTTGCAGGAGATACCTGCAAACCTCAGTGCAGCTGGCCCCGTGGTAAACAAACAGTGAAAACTCTGATGGTTACCGTTAACCTTGGATTTTGCATCTGATTCCTGGTTGTGGTAGGAATGCAGTACTGATATAAAGGTTGAATATATTGGACAGGAGCTAACACCATGAGCAGAGAGGCTGTTTTGATCACCCTTCTCCAGATCAAGTCTTCTTACCCAAGCTAATGCCTTTTGGAGGCTACAGATTCAGTGCTGGGGTTGTAATTCATGGGATGGGAAAAGTCCACAAAATGAAATTGTAAAAACTTCACTTTTATAGATGCAATGAAGAATGTCCAATACTTTACTGCAATATCCACACTACCTGGAAAGCTGAAATTGCCTGGGAATGAAGGTTATTGTCTCTTGTAATATACCTTCATATATTACACTGTGTAATAAATCGGGCAGTATTTCTTTTGCCTTGCAAACTGGACATCCCTGGAGTTCCAGGTGACATTTCAAGTTTTATATGACCATTCAGTTCCTTTTAAGTATTAGAACACTTTTGTGTGTGTGATATATGCACAGAAATTCGTTTTAAAAGCATATGAATAAAAAAACTGGAGTTCAGTTATGCAAGTGTAGAGCTGCTTTTCCATGTGTTGTTTGCCTTTAAAAACTCTGTGCTGATTTAGCTCTGTGTTTTGGCTACTATTGTTCTTTAACATCTGTATTTCTGTGTTTCTCTTCCGCTTTTCCTTGTCTTCTTTGTTTCATTTAAATAACAGATTCCAATAAAAGCTGGCAAAGTGCTACGATAGGGGAGCAGATATATAACAGCCTTGGGTTGAAGAAATGGACTGGTGATTGAAAATGGTGTTTTTAGAAATGGGACGAAGAGGCATATCAACAAAAATAAGCTTCATTTGGAAACCTGTACTTTTAAAATTGCTTGTGCAAAAATACACCTACAGAGGACCAGCTGAGGTTGAATTGTTCACCTGTGCACATGGTTCATATGATTGCACACGCAATTGGGGTAATTACATGGGCAAATTTTGCTCCAGTAATTTGAGCAAATTGCCACCTTAATTTATAAATCCACCTGAATGTCCCAGAGAGGCAGCAGGAAAATGAAAAACAGAAAATTGAGTCAGTGCTGGAATGGCAAGGAGTGGGAAATCAAAACCTTTTCTGCAACATAAGAGACAACACTGCTGGGAGTCAGGAAAAAAAGTTGACCACACTTTTAATGATGTAAAGCAGCTCTGGGTCTTGATGGGGTAGAAAACCAAAGAGCTTTTGAAGTCATACAGCCCAGATTTGAACTGGGGGTGGGGTGGGGGAGAAGTTAGATAGGCAAGGAAGAGGGCTTCTGTAATGGTGCACCTTGAGTCTGTACTTACTGCAAAACTTTGAGGTTAGTATTTGAACAGAGCTTAGCTGAATGATATTGTAACCATGACAGGAACCCTTGGAACCCTACAATGATGTTTTGTTGCATGGGAATAGTGATTATCTATACAGTGAGATTCAGTAGAAATTATGCTCTGTTCAGAACTGTTTAGAGCTGAGCAACTTTTCCCTGACCTTTTAGAACTGGAATTTTACAAGTGGTTGAGTCTAACCATCTTATATAAGATGGTTAAATATTCTTTTACATTCTATGGGACTCTTCCATGTCCTCTGTCTGAAATAGCAGTATACAGTGAAGAAGTGGCACTGAACAACATAGTCTAGATCTTAAACCACTTTTCGGATTGCTTTCATTTGTCTGTAACAAATGATAAGTACTTAAAGTATAATTATTATAATAGTTTGAGACCGATTATTCCACTGCATATGTATTATACACTGAAAATAGGCAAAGTGATTTATTTCTAAATATGTATGCATAACAATCCATAATCAGGTCGGTACCTTCATGCAATGCTAGTTTTGATTATTTTCTCTGCCTTTTTTTTCTTAACGTTCTCCTTCTACTCCTGTAGAGTTACTAGGCAATAACAACATTGTGAATGCAAGGATTCTTTCTATGTGAATCTATTGACATCTCTGGTAGTACATATTTGTCCCCTGTGTTCCCTCATTTTTCACCCCAACATGTTCTGCTTCAGCTTTTGATGGAGAAGGAAGTACCATCTCTCCCAGGGGACAGCTGCTCAGATTGAGCAGTGCCTAAAGCAGAAATTCAATTCCCAGTTCTAGCTCTGGTCCATGGTGTCTTTTACCAGTAGGCAACAAAGATAACACTAATGAAAACATGCTTGTTGAGGAACATTTCCCATATTCATTGTATGTTAGCTAGCAAAATATCATTAGGGGGAAAGAAAAAAAAAAAAGACAAAGATTAGAAAAGTGGCAATTTTTCTGTCTTCTCAAAAATGGTTATGACATAAGAGGATGTAAAGTGCAGAGTAGCTGAACAATCATAAACTATTTTAATACCATTTAGAAATGATAAGAAGCAGGAAAAGAGGCTTAGGTATTAATGCAGTTTATTGAACTAATCAGTCACTTCTACAGAGCATGATCATGGTTTTAAATCCTTGCTCCAGTGACATGAAGAAATTTGGTGGTCTGTCATCCAGTTCTCTAATAGATGTTTGTCTATATCATAGAAATCTCTAGTGCCATATTTGAGCTAGCAGTGAATTCTATGCTCTGATGGATATAATGCCAGGCAAGGCAGGCCTGGATTATAAGTGTGATGGCAGAGATGTAAAGCAAGGCCTGAAATTGAAGTAGAAAGAGCTAAAGGAGATTAAGTGATGTTCTACTTGAATATTTTTAGGAATTTTTTAATAACATCTTTGGGTTTAGGCTGAGATCTCTGGGAAGTCAATATGGGAAAGGCAGGTCATACTTTGTGGGTTAAACCATTTCCATGGAGTAGCCAAACTTACTACTTGTTGATCTGTCTAGTGTTTCACTATAAACATGAATTAGGGTTGAATGTGAAAAGGCAATGGAAGAATAGCTGTTTTCCCTCCTCCACAACATGCATATTACGTGAAGAAAGCTGGCTTTGGAATAGGTGTGTGGGGAACGTGCTGTGTGGTTGCGTGCACATGCTACTTTTCAAGTGGAGAAGAGCACTGAAGAGCTGAGCACTTTAGGTTGCAGTAATTTCTGTCTCTTTCCCTGACATGCAGGTGAGGGCACCCTTGAACTATGCTACTTCTCCGTCTATCTTTAGACAGATTTGAACAGTATGTAATCTCATCGAGCACACAGTCTGCTCAGAATCAGTGTCCATATCAATGGCTTTGCGCTTCCAGACTCATAATGCTAATACAGCTGGGAATGTAAAGAAAAAGGAGAATATTAAGAGAGATCCTCTGTTGCTGTAAGCTGCAGAAATAATCTGAATCAAGTATATCTTTCCATTACATGGTTTCTTACCAAAGCAAAAGCCCAGCTCACTGCTGCTCTTTGCCGGTGTTCATACTTTTCCCTTTTTTGGCTGGTATGTGTCAGTTATGGCTGTGTATGTACTGATGATGGCAATGTATTTGTGTCGTGGTTTAACCCGACCGGCAGCTAAACACCACGCAGCCGTTCGCTCACCCTCCCCCCTCCCTCTCTGGGACGGGGGAGAGAAATGGAAAGTGAAGCCCGTGAGTTGAGATAAAGACAGTTTAATAAGACAGGAAAAAAAAATAACAAAAATAATAATAACAATAATAATAATGATGATACAATGGTGATAATACGAAAGTAATAATAGTATGTACAAACAAGTGATGCACAATGCAATTGCTCACCACCCGCTGACCGATGCCCAGCCTAACCCCGAGCAGTCCGGCCCCCTCCCCCCGGCTAGCCACCCCTATATATTGTTTAGCATGACGTCAGATGGTATGGAATACCCCTTTGGCTAGTTTGGGTCACCTGTCCTGGGTCTGTCCCCTCCCAGCTCTTACTGCACCCCCCAGCCTGCCCGTTGGCAGGACAGAGCAAAGGCTGAGATGTCCTTGGCTTAGTATAAGCACTGCTCTGCAACAATTAAAGCATCGGGGTGTTATCAGCACTCTTCTCATTCTAAGCCAAAACACAGCATTCCACCAGCTACTAGGAAGAAAATTAATTCTGTGCTAACTGAAACCAGGACAATTTGTTATAATTTTTTCTTGTCCTAAAGGGTCACAAAGCACCATAGCAAAGCTGTACCTACTTTAATGTGAGGCTCTGCCTAGTGTACCACCTTTGGACTGGGACAAGGCAGCTCTTTATAACCTCTGAACCTATGCTGGAGGTTGTTGGTTTAAAGCCATTGGGCAGAAGCTGTAGCAACTAGGTTTGCAGCAGATGTTGTGAACTACAGAGTGACTTGAAAATTAAATCACTTAGTTGCAATCAAACTGCTTCTGTTTTGTGTGCGTGTGTTTTTCCCCAAGCATTTTATCCATCCTTAAGAAACACACACGGCAGCTCCGAAACCATAATTTTGCTTGTACAGTCTCAAATGAAATATGTGGTCCCTAAACAACATGTATCCAGCAAGCACTAATTCTCCACAAACTAGCTTGTGGTGCACGTATGATTTTTTTCATTGCTAATTCTTGCTTTAACCTGATGTGAGCCTAAAAAAGGAGTTTGTTTTGGGGTTTGCCAAGAACAGCATTCTATGTGTGTAAGTGCATATATAGTCATGGTAATCGAGGCCATTTGATCCAGATTGTCACTATTGAAAGGATGCAGTTGTGCTTGAAAAATACATATGCGTTTGCATACACAATTACTCAAGTTGGAGCTTAGGCATTTAAACAGCCATTTGTGCTCTCATTTTTGATTATTATGCCCATCCTATGGGAATGGGTTTATGCAGATTAGGCACACAAATATGTGTGTGTTTTGAGGTGTGTGATGCTGAAAACATGTTGCTTTACTTGGACATAAACTTGGACTGATTTTTCTTTTTTTCTTGCCGTGAAATATCTGTTCTAATCTGAAGAATGTGAACTGTGGTGGCTGAACAGCAGTGCTTCAGCAGTATGTTTTCCTTTTCCAAATGGCTAACTCTTGTAATTGTTTCTGTAATGTAAGCTAATATTTCCAGCTAACAGTTATTTAGGGTGCTGTCATGACAAGTTGTAATTCAACCCTGTTGCCTAGTGGTCCAAGTAATGACCAAGGCTTGCCCCTAGCTCAATTATCATTCTTTTGTTTCTTTCCCTTCATACACACAAACAAGTCTGTCTTTATGCCAAACTCTAAAATACACAGGAAAGCAGAAGTGATATTTTTGATTCAGAACTCCATCCTAGCAGCTTCAGGGAGAGAACTGCTTATAGGGTTATGAAGGTCTTTGAAGGGCTTGTTAGTGCTCATGAGGCCCTGCTCCATCACACCTTTGATATCTCTACATGAAGCATCTACTGTGAATACGTAACATTGAGGATGAAGAGGTATGATCTGATCTGTGACTAGAAGACAATTTGGCTGGATGCTAAGTTGCTGCCCCAAAACCTTAAGTATTCTGAAATTTTGAACCTTTGAGTCACCCAACTTATGACCCAGCTTATAGAAATAACACCTGTAAATAATATAATGTTTAATGTATCTTCTGTGATTCTCCTTTAAGAAAGAGTAGGCATCAAGGAAGGAGAGTAGTTATGTGAATGTCACAAAGATATGGAGTTTTGTCAGTAAAATCTTTGCTGAGGAAGAAATTAATTTTTACTTCCCTCACATTAATAATCCTATTAAGGGTTAGCATAATAAAGTTTTATTGACTAATTTCCAAGCTGTAATTTGCCAGTGATTCTTTTGAAAATTTTTTAATGAAATGGAAATATACATAGACTGCATAACAATGACCTAATGAAGTGGCAAATCATATTTTTAAAATCACTTGTGATCCAAAACGGCATCTTAATTCTTGGAATTTAACACCATTCACACTGAGGGAATCTGTGAATCATTCAAAGTAATATGGAACATTTTCTAATTTGGGAAATGCTAGCAAGGACAAAATGAGTCTATGAAATGGTTCGTATAAGCTTGGGGCAGCTTTGTAAACTGCTGAAGGAACATGAAACAAGATTATAACCTTGACTTTCTAAAGGGTGATTCATGGACACACAGGGTATGACAATTTGTCTGGTTAGATGTGGGATCTCTGCTCCATCTTGGGTGCTTCAAGGACTAAAAAGTTGTTTCTGGGCTCATGGAGAGTCAGAGATGCCCAGGTGGTGCTGGGGCTGCTCTGCACAGACAGCTCTGAGCAGAGCAGGATGGGGTTTGTAAGAAGCTGAGAAAAAAAGGTCTGAAAGCAAGCCCTAGTCTTGTTGAATGAATGTCTTGGAGACTAGAACTGTGGAGAGTCATGCCTTGGCTATTTCACACTGGAGGGGGAAGGTAATTTAGGGGATAATAAGCAGAGAGAGAGGTGCAAGTGCTACAGACAGCTGCTGTTTGTGCTCAGGCAGTCCAAACGATATAATCAATGAAAGTGGCCAGCACGGTCAGGCTACATTCCAAGTCTAATGGCAAAAGAGCCTGGATGGATCATGGTTTGATTATCATCCATGCTAACACTTGAGAGACAGCACAGGGACTGGTAAGTTTGTGTTAGTATAACAGAGAGGCCCAAGCAGTGGCTCCAGTCTCTAGCTTGTGTTTCCAAGTGTCACCTGGGAACTGACGTGCTGAAATTTTGCATTAAGGAGTGATTTCTGATTACTTTAGCTAGCCCATAGCAGGACCTACTGGATAATCTCAAGAGGCTTTCCTGGGAGCCTCAACTCCATTTTGTACCTTTGAAGAGGTTGAAGAGATGTTGTATACTTCCATTAAGCAGCTGAATTCAGGAGCTTATCTGCATTCCTTTAAGCTCCCTAGTTTCACATCAGCACATTAAAGAATCTTTTTCCCAGACTGGGAAGGAGAAGGGACTTTTTTAGGTCTGCCAGTAATTGTCTTATACCTAGTGCTCATAGACTGTCTTTTCTTTCTCCACTTCAAAATGTCACATTGGATTCCTGATGGAATTGGAGATTATCTTCCTCTTTTCTGCTAGACCTGACATTTTTCTGGTTTTCTTCTACACTGAAGACTTAATTTCTTACATGTGAGACAGGGTGAAAATTAAACAAACAAGCTGGCAGATAGACAGAATGGTTCTTCATGTCTGGAAAGCTGCAATGAGCTGTGACTTAAGAATTACAGTGCTTCATATTCAAACATTTCTTTTTGATGCATTGGGGTGGCATAGGAGCTGACAGTGACATATGGAGAAGGCCCTGTTAGCAGGATTGAGGCTGTTATGTGATAAATGACATGGTATGTCAAAGGACTTCTGTTATTCATCATGCTGGCTTCCTCTGAACAGAGTCTCACTCAAAAGAGAAGTAGCTACACAAACAGCTGGGGGATGCTGTAAATAGGGTCAGTGTTATGCTCCAGAGAAAATAAAGCTGGAAACTGCATGTGTGCATGAGAATTAATAACCCTGGACTTTTGAGTTTAGAATTTTAAAGTTAAATTTCATTTAAATGTCTGTGGTATCTCAGTTCTACGTTTGTGTCAGGAATGTCAAGAGCACTACCTTCGAAAGAACAGTTTTCAGCATTGAATAGCTAAGCTTTCTCTAAAGAAAGGCTGTTTAGTATCAAGTTCAGGATTGATGGCATGGTTCTGACCACTAATATACACCCAGACTTTCCAACTTCCTCCTTTTCATCTCTGTTGACTACTTTGAGTCTGAAAGGTTGTGGAGTGAAACTCACGATTACACTTACCTATGGGAGAGACATAGATACTGTTGCTTTTACAAATACAGGGGATAGAAAATATTCTGAAGTGAAGGAACAGGGCTTTGACTCTCAAGACTTGATACAACAATGTCCTCTGTAAGACACTTTCTACAACTGTTGATCATTCAAGTTGAGAAGAATCAGGGCAGACTTTCACAGCTCTGTACCTTCCACTGTTGGAAAGTTTGTCAGCTTTCAATCTCAGGTTTCTTCTCTCTCGTCAACTTTAATCCAACAATACCTCCTTATTTCTTTTCATTTCAGAATGATGCATAAACCAGTGGCTGTACAAGAGGGGCAAGGGATGTGTGGCTCAGCAGAGACACGTGTCCTGTTCAGCCTCCTCTAGTTCATCTCTTTTCTGCATCAGCCATAATAGCTGTATTTTTCCCACATGATTAATGGACCCTCGATAGCTATGTAGTCTATAAACCTAGACAAGACAAGTAGTCTGTCTCTTTTGATCCCTGAACTCCTAAAAGCCTGATTCTGACTCCGCTTAAGTGGTGTTTATGTGCCCACATGCACAGTAGTAATTGGTGCAGAATATCAAATGTCACTATTTGACATTTCATTCATAACAGTAGTATTTAAAGTAAAGGCTTTAACTTGATGATTCATCAGGAGCCAGTGTCAAATCATCTGGGATGGTCCCCATTTTAAAAGTTTCAATCAACAAATGGATTACTCTAGAGATAATTTAATCAGAGGCCATCAGTGAACTGGCTTTAAAAAAAAAAATCCTTCAAGTTTATTACCACAGCCTTATTGCACATGAGACTGGAGCTTGTTAGGGAGCACAGTCTCGGTAGAAGAGTTGCTACAACTTCTGTAGCCCCTCTAACAAACCCATTTTTGGGAGGATGGAGTTGTAACTCCCTCAGATGAATCTGTCCTATAGTAAAATACAGGACTTAAGCTTCTGTGGCTGTTGAGCTGACAGCTCCTGTCCAGAACAAAATTTTCTAAACACAAACCAGCCTAAATACATAGATGACTGCCCCCTCCAATTGCTGTGCTCCACTTTATTTGACAGTACAGCTTTTCCTTCACAAACTCTTCATGTGATGAGACACTTATTTCAGCTGTTGACCCCTATCAATGACCCCTCACTGGGAGATCAGGTGTAGAGAACCAGGCTATTATCTGCCTTCCACTCACACATTTCTAATCAAAGCAGCCAATTTTGCTAACGCCTACAGCTGAAGTCACAGTGAGTGAGACCTGGCTGAGTACAGAGAAAAGAAGTGCTTGGAATGGTGGAGACAGGGGTAAGAAATCCTAAGGGTAAGGCTAAAAAAAAAAAAAAAAAAAAAAAAAAAGTCAAGCTGGGAGAAAAGATGAACAAGCAAAGCAGGGAGAAATTTCAAATTCTAGTTTCATATTTAATGTAAGAATTCATGAAGATTAGCAGAGTGAGGTAGAGAATCTCCATACCCTCCACATACCTCTCCATGTTTTCTTACTCTGTGCAATGTTGGTAAAATATTTTGCATTATATTGTATTTTCAGCCTGTATGCTTAAGAAAAAATAGGTTAAAAAATAAATAAAATCTAAAGCTGCTCTAACAGGAAGATATCTCTTCATCTGTTATAGAGGTTGATGTTTAGTCCAGTTACATCTGTTGAGCTTTTCTGACCTAGGTTTTGAATTCTTATAAGTCTCAGAGAACACTCAAAGTTATGAGCCTCCATGCGTTCTGGGTTCCAGAAGAAAAGGTGGACAAGGTGGCACTGTCTGCTTGGTATTTGAAAGTTATCGTCCAGGCTCTTGGCTATCCCTCTTTATGGTCATTACTGCAACCAGATAAAATCTTGTTAAAATTATCCTTGGTGATATGTCAACCATTAATGTTTCCTGCCTTGGAGCATTAATTTCAGATGATAAGCACAGTGCTTACTTTCCAACGTGATATAGAGGTGTCATTGCTTGTCATGTTTGAATGTTTTAACTGCATTTCAATAATAGGCAAATGATACCAGTATTTTGTAAGCTGGTGGAGCAGGTTGTCAATAGTTTACAGTCACAAATGATTGATTGGCCTCTGAGGCTGGGTACTGATACGCTGCCTTTATCTGCCATGGTCTTTGATTTTCAGTTTTTTTCTGGTTTAAAGGTCCTGTAGTCTATAATTACTTTTTGGGGGCTGATAACATTGTATTGTTAGCCACAATTTGAGAACAGCTGTTGTCTTCAGTTCCTGTATGTTTCACTGTCTGGATTATAATTATAGTCCATAAATTGTGTTAGGATTCTTGGTAGCAAGAAGTAGGCTGAAAATGAGATTCTTTTCGGTATTTGTGTCGCTTTGCAGAAGACAGGGAAGGAAGAGGAATATTGTGAAAGGACAAGTGTGTGCAGTTTTTCTCATCTTTCTTGGTTTTTGATGTGAGCAAGAGTTTGTCTGGCATATTTTTTAGGATTGCAATCAGATGTTCACCTGTTGCTACTTGGATTTATAGCATGAACTTTCAGCCAGAACCACCACACTGCAACAGCTTCTTAGCAATAGGAGAGTGATATGAGCATCTTTTCCAGTGAATGACCTGATTCTTTATTTGTAACTCTGCAGTAGAGCTAATGGAAGATGCTCTAAGCAAAGTCCTGGGTCTCTGGGTATAAACAAAACAACACTTCGTCCCTGAGGACCAAGCTGTTGGTTTTTCTTATGCTTTATGCCTTTTCAGTTATGTGAATAGAAATGTAAATATTTACCTTATCTTGGATTGTTTTTCTTCACTATCCCAGCATACAGTGTGTGTGTGTATGTATATATGTGTGTGTGTGTATATATATATTTTTTTTTCTAGCTGTACCCCAGTAGGGAGTTAAATCCTAATTTCTTTTCGGTTCAGAATCTATTCTACTCTTGCACTTTATTTCTTGGAGAAAGTCTTTTCCCTCCACATGCAGTTCTACTTCTGTCTTTTGTCTGCTGCTCTCCCACTCTTTTGTTTGTTTAATTTTGTTTTGCTTTGTTAATTCATTGAGATTATATAAAATTCCTATTTAATGTGATGTGGACCAAGGAACATGGAAGCTCTGAGGTTCTGTTTTCCATTAGTGGTAGATACCATTCAGAGCTCTCTTTACTGTTGTTTCGTGTTAGTAGTAAGGCTATCTGAAGATGGTTGATTTTTGTCAGATAGGTTCGAAGAACATCATCACAAAATGTTGTAATTTAGCAGGTTAAGTTCCCACACAGCAGATAGGAAAACTTATGAGTTTGTCTAGTTGCCCTCAGATGATTACATAGATTTGCTATGCAAGATCTAGTTTTTTTTTTTTTTTTTTGATGTAGTGTTTGGAAAAGATGTCCCCGTAGGGTCAGCTATGTTTAGTGCACCATCATCTGACTTGCAGCATGCCTAGTTTCTCTTTCTGGTCCTTTTCTGTGCCAATATGCCTCAATATTGACCTGTGGTCACAGTTTTGCCCCTATGGAATCAATCCACTCTGTCATCTGAGGGAGCTCTGGCCTACCCTAGTTCTCTTGCATTTGTAAAATGATTCATTTCTGCCTATTCAACACAATTGGCTATATCATGTTCCTTAAGTAGCTTTGCTCCCCACTGGCCTATTCTATTATAATATTTTCCCTATTACTTACGTAGTAATGTTTTATATTAAATAATAGAGAGTTTTAAATGGTCTCATTATTAGCATTCAGAAGTCTTTAGTGTAGCTTAAGCTCTCCTCAGACCTGGTGCAAGCTAAAATCCCATTAAAAAGATTCCTGGGTTTATATCTTCCAAACCATAACTTTCATTTCTATGGCAATTTCCCTTCATCACCAAGAAAAAAACAAGCAGTGTTTGTAGATTCTCAGGCTAATAATTCAATGATTACGATATTAATGATATGTTGTGCAAAACAGGTGGTGGTGTGGGGGGAAGATATAGAAGAGAAGAACAACTATCAATCTTGAAAATGGCAACAGATTTCTTTGTTTCTCCTCCTTGAAACTCATTTGGCTAAGTGAAGTGGGATTGGGTTTGATCGCTTGTTTTAAAAATCATGTTAGTAATAATCCATTTATCTGCGGGATATGTGGAAAGGCCTCTGAATTCCATGACTTACTGTAAACATCTCTGGGGTTTCACTCTCAGCGTCTGCAATTGATGCCACTCATCCCAAATAGGTAAAAATGTACCTCAGCAGGGTAGGAAAAGAACTTGAAGTCATTTAAAAGCCACATTGTGGTTTTTATTTAGATAAAATTAACCAGCATATGCTTTTTTTAGTTGTGCGTTATGAATAAAACATTTGTCTGTGTGGAGCTGATTGTAACATAATGTTCCTGTTGCTTCCAGTAGGGATTTGGGAAGGGATTTGCTTTTATATACTGTCATACCTGGGGGCTAAGAAGATGTATGTCCAGCCGGGAAGATAAGTTGTTCCCATATATTATTTCTGGATTTTTTGGAATATTCAGCAACAGGGTACATTTGAGAGGAAGATGATCATATTTATGTAGCATGATGTATGGCATATCTGTGGTACATCCAGTTATATGAAGGTTATTGTTGGATCAGTCCCCTAAAGATAAGGGTACTCTTTTCTTTTTTGAGCAGTTTTTTCACCAATTGTAAGCATTTCATTGCTGCAAATTTGAAGTGTACTGACAGTATTTATAGTTGATGGAAAGAAGACATCTTTTCCTTCATATCTTACAAAGTAATAGAAATCAAAAGGAAGCTGGAAAAGCACAATGTAGAGTTGACAGGTAACACGCAGAAAGCCTGCTCCAACAGGACAAAGCTTGACATTTGTCACCATCATATTCAACAGGTCACACTGAGCGACAATACTGAGCTCTGAACATGCCATTATGATGGCTATGGGTGGCAAGGAAAAGACTTTTTTGATCTGTTTGAGATTATCTTCTGTCTGGGAACAGAAGGAATAAGAAGCTTTATGACTTGGATCTAAATAATTTGTTCCTCTTACTACTACAAATTACTTCTTTTAATGTACAGCATGATGCACCAAGTGATAACGTATATTTTTGGCAGATTATGAGCCTACGAGTGTCGTGGAAGTGAATATACTGCTGGTTATTCATACAAAATAGTAAAACAATCATTTGGTGAACCTTCTTGGTTCTTCTGTTTTAGGAAATCATAAATCTAGATGGCCTTTTGCAAAGCAATGTTTGAAGCATCTCTACAGCCTTTAGCTTTGAAGGGCAAGTTAGTCAACAGAGGGACCTTGGCTTAAGGTTGGATTCTTCTTTCCTATACTCTACTATAGACTCACAATTGCTCTGCTGAAGTAAATGAAATTACTTTGCAGGCTGACTGTCTAGCTGGAAGCATAACTCACTTGTGATGTGTAAATTCTCCTGTTTTCTTTTTTTATTCCACTGTCCTAAGAAATTGTGAACTTTATCTGCCAACCAATCGGAAACTCTCAGTGAAGCATCTGGCTTAAACATCTGCTATCAGAGGAAACGATTTGCATTGCTGCTTACAAGTAGCAAACATTGTGTATGCTAGGGTTGTGATGACAAGAAAACTCCGTTTCCTTTGGGAACAGCAAAAGGAAGATATGTACTGGTGTTGTCTTGCCATCACAACTTTTGCTAGGACCTGATGTGTACACACGCACACTCTACTAGAGAATTAGAGAATATATATTTATTGTGCAGGAAATCCAGATGTTTTTTATCCCCTTCTGATCACCAGACTTAGTCTAACTCCAGAAACTCCTTCTAAAATCTGCTCCATTGGTTGTTGTCTGATTTCCTTTTGACTCTTTACAGAATCACAGAATTTTCTAGGTTGGAAGAGACCTCAAGGTCATCGAGTCCAACCTCCAACCTAACGCTAACAGCCCTCCACTAAACCATATCCCTAAGCTCTACATCTAAACGTCTTTTGAAGACTTCCAGGGATGGTGACTCCACCACTTCCCTGGGCAGCCTGTTCCAGTGTAAATGGCAAAATAACTGACCCTTCCACTCCCATGTGACAAGTGGGAATGATTGTGGCAGAATCATCTACTGGTATTCAGCACTTGGAGGGATGAGGCCTGAATCCTTTCTTACAACATTAGTAGGTTTTTAGCCCGGGTTAAGTATTCATTAAAATGTAACCCGCAATGTTATCCATAAATACAAGGCACAGCTTCTCTGAATGTTGCATAGATGTTTTCTGTGTGGACATTCCGAGTTGAGTTTGAAACAGAGATAAGCGATCAGGTTAATGGAGCAGCAAAGGCATATTTGCAGTTGCAAGCAGAGAGCTAAATAATAATAATAAATCAATAAGTAAATAAATAAAATTCAAGCAGCTCTCTTCTCTGAATGCCATTAAGGGATTGTGCCCATTCAATCAGTGTAGGCACTCTGCATTTGATGAAATCCTGAGTGCATGTAAATAATACTTTGAAAATACACGTAGAGTTGACTCAAATGTCCTTTTGCAATGATGGGAAACATGTTTTGGAATGAACTTCAACTCAGCTCACTGAATCGGGGTACCCAGGGAAGTGTTTCTTTCCTTTTGAGGCTCTCAAGTTACTTTTATGTATGGAAGTAAAAAATAAAAATTAAAAAGAAGTCCATACATCTGTCCTAAGCTTTATTCTTGACACTTCATCTGCTTCAGGAAGATTTACTGACCTGAAAGAAGTATGATTTGACTGAATTGATTCCTATTGTTTCTTTAGCATCCCCCAAACTGGTGCTGCAGCAAAACTCCTCTTGCTTCTTGAGAGAGCTCATGTCAATGATACACTGGGATCTTTGTTGAGCCTCTGCTGTCTTTAAAAGTTTACTGTCCTGGAGATTTCTGTGAGAAGCATGTATGATTTTTTTTTTTTTTTTTTAAAGCAGAACTTGTGATGGATGCAAACTAATTTACCTTGGAACCTGCTCCAAAGCATTGTCATCGCTTTAAATAACGTCCCTGCTGAGATGGTAGATGTGACTGGAAGTTGGCAAAGGGAAGAGCAAGAAAGAAAAGAACCCTTGAGGCACTCCAGTTAAAACAATGTTGTAGCCTGTCACTGAATTATGCGAGAAACTGTTAGGCAACCTGCTATGGACCATGACAAATTATCCCTGGAGAGCCCTGCAAGATGAACACAAGTAGCTATGAAGGAATACTGTGAAAGCCCAAAGCTGTTTCCTGTCTATAAGGCTGAGTGGCATTATCCATGTATCTTACTGACCCTGTTAGGTGAGCAACACCTAGTGATTATTTGTCCTCTGGAGTAAGGCAATACCATTACTTTTTTTATTAAACAGAGAACTTGGAATAAATGGTGACAGCAAATCAGTCATTAATTATTACTGACTCATCATGTTCTGTTTGTAGGCCAGCAGCAGAGATCTTTAAATTATGTTAATTGCTACTTGTACTCTCAGTCATGCAAAAAGAAAATTTAGACTACATCTGGTGATCACCCCAGCATGGAAAAAGTCACCCATTTCCTTCTGGTACCCATCTTGTTACTTCTTGCAATAGGCTGAAGTGCTGTCGGGGAGGAGTGGGGTTGAACTCTGATGTCTTTCATCTGCCAATTCAGGACAGTGAGCTCTACCCAAAGGGTAGTGCCAGTAGAATAAGCTAGGACAGGCCTGTGGCATCCTATTATCTTCTTGATGCCAGGCCAGACATCCACTCTGTCACTGCTGGGCCCAAGTCATCCCATTCCAGCAACTCCGTGATGTCAATGAGAAACAGACTGCTCATAACGACAGGGCTTGGCATTCTTTCTCCAACTGTTAGAGCAGTAGGCACTACTACCGTGTGTGCGCCAGTAATGTGTGACAACATTAAATCTTGTTCCAAGTGAAATTTTTCTTCAGTGTTTGACTTACAGACAGGTAATTTGACAAACCTATAAATGGCAGGAAGGGAACCTGCACCACCTCACATAGCCTTGTCTTTACCTGCAAAGGGCTTCTTGGTTTAGTAAATGTCTTTAAGTTACTTGAACAACAGCTTATTATCCGAGCAGGCTGATCTTTTAATGGAGCTTTATACTTGGAATGAGCTGAAGAAAATGAGGCATGTTTGCTGAAGATGGTAGACTTTTCTTTGATGTTGTGACAGCTTTCTACATTTCTTTAAAAGGCTTGCTTAATTCTTTGGGTGGTGGAGAAATTGTCTTTACCTAAGAATAAATGAAATCTGAAATTCCTGAGCAGCATTGAGAGCTCAAAAATAAACTCTGCAGAGGAGATGTTCTGTGGTGGTTTGCTTATCCCCATGAGATCCATTTTAAGTCCCAGTGTGTTGTTTAGAGTAGACTATTTCTATGCTGTTTAGGGTATTATTAGCTTTTTTTGTATAACCCCTGAACTTGTTGATCAAGAGTTACCTTCAGCTGATGGGAGGTAACATGACAGATAAGTTGGAGTTTAAATACTATAGATCACTTGAACTCATAATGCGAATACATCTAAACAACAAATGAACTTGAGAGGATCAGGTTGAAGGATGGAATATTTTGGAAAGGTTAGCCAGATGCCACACGTGGAGCAGAGCTATCAAATATATGTCAATTCAAATGTATTTTAGGTACTAAACAAGTTCTTCCACATTTGCCAGTGTTATCTCATGGAATTAGTTTAGATTCACACTAACTGAAGGAGGCCAGTATTTATACCCTCTAGAGGGTACGATCATCATTCATTTTGTTGGATGTAGCTATAATATTGAGGAAGATGTAAGTTTGTATTTTTGCATCCAAGCTGTCATGCTGTTAATTCATGTCTAGTATCTGTAAACCATCCAATGCAGTGTTTCTTTCAGACAGCAACCAGTACTGGATGCTACCCAAGACATGAAAATCCACCTAAAAGACAAGCATGAGAAAAAGGCATAATCCTGTTCTTTAATCATTGGAAACTGTCTCACAACTGGAATCATAAGGATTTTATATTTCCTATGAGATGCGTCTACTTTGAAATTCATCTCTCCTTTGTCTATTTGGAGATGTAATGCTTAGAAGGTCACCTAATCACCTCTTCCTCTCCAATAGTGTAAAATCATATTCTGTGATTTCTTCCAAGCAAGTCATATTCATCTGACCGAGCTGAAAAGCACTAGAATGAAATCATGCTTAGCAATCATGCTAAACCCTTTCAACACATGCACAATTTGTGTCTTACTAACATTTACGCACAGTTGCAGTTACTGCCTTTCTGCTAGGCAGCAGCTGGGGGCTGACTGCGGGCCAGCTGCAGCCTGCCACAGCCACCACTGGAGTGCCTGCATGTATAAAAATAATAAAACATCCAACCCTACAGTTTTTTAATTGCAGCTGCGATTTTGCAGCTGTGGAGTCACACCATGAGAAATGTATTCAATGCTGCAATTCAGTGAGCATGCTTTTCAGGCCAACACATTTGCCTTGTGAACTGAAGAGAAATGAGCTCTATAGACCTAGTTCTTCCTCTTTCTCTTTTTCTTGTTGCTATCCCTTTTTGCTTTCTGTCACTTGTAGTTTGCTGTACTCACGAATAGAGATAAGCATCCTTCATGCCATCAACCTTTGAGGACCACTAAGTAATTGCTTCCCTGTCTGTGAGCAGCTTAAAGAAATTGTCTAAGGAAATGATTATGAATGTTTTGCTCTCTTGAATTGTCATTCTTCCCCTTCTATCAAATGTTTACTGTGTTACTTCAGAGAAGTCATTAAACTGTTTTGTAATTACTTTACTCATCTATTGCTAAAGTGATGGTAGTAATACCTTAAAGAAGCACTTTGGGCTTAATTTAATGATAATATAATTGTTTGAAACATCTAAATGTTTATTTGAAGAAAGATGGTCCTACTGAAGGAAAGAAGTCACATTAGAAGCACCTTTAGCATACCCTGAGGGAGGGTGGGGATGATCCACTTCTTAAAAAAAAAAAAAAAAAAAAATCAAAATAGAAAAAAAAAAAAAAAAGACTTTAAAAAACGAACTCACTAGAAAGTTTTGGTGATAAAACTTCACAGCTGGCCAGAAAAAAAAAAAAAAAAAAAAAAAAAAGGACAAAAACATTATCAGCTTTCTGGAAAATGCTGTATACTTCTATCTGGTTTTGTTGATATTTTTTTCAGAGGGTGGTTGTAAGCACTGTTATACCGTAACAATTAAAGCTATTTAGTATTTTGCAGCACTATATAACATCATTAATCTTGTTTGTTTGTTTGTTTTTCTTTTTGAATTAAGCTGGTCAAGAAGGGTAGAAGACTGTTTGTTTGAAGTTTTACCGAGGTTATTTCCCTTAGGCAACATACAGCTTTGTTTATAAATATTCCAAAAAGATAAGCCTCAAAGCCGAGAAAGCACTAATTTACCTGAGTTACAACTGTGATAACTGAACTATTTTGCTTATATGTAGAAGGAAGAGAAGATCTTAAGGTCATTCTTATGCCACTGCTTATTCCACAGTGTTTTTACAATCTCAGCCAAAATAATTTGCAACCTTTATTCCAGTTGATCAGAGTGGCCTACTTGAATTTGCATTGATTTTTGCAGGGGATATTTCTGTGAGCTTACCTATATTGACTAAATGTTATGCAGCTGAGTCTTTAATCTCTCTTGGGTCTGAGAGTGGCAGGATAGCTCAAAGAACAAGGAGCCCTGAAGAAATTCAGAAAGGAAGAACACTGTTGGGTATCATCGGATATATTCTAGAGACTTGTTAGCCTTCCTGCCTTTTGTTATGATTGTAAGTAGTCGTCATGCTTATTTTTGTTTCAAATCCATCTTCAGGCACAGATTTTATTCTCCTATACTTTCTTTCCGTGTTGCTCCACTGATAGAAACACTATGGAACGCACCTCCACTGAGGGAAAAAAAAAAAGTCTGGAAGTTGTATCTAGGCTTGCTGATTCTCAGCAGTGACAGAATATTGCTTTTGTTTTTTTTCAGAAAGCAGTTTAGAAAACCTCTTGGTTCAAGGTTGGAGCTTAGCATAGTTTCTCCTTAGAGGCAGATGTCATATTACCTAGTGTGTTGCACTTTGCAGTAAATCAGTGCTGTCATTCACCTGTTAGGTCTGAATGTGTATTAACTAAAACATCTTCAACTCTTTTACAGAGGTAGGCAAAGTCGTCTTTCCCCATGAGGAGCTTAAAAAGAGTTTTCTGTCTAGACAGAGAAAAACTGTAGTCGTCTGTCGATTTAAGTAAAGATAGGCAATATGGTCCTATTCTTTGGTTAGTAACTGAGCGTGCTGAGTTAGATCAGCCGCACGATATAAATTGCTTTCAGTGGCACTGCATCAGTTTTTACCCATGGGCCTTCTAAGTAGAAGAGTTATAACTGTAAATTACCTTTCCATATGGCTTACAACAAGTGATCGAGAGGTTATATTAGCACTCTCTTCTTGTCCCCTCTTCTCCACATCTAAATAAGGGATTTTGTCAGCTTGGTACTTTGTCTTCTGCCCTCCCATGGAAATATTTCAGCTTTTGATCAGGAGCTGATATTTATTTTTGACTTGCTGAAACAGGACAGTGCTTCTAATCTGAAAGATTTTAAAACACTTTGCTACTAAGATTGGATGCTGATCATTGATTTTCTTCTTGGGTGTCTTCACATCAATCGATCCCCAAATATTCCTAGTTCATTCCCCTTTAAGAGATTATTCTTCTATTACATTACATTAAAACAAGTTGGAGTGGGGTGAGAGGAAAAGCTAAGCGAAAAGCCCCAAATGTTTGGTAAGCGCTGTATTCTCCATTCTGAAATATTGCTGATACCTTCTGATGTATAAAGCTTCCTGATTCAATTCAAGAACAGTGTTAAAAAAATGAATGGTAAGGACCAGTTGCCCTGATCCAATATATTTTAGGAAGCTAGTTAAGAATTTTTTGACTTTGGAAGATGCTGAGTGCTTGCAACTCTATTGAACTTCAATAAGCAGTGATGAGTAGTTCCATATTTTGAAAAATCAGGTCATTTATTTCAGTATTCAAGTAACTTCACTTTACAAATCTGTTTCAAGAGGGAGTTTTTTGATCGTACTAGCCCCCAATTAAAATTTGCCAATTGCTATGCAAAAACAGCTTAGATTTCTGCTCACACAACTGTATATGAACCACTTACGTTTGTTCCTATCTAGTGCCCTAGTTTTTCTTTGACTTTTGTTTTTTACTAGCAACTTCTAGCCAGACTGTTACCAATAATGTGGTTGGCCTGGTTTCTGTTGCAAGTCTTCTGGCTCCCCTGAGATTCTGATAGTCCCTTTTAGGAATCTTAAATTTCTCTATGCACCCTGAATTTTCAGTGCCAGCTTTACTTAGCACTTGCAAGGACTCTTTAACTTGGCCCAGTCTTGCTAGTGTGTGTGAGTTGTCCTGGAGAATTAGGTTCAATTTTTATTTTTTTCAGGTTTTACTGCCTTAAATGTGTATATTTTAACATTTTTTTCTGAATATTTTGCAGACCTCTACAAGCCAATCAGGCTTCTCTAGTGGATACTTTATTTTAATAAGTGTATATTGAATGCTTCGTTTAACTTTCCTATTGTGAAGTGCCCAGAGACACTGTGCTTGGATGAGCAGTTATGTAAGTGCAATTTGTTTTAGGGTTGTTTTATTTTTTTTGTATCAGAATTAGCATTCAGCTGAGGTTTGAAGTCTCATAGCGCATGTGCATGGGGGAAAATAAATGAATAAAAAACTGAGTGCATCTACAGACGACCTAGACTACTTGGCATATCTGTGGCTGCTTGCCCTACTCATTGACAAATCAGTCCCTCAAATGGCCTCCTAATAATTCTAGAGTGGCTGTTGCCTCATCTTTGAGGATACAGTGAAGGATTATCTTCCTGCTAGCATAGCAGAAGACATAGCATTTGCTTTACTAAGAATTTTAGAATGCCCTCTCCCTCCTTCTTTCTCCTCTATTTATCATAATTGAATAATTATTGCTTGTCATGCTCATCCTGGGGACCAGATGTTGCATTGGTAAACCTTTGTTGTCTGCAGGCTGGATGTGCTCTTATTTGGCAGGTTGCAAGCAAGGACAATTCAAATTCATCACTTGTGTGGCAGTCCTAAGACACAGAGTTTCTCTGGCCTGGACACTGAAGGAATTCAATCTTTTTTCTTCCCTTTATTGAGAGTCCTATGTAACAGGTAGAGTTGAGGAGACCATACACAAAATTGTCAGCAGAAGAAAGGTCCACAGGAGAGTGAATGATGTTTGGAATTATTTTTTTTAGGAACTGCAATGACCTTATAAAATTATTTGTTATGCATCACTTACTAGCTATTGCATGAGGCAATCTCCAGTTATTGGTAGTGATGGTATCTCTAACTCATTGCTAAAGCCTTCTGAAGCCTTAATGGTCTCCCCTGAATACACAGGGGAACCATACAATATGTTATCCAAGAGTTTGCAACACCGGAGAGAAGTATTATGTAGGGTATAACATCTATGAGGAAGATAGCATATGCTGGCAAGGACGGAGGAAAGGAATATGTACCTAATTAAATGGAAACCACCCATTCAAAAGCAGGTGGAATGTATGACTGGAAAATAAGTCTTTTTTTTTTTTTTTTTTTTTTTTTTTTTCCCTGTTTTGACTTGGAAGCTGTGTTGCAGACAGGTCTGATCCGTAAATATTGCTCATCTGCACAGAAGGGAACGTTTATTGCAAAGAAAGCAAGCTGTTTTATTAGGAACTCCTGACTATTCAGTGGAATTCACAGGCAGAGCTTGAAATCCTGTGTCAGAAAGGAGAAAAGCCTGGATTCATATGTATTATTGCTGAGTAACCTGTGAAGAAATGTTGATTGCAAAGAGATTACATTTGACATGCAGGTACCCTGTGAGGGTAGGAGAGGTCAAGTCCCATAACACAGTAGCCTGTTATAGTGGGAATATCCAATGAAGTTATAGATATCGGTAGCAATATAATCATACTGGTTTTACAACATGACTGCAAAAAGAAGGGGGTTTCTCTTTTTTCCTACCTTGTTTTCCCCCTCTAGCATGAGCAGCTAGCAGAATCTGTTGTTACTTTCTTTAACTAGCCTGTGCCTGCCTTGCAGAGGAGAGGAGTTGGCAAGCTGTGTACTTGGTTGTGTACTGTTCTGCAAGCTACCACTCAGCATATTTCCGTTAATGGTGCTTTGTCAGAACTGTAATTTACTAACCGAGGAAGTATAGCGTGTCTTCGTGTATGTCAGCCTGTGGCCAATTCCCCTGTAAATCACATCACAGTCTTGTGTACTGTGAAGTCCCTCTGCAATTTTGAGCTAGGCTGAGCAACTTAGTGACAAAATAAACCTGCCCTGTCCCAGTCTGTGTTTGGAGAAGGAAAACAGCATCTTTCTTGAGCAATGGGAATTAATATTGAAGGACGAATGTGTAAGATTAGTGGGTATTACAGTGGGACAACCTTCTTTGCCTAATCGAGAGCAGACATTTTGTTTAAAGAAGAAAATGAATTTATTATTAACCTCTCTTCTGGAAAAAAAACAGAACATATTTGGCAAAACAGTCTTCCAGCCTCCTACAAGGCTGAAAAAAATGTGCTTAAAAAGTCTTATTTTGGAATTCCACAACCTTATTTGTCATGCAGGTGTGACTCGTAGAGGCTTATCCCTGCTGCTTATTTTTATTGAAAAAGACTGCTGAGGTGATGGAGAATGGGGGTGTAATGCATCTCAGCTTGGGAAGGGTGACTTCAGCCTTCTTCACCTCTGTCTCTTCCTTATTCTTGGCCTCTTCTTTTTTTTTTTTTTTTTCTTGTGTTCAGCGCCAGCTGGCATGTCAGTGCATTGCTTTCCTGTGAGGTATCAGTTTGCTGAAACAAGTCTGTTTCCCATACAAAGCTTTGCAGGCCCCAGACTGGAAAGGGATTCCAGGTTTCCAAGCAGAGCTGTCTTCTGGGGTAGGCTGACAATACCCTAATCAATTCCTAGTCCCTGAAAGCTGGACATTGGAATCTAGAGAAAGCCTTTTAGATGATGTTGGATATGGTTAGGCCAGGATGATCTAGTGATGGTCCAGGAAGGAAGCGTCTCTTGAAGTACGTTTCTTGTACAGTGTTCATCTCATTACTCTTTTTTTTTTTTTTTTTTTTTTTAAAAAAAAAAAAGCAAGTACAAAGGTTTTTCACCATTTACTAGCAACGATTTTGAATTAGTCCAATTATTATGTAATTTATTAGCAAAATATTTCTGATTCATAGCAACTGCTTTGAGATTTTTTCCTCCCATTTCTAGTTATCTCTTCAGTTCCACAGAAGCAGAGGAAGCTTGGAGGGAGGAGGTGGTTTTTTTTTTGGTTTTTTTTTTTTTTTTTTTGGTTGGTTGTTGTTTTTGTTCTGTTTTGTTTTTCTGGGCCTCTAAACACTCCTCTGCTTGTGATTCTCATTGTTAATCTATGATGCCACACTTTGCCCTTCTGTGTTTTTTATTTGTGTTTGAGGTTTAGAACCATCATCTGGAAATTGCAATTCTTAGTGCTCATTTGTATGTGGAGATTGCACTGATTTAACTACCAGATTTTTAAATCAACTCAGTTAATTCAATGCAACCCATATGTGAGCAATTAGCTTAAGTCAGTTAAGAATCCTTCCTGAACTATCTGAACATACAACACATTTAAATTAAGAAAATTAGAATACAAGAACTAGAAACAGGTTAAAGGATGTTACTTAAAAAGTAAAGTTTTAGTTAATTCAGTATGCTTTCATGAAACCTCTGGTTTTACTACGGTTTTTTCACCCATTTGCTACTTTGTATGAGTATCTTCATTGTCAATATTTCTGCCTGCAAAATTAGGATTTGCTGACATAACGTGTAGGAAGATATAAGTGAGGCTGTTTGGGAAAAGGTATTTTTTGTTGGCAGTGGTGGTGTGTTCTTTTTTTTGTTTGTTTGTTTGTTTTTGTTTTCCCTCTAAGAATACTTAAGTTTTTAAAGGAATAATGGATATTCAAAACTGGAGCCAAATCTTCCCACCTAAAAGATATATTTCCATTGGGAAGTGTCACTGTTGTGCCCTTTTGGAATTGTTTCACTGCCCTGTTGTCTGAGTTCCCCCTGCCAAACTACAGCTTCCATGCTACATCATAATTCTGCATCTTACTGAACAGCTGTTGTGGAGTCTTGCTGTTGTGCTATGGGACATGTAGCCCAGCCAAAGAGACCCTATACACAAAGAAGAATGGGTACCTAAGAAACCCTCAAAGGCACTTTCTGCCATGTGCTGTAAGCACCTCTTAAACAGTTTGAAATTTTGAATAGTAAAATTTGGAGTTCTGACTGGAAAGTCGAAATTTTGAGGGGAATTGGGTATTTGCATAAGAAAAGCCAACATTTCCTGCAGAAAATAGATACTTGTTACAAGAAAATTCTTGAGCTGAAAATTAACTTTTCCAACCAAAACCAGTGCCTAATAATTCTATTTTAGGGCTGTCTCATCAGTAACAACCAAAATATTTGATGGTCCTTAGAACAGGCTCTTGAGATGACCCCATCATATGGAAGACATCAAGAAATTGAGAACCCAGTTTTTACCTGCTCCCTGAATCTTTATTTACTCCTCCATAAAGTAGTACAAAGCATTATTACTTGCATTTTTTTTCTTGTAAATGACAGTGCAAAGCATGACTAACTGCGGGTGAATAAGTTCTCATATTTGATAGTTACTGTTGTTACAATTAAAAGGAATAGAAATCTGATGAGCATCCATTCATGTAGAACTGGGGAAGTAGTTCAGCTGATCTGTGATAATGCTGTTTACTCACCTTTTCAATAGTTCTTGTGAACTTGTTGTCTTCTTTGATTATGACACGGATAGTATTAGTTGGGGGTGATGATAGTATTAGTTGGGGGTGATGCAGATCTCATTCTGTGTGTCTGACTGGTTTGTGACAAAATATGACAATGAAATGTGTCCACAGAGAGAAAAGGAACTCTTCTACCAGAGCTGAACAAGGATAGAGGCACAATTACATGCACCAAAAGGGAAGAACACAGACTACATAATTTATCTTGGGAAGCAAGGATTGTCCATTGTGACAAAATCAGTCAGATGTAGAAAGTGAAATAGTGAAGGTTCATTACGCTAATTAGCATCAGTGTTCTGCTGTAGGTAGGCAAGAAGAAACTGGCAGTGATGCTTTAGAATAGCATTTGCCCAAGAGGGAGCATTATGCATCGTGGATTCATTAGTCTGTGCTGAAAGGAAAAAGTCCTACAGCAGCCACAGTCCAAAGCAGGAAGGCTCCCTTCAGTGGCACTGTTAAGTTGGTTGGCAGCCCGGTAGTACAAGTGTCATCTAGGAGATGAGTTTGGCATTGTGTGCGTAAGGTGCAATTAAAAAAAAATAATAATAATAAAAAAAAGGCAATAAAAATTTTCCTCTTAAAGGCCTGGAGATAAACTAGTATGACAGTAAGAGGTCACAGTGCAATTGAGAAATTGCCATCGCTTGGTATTTTATGGGACTCGCTTAGGAGAGGTTGACTTTCTGGCCTTGATTTTCATAATCTAGTACATGCCTGCCTTGGTGTGCTAATACTGACTCTGGCCTTTACTTACGATGAAAGCAGTGTGATAGGAAGATGTGGTGCAAATGAGGCTTGAGGGTTCTTGGCATTTGGAGGACTGGAGCATAAATATAATTTAGGAGTGAGGTAGACACTTGAAGAAGAAAAAATGTGGAATGGGCATTGTGGATCCTGAACTCCTGGCTGTTTCAGTTCTCTTGGGAAGGCAAACCGCTCTTGGTCCTGATTCTACACAGGCATTTTAGCATTCATAGTGCTTGCAGTCAGAAGGAGAAAGCATATATGATCAGTAGTGAACTGTCAGCTGCAGTAATGTGGATGGGAAGTGTTTCATTCATCGGTGTCTCTGTATATGCCTTGCAGCTATTTACCTGTATTTCACTGTGAACAAATGAAAATACAATAATTTCAAACAGAGAGAACGTCACCTTCTTCACTTCTTGGAGTAACTGGGCAAGAGATTACTTCCCTTCAGGGAAACACTGTAGCTTTCCAAGATGTAAAAGCAAAATGTCCCAGAGGGAACTTAAAGCAGCCCACTTTAATGAAGGGAAAAAATTTTCACCGTGAAACTAATGGTGCAGTCCAGCATACAGTATGAAAAAGACCCTGCCCTCTAATCCCCCATCTTGTATTCCAGCTGTAGAGTGTGGTAGTGCAATTTTGCATACTTATCTGCTATAAAATGAAATAGTTTAAATGAAGAGCTCTACAAAGAGGCCCTCAGCAGTTCAAAGTTTCTCTTATGCCATTGAGAAACATAAATTTCAGAAGATGGCAGACTAGTTAGTTGTCATACTGAAGCTTCTGAAAAATATCCAAACATTTTAAAATCCAGCTGGTTTTACATTACATAAGCTATTGTTTCATTGGGTTGCTCTCAATGTAAAGCCTCCAATATTTTCATTGTTGTGGGGACGTTTTGTTTCTAGAATGATCCCTGGCATCACAGGGCAATACTATCGTGCAATGACTGGGTAGTGTTGGATGAGCATCTCTGTGGAATGGACATATGATGAATATAGTCATTTTAGTTTTAGCACATGGACTTAAATGTAGAAAAAAATGCTGTATTTCTGACAGCTTTCTTTAAATAACGAGGGAGGGCTTTGCTGGTACTGCTGCTTCCTAACATCATCGAGTTTTGCTCTTTGAAAAGATTAAAAAAATCAAGCAAAATGCAGGATTCCACCCTCCTACCCATCCCCTGACCCCCTCAGGTTGCTCTGAGCTTTCTGAATGGCAAGACCAAAACACTTTCCTGCAAACATTCCTGCTTCCATCCTAGGCAGTAGCTATTTATAAAGTCCAGCATGCTGTGTCTGTCTGAGGCTGCCACATGCTGCTCAACAGCATCCTGATGTTTACTTGTGCCTACTTACCTTTATAGATATTCTTATCCTGTGCTAGTACTGCTGTATGCTTTTAAGATGCACAGTGAATGGTGATGTTACTCTCTACATATCAAACACAATGCATCCCTTTAGATTTCATAGTTCGCTGTGCCCCAGGTGCTGTTATTATCAGTCCTGACATCATTCATTTGATATGACGGGCCCTGTCTTTCCATTTATCTGTAATGGACAGGAGATTTTGAATCATTTTATCTTCCGAGCACAGCAGCATCTTTTCTTTAAAAAGTGACTTTCCTCTCTCTCTGTCTCCATTTCTTGCTTTCTTCCCTGTCTAATATTGTGTGCTATGTTTATCCGCCAGTCCTTTTACTCTTTATCTCCAGTTCTCTTTTGTTTTTGTGCCCACCCCAACACCCCCTTTCTCTCTCTCTCGTCTCTCTCTCCCCCCACCTCTCTTGTTTTTCTGTCTCTGCAGGGCACTGGACCAGGTTTATTGCATTCAACAAAAAGGCGCTGTTGACTTTATCAGCCTTGGTTTAGGACTACGTAGCATCTCCCCATTCAAACACATGGTTCGTGCAGAATTTAGTGCAGCTGCAAGCTGAGGTGCTCAGGATCTTCTGCTTTGCACTTAAGCCGAGCAGGCTTAAGAGTAAGACAATAAAGAAGACACATCTGTAGTAAAACTTGATGTCAGACTTTGAGGTACAAGATTAAAAGCAAGGTCTTACAAGTGCAAGCATTTAAAATACAATTCTGTTTTAAACTGAACAAGTCTGTACTTTAGCTACTTAACCTCTTTCTCATTAACTCCCCGCGAGGTGGCCCTGCCTTCAGAGCAAGAGTCTAATGCTTCTCTTAGAAGTGCAGTTACCTCCCTGTGGGTTATGAATGGGAATCACACCCTGGTCTTTTCTGATTGTGTTATATCAACTTCAGGTGTTAAGGATCTGTTTCTTGTAGACTAGTTCTAGTTGTCCCATATGCAGTTCTAGGTGACTGCCTGCATTTATACATCTTTAGAGATGAGGGTTGTATATAGAGAGGACTATTATTGATGGCATATAATGATATTTGAAACTAGCAGTCATCAACAAATTCACCTAAGGTTGAATTTGCTCTGCTCACCACCAGTCATTAGGGTTACACATGTTCCATCACGTTTCTCCAGGGACTGGCTGGCTTGAATACTTTTTCAGTTCATCTAACTGGACTCTGTGGCACTATTGCAGCACGTCTGAAAGACGGACTGCCCGAGTGTTTCTTTCCTCAGGCAAGGGTGAGCGGTGAATGCCTTGCTGTGTAGCATTGTGGTGGCAGTGTTTTCTAACCATCTCTATTTTCAGAACAGCTTAGTAAAGCTCAGAGGATCCCTTCTTCCACCAGCTCCATGGCTTCTTCTGAGTCATTCTAGAGACACCTACAGAAATGTTACAGCCCTAGGGTCTCCTTGAAGAAGGTCAGAAGTATTTAGTTTAGCCTGGTGGGAGAGACGTGTGATATTTGCACAGGCCACCTTGTATCGTGGAACTGATTCTTTCTCCACTGTCCCTCATGGATCATGTCACTGAAAGATTGTGGGTGAAATGTTTGATGGAATGACTTCAGTTGTCATGCAGAACAAAAGGGGAAGCTGTCTCATAGTTTCCTTTAGCTGTGCCCCATTTGGAGACAAGCACTATGCCAGAGGCAGCTAACAGCTCTCCAGTAGGCTGACCCACATCAAAGAATTCCCTGGCTGTTTAAAGGTAGAAGAGGAGGCAAAGCTATAACAAAAGTACAATCTAAAGCATCAGGCTTGTGAACAAGAAAAATGTAATTTAATTGTTTCACACATATATGTGTAGCACATCTGGGCTCAAGATGCAAGATAACTAACAATTACAGGCAATCTGTATAGAGGCACAGAGGTGGGGTTTTCTTTACTTATTGGAATTCTTTGTGGCAAATGTTTTCATCATTCCTGTTGAGCTGCTAAGAGTCCCATCTAGGGTGGCAGGTAGTCTCACTAATGCTGTGAAGGAGAAAAGACACATAAAGCATTTAAAGCAAATGTAATAGCTTGGAACCATGTTGTAAGAAATGTCTTTGATTTGAGCAGTGAATTTCATTAAATCCTGCCAAACATACAAAGCCACTCTCAGCTTCCCAGCCCCTTTATTTGCTATCAGCACTTGAGATCAGCTTAATATTTTACCTTCACCCTTGGTTGCAGAGCATAACGGACAAACCCATTATCTGCGAATGTCATCGCTATTAGGAATGGGAGAGAAGAAAGAAAGGAACAAGGATACAGGGCTGGTGGGGATGTGCAAAAGTAAACAGGCTTTAACAGAATGGTCGGGGTGGGGAGTGAGATGGAAAAATCAGTCTCATAATTTAATTAAAGTTGTGCATCTCCTTAGGAGCTACGGATACAAGCTGCCAGGCAGAGTGCTAATATTTAAAGGTCATTTAAATGAGCAAAGATGTTAATCATTGAAGGGACAAAACTGAACTTTGTCTCCCAGGTCTTGCCTATGTGCTGAGATTTTACCTTCCTTCCCTGCTGTAAATAAAAGCTTTCTGATGATTGCTGTAGTGTTGGATTATGCTTACTGAACCCATCCTATGTGATCAGCAGTGTTGGTGAATGGCATGGGTGGGGGATTGGCTTGTCATAGGGTCACCTCTAAGAAAAGTCTCAATGTTTATTAGAGCAATGGAGTTGGTAAATTGCATCACAGGCAGAGTGAAGTTTGCCCGAAGACTGAGACATGTCAGCATGCTCTGTGGAAACTGTGCTCATGTACAACTAACACCTTCCAGTCCATGGGCCACAGCAGAACCAGATGCTGCAGTGGGAAACACTGGTGCCTTGTAACACCATCTACTTGGCTTTAACATACGTTAACGGAGTTTTTTAGGAGTTTTTCTTGCATCCTTTTTGAAGAGCTCTTGGGATTTCTTGTATACTCTAAAGGATTTACTTATTTATTTAATTTTAACAAAGAGGCTTTTAGTTTAGTCTACGAAACAGTGAAATAAAAATTGAGCTTGGTGTTAGCTTGACATTAATCTCTATATTACTGCATCCTTTTGGGAGTAGTTCATTTGTCATGTTCGTACTCCCCTGCATGTTTGGCTTGATACGTTGGAGTCTCCCAGCAAGTACCAAGGCATTTTAGCCAAGGGAGACATGCGGGTGGTTTGAGAAGACATAAACCAGTGTCAATTCCAACAAAAAGGCAAGGGAGAAGTTGTTTTATTTAAGCAATAATAGTGCTGAAGAATTATTTGTGCAGTTCTATAATAACAATAAGACTTTTTTTTTTAGTTGTTAAAATGAAGAGTGAGAATTAAAGTCTAGCCATCATTCAACTATTGTTTTCAATTAGTTGTGCTCCCTGATACAACTGTTGGGCAGGCAAACATCGCATGCTTACGTCAAGGAAGTGGTTGGTGCTGGGTCTTTTTTTTCACCGGTCACCAATGAAAAGATGATTGTTTCTGAATGTAATTCAGTGATTCTTTTTGGAGTTGTATCGGCTGAAAGGAAAACATCTATGAACACAGGTTCTTGACAGAAATACAGTTGATAAGCTCATCTGAGCAGCTGTGGTCCTGAAGGTCGGGAGAGGTGAGCCTCCAGGTACCTTTGCCTGAAGGACCATTATGCAACAGAAGTGAAGTGGTTGTGTTTTCACTTCGAATTTTTGGCAGAAGCATCGTATCAGTATTCAATGACTTCCCATGTGTTAGCTTTTGCTAATGTTTTCCAAATGGCAGAGTGAGTAATGTGGGAACTATGGATTATGAAGAAAGAGGGGAAGTCAGGTAACACTGAAACTAAAGTTGGAATGGATCTTGTGATGTTGCCAGAAGCCCCAAGATGGCATCAGAGACCTTGTTTTTCTACATTAAAAACATATGAAACATTTTTAGTGACTCTTATTTTTTTCTTTGTCATGCTTTCTTATCCAGTTCTCTCTTGTTTGTACTTTTATTTATTTTTTATTTTTTATTTTTTTAATTCCTACCTCAGGACCCTTTCTCTGTAAGCATTATTTGCAAGGCATTGATAATACCAAAGCTACTACTTGCAACACACCCCAGTTGCACTTCAAGATTCTGCCTAAACACCACCAAATTGCATCCCTAGGAATACATTTGTACTTTGTTACTAAGAGGCTAGAACAGCAAAGCTGGATGCAACTGTGTAGCTAGAAATTTGCCCAATACTGAGGATAATTAGGCTCTGTACTACACACAGTCACTAATGAGGGAGATTAGACAGATTTTGCAAAATTGTACAATGATGTACTGCTCCATACAGTCAAATATCCTGCAGAATTTTCCACTGATCACTGACTCAGGAACAGAATATTTTCAAGCCAACTAAAGAAAACACTTTCTCAGTGCAAATCTAGGATCCTTATTTAGCTTTTTATTCAGCCTTTGCAGTGAATCTAGGTAATTGTTCTACATAATGATGTAGCATGCATCAAGATCTTCGTGATGTGCTTCAGATAGCTACATTTCTCGTGAGCAGAGAAGCTTAAATGAGATATCCAGCTCATCTCATTTAAGTGCATACATATTTCAGACTGGTCGAAGAGATTCAAGCACCTGTCTTCAATTAGAATGAGTAGGAGTTGGATGTACTTATTTGCTATAGAGGTTTTGAGAAGCCTTTGCTCTATGTAAGCTGGCTGAATTTTGTTAGATAGCACGGAATTTAAAACATTTCCAAAGATATTTTGTTTGTAAGTAGTCTTGGTTATGTATGTACTTAGGTAAAGGAAAAACTGTGTTTATTTTCAGGACTGCAACTGTGTGAACCTTAGAAGGAAAGGAAGTGATAAAATGTGCTTACTGTAAGCACCTTTGAAAGTATGGGCTGTTGAGTCATTCCAACCCAATGTTCAAAATCTTTATATTTGTGTTTTAATTTACATTCCCTGTCCTTGTGCCATGTCTTGGCAGAACTGGAAACTCTCTGGAACCAACTGTTTTGATGGTTTATGATGTGTTGTTTTTTGATTTCAGCCATCGCTGTTCCTTGAGTGGGGATGATCTGAACAGACAGTGGTTGAAGCCCAGTTCCCAGCTTCATCCAACTATTTACCACACCAAAGGTCTTCTGTACTATCTGCGCAGCATTGGCCGGGCTCCTCTGGTGAGTATTTTCCAATGTCTTTTATAAGTTACTGTGTGTAGATTGATTATTGCAGTTGTGCGAACAGCTTTGTTTTAGAGCTAGAGAGATTTTGAAAGTATCCTGTGCTGTTATGCTTTCATCTTATAGATCTGTTTTGAATGTCTTGGATTTTCTACTGAATCTTCTAACCAACAACTCCAAATTTCAGAGCCCTTGCACACCTGTAATATGAATATGAATTCTTTAAATCTCTTTAATATCCTTAGAGTATTCCGACTGAGCTAAATATTGTTAATAGGTTATTGTTATCTTCCTGACAAGAAGACAAGAAATTCTGCAAAGACTTATTCTGAATGGATTTTGCAAAAGCCCATGCTGGAACAACCTATGCAATCCCCAAAACACGGGAAGCAGCCCTCAAAATGGCTGAACTTCCACATTGCTTTGGTGAGGAGAAGGAGATGACTGGATTTTAGACTACGAGAAATTCATGAGAGGTGATTCTAGTCTCAAAGCTGCAGCTGGGGCTGGTCTGGGATCTGTCCCATCTGCTCAGTCTTGTTGTCCAGCAGAACGAATAGTTCTGAGACCTCAGGATAAAAAGCACAGGGAAGTTCAAACGTTAATGAACAGAAATGGAGGCACAGACTAGCAGGTTGGCTGCTTATAGCTACAGTCATGCAAAAAATGTCCAAAGATACATAATTCTCTCTAGTCTTGACAAGGTGAAAATGCCTGTGAGCTTCTTTAAGTGAGTTTTTGTGGAAATGTGATTTTTATTTGTATTTTTATTTTTTGGCCAAGGCAATAGCCTGGCAGCTCAGCTCTGCACTCTAAGAAATCTCACGGAAGCACAGCTCACAGTTGTGAGCTTTTCACCAACCTTTTTCTTTGGTTTAGAGACATATATGATCAGTTCTGGTTTACTATGCTATTTTCTATTGGGTCTTTTTTAATTCGAAACCCTCACTGTCATAGCCAGATGTGTAAAGTTGAACGTGCACACAGTACAAGTTTTCATCATTGCTGAGTGAAGGGAAACTATTGATCCTATCATCTCTCTCACTCACAAGCTGCATGTCAGACTTGGTAAACTGATTTTTCTCTTCCTTTGAAGAGTACATCAGTTTTAGGCTACACATGCTCAAAAATGCATTTTCCCTGCTCCAGAAGAGAGCCGAGTTTCTTCTTCCCTGGCCCTGCTGCCAAGATCCCATGGAGCCAAGTTCCCAGATAGCCAAAAGATTTTTGTGAAGCTACTTAGTTTAATTTATCCTGGAGATGCGCAAGCAGTTTCTTCAAAGCAAAGAAAAGCTTGAAGGAGGAAAGAATTTCAAAGTTAACAGCCTTTCAAAACCCTTTTAATTGGTAAACCCTTCCATAGCAAACAGCCTGCCTCTGGAATCCCAGTAAACCAAGGGGCTGGAGGCACTGTGGCATTGCAGCTCTCCACTGCGTGGGATCTCTTTCCAACTCAGAGCAGCAAAGTGGGAGTGTTAGAGAGTTGTGTCTTGGAGCAACCAGGTCTGAGGGGGAGAGAGGTGTTGCTTTCTCCTTAAGCATTTGTGGTGAGAAAATGCTAGGGTTTACAAGTTGTGGTTGACAATGTAGCTGCAGTATGCAACAGGGAACGTGCAGCTCATACAGAGAGACCAGGATGCCCTTGGAGGGGACAGAAAGAACCTCCTAGGGACCAGGAGACACAAAGCAGAGTTTGCTGCCATTCAAAAGTATTCTGTCAAGCTTGGAAACAGATCTGCTTGTAAGGATGCTTGTAAGGATATAGTTTTTTTTTGGGGGGGGGGAACAAAAAAACTAGACATGTCTACCTCAAAACTCTGAAACTGAGTCCTCTCACAACACCACTAAGGAAAAATGGAAATTTTGCAGGAAAATCAAAGAGATTTTTAAATGATCTGTTTTCCAACAGAGTTTCTTGCTTACCGTTTTCTATTTTGCTTTTCCTTTGTTTTAAAAGCTGCTTGGTTCTGTGAGTCATGAGGAGGGTTGTTTTTGAGTTTGAAAGCAGTCCTTACCTCTATGATGATCAGTGCTGGCAAATAACTTTAAATAGATAAAAATTTGCATGTGTGTCTTGAGTCATATCCCAGTGAGCACAAGACTTGGAGTTTGACTGTGTGTTAGTGTCCCAGCTATGCAGAAGGACAGACTGGAGAAAAAGCAGATGGGGAGGTCCCAGGTTTGCTTAGTGTTTGCCCAGACAGGAAAATTTCTGTATTGTGTGTTGAAATTACAAAATAGAGCTTTTTCTTCGCTGAATAGTGAGGCGTACACTATGCTGTGGTGTGAAAATGAGGCAGAAGAGTGTATTATAAAGAACAATTTGTTATAAACATTGAGAATAACTGCAGTATTCAGCAAAGTTAATTAAAGCGTAGGATTATAAGACTTGCAAATGGAATGAAAATATTTCCAGTAGCACTGACTTCTCTGCCATGGAATTTAGTGACAATCAGTGGAAGATCCCATGGCCTGAAACAGCAGCAGTGTTACAGAACCTGGCTTTGATAATCCTTTACTAACACAGAAGGTTCATTCCAGACCTGTCATTAAGGACTCATCGGCAGGTTTCTGGAGATGCAGAATTATAGACCTCACACTTACTAGGCAGCCCAGCTATCTGAATAGCTGATCATCCCTGTGTGGTTTCTGATAAGTAAAGTAATCTTTTAGGTAATAATATATGCGTCTTTTGCGTATTAGTAATTCTGTAAATTGGCAGGTAATTGATACCCAGTTGAGCTGGGATCTCTGCCTTGAACCAGAATGAAAGCTATAAAATCTTCTTTTTGATATTCATAGGAATAAATTCTAGGTGGTACCTGTGGTTAACCTAAACTATGACTATATGTCACTGAAAGCAGAGATGGAACACTAGCTGGAAAAATGTCTGTCATTAAGAGATCCAATAAATGCAGCTGTTTGGAAGGGACCATTACAGGGTAATTCCATGTGCTTCAGCCAGCTATTTCTAGTGCATGGGTTATATGGGTTATAGGTATAAACCCTGTAAAATATGCACACTGCCTGACAGGGCTGAATGTCTGGGGTCTGTGCAATGTTGTCTTTTTTTTTTTTTTTTTTTTTTTTTTCCCTTTGGGAAGGATGCTGATTGTAGGCTTGCTCTCGTTAGCAGCTCTCAAACTGCTCTCTTTGTCCTCCCCTTTCTGCCTTTGCCAGGTGGCAAGGGTATAAGCAGTGCAGGAGCACTTGTTGCTGTGAAGGTCACTGATCTTATGCTTTACATGTGGAATGCTCTGTGCTGCATGGATGGGGATGTGCAGGTCCAGAGTCCTACAAAGAGAACCAGAGCTGAGTGGTGGTGTGCGAAGGAACATTGACAAGTTGGAAAACAAAAGGAGCAGGGTATAAGCAAACAAACTGCCAGAGTGAGGTTTTTGTCAAGATAAGCTGAATTGTCCAACTAATTAGGAGCAGGGAGATGGTTCTTCATGCGTGTATGCCTTAGCATCTTCAGTTTGTCAATGTACAGTTTGTCAGAGGAGCTGAAGGAATTTAAATACTCAATTCCTAGATAATTAAACTCCATGACTGCCTTCAGCTAAACTTAGTTACTGTATAACTGGCAAATAAACGTACTAGGGTAAATCTTGCCTTAACAGTTGGTGGAAGAAGCTCAACTGCTCCATCTGTTTCTCCCCTCCTGTATACGTGTTTATGTAAGAATACATATTTTTCTCCCCCATATTTTTCCCCCATCTCCCTTTATATTTTTTCGTAATTCTTTCCTACCTTCCAACACCTGTTCCTTTGTCTATTGCATATGCCCCAGAAAACAATTTCAATGAGATCTTGAAGCTCCTTTCTAATAAGTGGTGAATATTGGTTTAAATGAACCAATTTCTTCTCTTTAGAAATTCTTGCCTTTCATTGACAGATTTCTGAATTTTCCTGATAAAGACATGGAGAATATATGTAACAGCAGTGTGTATATTGACTTCATATCTCAGAGGGTACTGAGATTGATTACTCTTTAACACTTGGGTCAATATTTACCTCTTAGGTCATTAAATCGTGATTTTCATTTCTATAGGAGTTGATATCTGCCTATAAAGGTGATCAAAGATTCCACTAAAACTAGAAACGTGCCTTACACCTAGCTTATATGACAGCTGACATAAGAGAGATGGATTAAGTAGATATATTAGATAGTGTGGAATGAGATTATTTGCCATGAAGATAGGTCATGTTCTGTGCTTGGCTTCCAGGAATTCATGCAAAGATCTGACAACATACTATACGTTTTCACATGAGTGTGCAATTATATTTTCCTGAAAATTAAGTAGCACTGGTTTTGAATTTAAAGAAGCTGAGGTGATGATTAATTGCTGAGGAAAGTGCAGTTTTAGAATCTCTTGAGAATAATGCTAGAGTTTAGAAGTTGAGAAGTCAAAGGAGCCTGACAAATTGCTTTGTTGTATCCTAAGTTACCATGAACTCTTAGGTTCCTGAGTTGCCATGGATTCTTGCACAGGTGTCATGTTTATTTCTGCTGCAGATGGAAATGCACTGGTCTTGACTCTGGATTCCTAAGATCATGTCAGATCCAATAGATAAAACAAGATACAACTGACTAACAAAGTTTGACACTGATTATAGGCACGGCCCAGAGTCTGAGCTTGTCTGAAGAGACCGGGGAAAAAAAAAAAGTGTTCAAGATTTTGCCTTTTACTTCTTTAGGTATTCTGTGACTACCATGGCCACTCTCAGAAAAAGAACGTGTTTCTCTATGGTTGCAGTATCAAGGAGACCTTGTGGCAAGCAGGCTGCACGGTTGACACAGCAGTCATCACAGAAGATGTTGGCTACAGGGTAAGTCTGCTTGGTTCCTTTATGCAATTACTGACATGTACGTGCGCGTACATTGCTCTCCAAGACAAGGCCAACTCACAAAATTTGGGTGTAGGTGAGAGCTTCCCTTACTCCAGAGGAGTAGATATTCAGAAAACTTCAAATCATTCACAATGTCTCATGCACCAGGTATCAGGACAAACGTTGTCAATAGGTGGGTCCCTATTTATTTTATTTTAGTAAGATGATGTGTCTTTGGCCACAGACTGTTGAAATGCTATAGTTTTGTGTGTTCTGTGAGTTCCAAGTATATGTGTGCTTTTATCACCCCGCCATAATAAGAAAATAAAAAGGTATTCCATAATATTTACTGACGAAATGTCACTGTGCCTTTGTCCTACTCAGTTGAGTTGCTTCCTCACAAAATGCTCCTGGTCCCAGTGAAAATGCCAGAGAATTCAATGGATGTCAAACAGATCTAACACAGTGAAATTTTCATGGCAAGTGCTGGGCATCATAAATGGGGAAAAAATTCTGGGATTTGAAAGAACGAATATTGAAATCTGTCTTGCTTCTATTTCATCAAACTCTTCTCTGGATTTTCTGCTATCTTTTTTTTTTGCGTCTGTCTAGATGATATTTTCCTCTTAAATGACAAATTTCCATGAAAAAAAGATCTGATAAGCTATATTTATAGTCTTAGAAAAGGTTAATTTCGTAAAACATTAACTGTGGCCTTAAACTAATTATAGAGGTATAGCTTGTCTAACTGCAACCTGAAATAGGTTGACAAGTCTAATTATCCTTCCATAAGGTTACCACATCCTGTGTTGGTCTTAAAGCAGTGTACATACCATACGGCCACTTTCCCTGAAGAAAGTACTCCAACATTCATCATAAGGGGTCCCTGTGGCAAACACTCTGTTTCACAAAGAAAGCAGGAAGGGTGCTTACAGTCATGATATCTTTTGCTGTGTTTGAATTCAGGCAGCTTGAAAAGGCTGGGGATGGTTCACTGTTACACAAACAGAATTCAAATGCTGCTTTCAGCATCTGGAGCCTGTCTTGAATCTGCAATGAAGAAACCAGGAGCAAGCCTCCAAGGCTGTCCAAAAAAACTCTGCAGTGGCCTATATAAAGGATTCTGTGGTTAGAATTCTTTTTTTTTTTTTCACGATATGGGAGGTTTCTGTCCTGCCTCCTGTAGATAACTGGGGATCGGCCTGACCTCCACAATGGATTTGCTCCTCAGGAGCAGGAACCAAATACCTCAAGAAAATGGTGATTTTGGAACAGCCTTTGCATCATAGACATAAACCATAGACTGAGCTGTAGCCCTTGGCAATTCATAGGAGTAAGAGTCTTTATTACTTTCTATTATTTTGTGGCCTTAGATGACTTGTGCAGCATTGGCATCACAAAACCCAGTTTCAGGATTTGTCCTTTTGATAGCCATTCCAGGCCCCTTTGAAAACAATTTCTGCAGGGACATCAGCAGAGAAACCTAATTCCATTCTCCTCTAAATGGGAATGGTGGTTTTTGGACATGGTCCTGCATGAGGGGAGCAGCTCTCCTCGCTGTTGTGCATGTTAAATCCAGCTGTGTGAGAGAAAGGGAACAGTCACACTGCTGCATTACTATAAAAGAATCCTTTAAAAGGGTGTGTTTTCACCCTTCCAAAAACACAATTGAAGGATAATTAATGAGAAAAATAAGTAGAGAAGAAAGAACCATTAGTGTGAAATCCCGTGAAAGCTGGTAAAATGAACAGAATATTAAATTCAGATTTGCTAATGCTCCTAAATGAGTCCTGCGTACAGAGACATTACTGTTACCTGCCAGCATTTTTATTTAATTGTATGTAAAAGATTGATTATGCATATAATTTCAATTGTTTTTAAAAGCTAAACTGGATTAAGGATCTGATTATTGTATTTCATAATATATATATTTACAAAAATCTGTGTGTTGTTTCAGATGAGTACAGAATGAAAGCTATCTGTACCTTCAGACACAGTTTAACTGGATCTAATGATAGTGCTCAGGATTAATTGTTTGGGTGATATGACTGCTGTGTTTTGTTAATTCGTGTTCAACCCAAGTCCAGGAAAACCTGGAAGCTCTGCACGAAAGCAGCAAATTATACTTTGAAGCAAATAATACTAGCAGCAAATAATACTATTTTGCAACAAATACTTTGAAGGCAATTCAGAATGCTTAGTCTAGAGCAAGCAGTGCATTTTAAAGATTCCTCTCTTCAGTATGCTCACAGAAAAGGGAGTGCTGCAGTTCTTAGTATCATGCTGGAGATCTTAATGTGAGATTTAAAGCTCATGTTGATCTCAGATTTAAAATATAATTTATTTCTCCCTTTGTTCTAGTTTTTTTTTTTTTTTTTTTTTTTTTTTTTTTTAATCTAAAAAAATAACTAGGGTCTGTTGACAGCTGTAACCAGGATATACTAAAAATTGATATTTATTTTTTTGTTACAGAGATATGCATGGTTAAGCTGTTTGCAGGGGATATTGCAAAATAGTTTAGACCAAAGATTTATCATTCGTGTCAATCATGCTTTAGGAAAAGACCTGCTGTTAAACCTTACTCTTTCAATGTTGATGAAACCAAGAATTCCAGCACAGTGCTATGAAGTAAAGCTCCACAGAATGGAACTACAATTGCTCATAATCAATCAGTGAACCTGATTGTTATTGGGAAGTGAAATTAGCCGCTTGGCTTTCACCGCCCAAACTGAATGAAATTCAAGGGTAAATGCCACTAGCAATGAGCAGAAACTCCTTCTACGTGATTCCATTTGGTTCAGAAGTTTAAGAAAGCTGTCATCAAAGAAATAATGAATGTCCTCATTTTGCTTGCTGTTTTCTAGATGGACCAGATGGTCTTTTGGCATATAATCAGGGGAGTATGCAAGCACTAAAATTTACACACATGTACGTGTGTATGTAAAGGTTCAGTACCTACATAAAGCACACCTAGTGTTAACGTATCTAGTATATGTTTTTACAGGTGTCATGAATAAGTATGTGTTGCCTCCGCACTGATGGAAGGTTTTGATACTGCAGTGTGTTAGGAGTGTTTATAGACTGTTTTAGAAAATATGGTTTCTAGAGTAAGAAAATTACTCAGGGCTAAGATATAACTTTTACTGGGTTTTCATGATTACTTTTTATTGTAATTTTCTAAATGAAGTGTATAAAATACACCGTTTGGACCCAGATAAGAATATTTTGGTTTCACAGTGCAAGGTAGTTAAATGCTAAGCCCTATTTTCATGTAATTTTCTGTGACCTTCATTGGGATTACACATCCCCTTTCTCTGCTGTATGCTAGGTTCAAAAAAAACTCCTCCCATAGCTGAATCCCTTGTCAAATTGTGGATGTGTGATGGCAGGAGATACAGTGGGGCTGAAGAGGAAGGAAACATCGTGTACTGAGCTGTGACTGCAGCCCTCTGGGCAGAAAAACACGAAGGTGTAGTTAATGTTGAAGCAGCTTGAATATAAAACTTCGTGACTTCAGCAGCCCATAATTAGTGGATGTGAAAAATGGTTAATTTTGAATGAGATATACCAAATGTACTGTATATTTGGCATTTTAGTCTTTGACTTGAAAGAAAAATAAAACATTAGAATATGAGGATTTCACATGGGATGAACTTAATGAATCCAGTTTGGCACTAGTTGGAGCTATCTTAGTTAACGGCTTCTACAGATAGGTCTGATGATAGACACTTCAAAAACCACAGGTCTTTCTGAAGATGTGTGAGCAATATAAACATGTGTTCATCTGTTCAGTTCATTTTCTCATTGCTGCTACTTTCTCATAGACTCTTCCTAAAATCCTGGATAAAGTGGCCCCTGCGTTTGTCATGAACAGCTGCAGCTTCCTGGTAGAGAAGTCCCGGGAGTCAACGGCGCGGGTCGTGGTGTGGCAGGAAATGGGTGTGTTGAGGAGCTACACCATGGAGAGCACGTACTGCGGCTGCAGCCACGGTCTCTACAAAGTGAGTAAATCTTCCAAAAAAAAAAAAACCTGTGCTACCCTCCTTCGAATGTATGTCTCATGAGCTTGGAAGAGTAAAGAGATAACTATTGCCTTGCTGCTTAGTGTTGCCTGCTTTTTCCAGACCTACTACAGCATGAACGTAGCCTTAATTCTCAGTTTCTCCTTAGGGAAATCTTTCAAGGATCCCTCACTCTTTTAATCTTCCATGTCAGGAAAGTGGAGTCCTTGCTTTGAGGTTTCATTCAAGAGTGAAACGAAAAGAAACTCCAGTCTGGAGCCAAAAACATTGAGCTGAAGGCAGGAATGTTTCTGGGATCATACAGGGCACTTACTCTTCTAAGAGTATTCATGGTGTTATTAAAAAAAAAAAAAAAAAAAAAAAGTGTTGGCAGGTCATAGGGACATCTTTAAGCCAGATCTAAGGAAATTAAACACTCATAGAATGGTTTGGGTTAGAAGGGACCTTAAAATCATCTAATTCCAACCCCTGCTATGGGCAGGGACACCTTCCACTAGACCAGGTTGCTCTGGTCTATTCATTATTATACTTGTCTTCCACTAGTATTATCATCAACATGAGTACTAGTGGTTGTATGCTGTATGGTACAGGCTGGCTACCTGAGCATTCACTCAGCTAAATGTAAGAACCTGTGCTGAGAATCCTGCGTTTGGAGCTGCCTATTACTGACAGCCAAAGATAGCTTAATCTATGGATAGTTTAACAGCTGCTCATAAGTTCAAGGCATGCCTTTAACTATGATCTAAATGGACCCAAATTCTGTATAAAATGAGGTTCTAGACTTTGTGGGAAGGACCATACTTGCACTGAATACTTCAGAGACAGAAGTCTATGAGATCTCCTGGCACTTCTTTTGTGCACGGGATGAACTCTGTTAATGCATGTAGCTGTTCATAATTTTCCATTCACTCCAATGGTGAATTCTTTCTCTGTTCCTTTCTCTAACCTGTTGTTTTCATTGAATGGCTTCCATATTCCACCTTATTTCTCCCACTAGGGAGCAATCCTTATCTATACAGCATTAATAAGCGGTTAAGGATTCTAAAAGACCCTTAAGGAAAGAGCCATTATTACAAATAACAATTAATTAATAAGACATTCAAATGATTATCTTTGCAAGCTCTATACTAATCCTTTTATTTCTCTGTAAAGTGTAGCCAGGAAGTACTCAGCAGCTGTTTTAACAATGTTCTCCTATACACACATCAATTCCAAGACAGAAAAGGCAGAAGAAACTGCAGACAGTTTAAAGAAAGTGAATATAATTGCCTTGAGCATTACATTTAACACTCCCTACTCCTGAGAAGTTCTAATGGGTTTTTAATAGGCACCACAGGTCAAGACAGTGGTTTTGAATCTTCTTTAGACAGTGAGGAAAAATTCTACATTGACTGAAGTCAGTGGCAGAAATTCTAGAGATCTCCATGGAGGACGATTTCACTCATTTCCTAAACAGCCACAGTAACACCCAAAAGCAGTGACATATCAGGTTGTATCAATATCTAATGATTTGCTCTCTTCCTCCTTTAACATCTGTGAGGTCTTTAACCCAAATTTGCTTAAATTGTGTGATCAGGTTCTTGAAATAGTAGGAAGAGATTAAATGCCTCATTCAGAGGATGAATATAAAGTGTGCCATTTACAGGTCCCTATTATATGGTGGAGGCACCAAAAAATAAGCAGAAAGACCTGGTGAAGATGAATCTCTTTTTTTTTCCTCTCTCTCTCTCTCTCTCTCTCTCTCTTTTTTTTTTTTTTTTTTTTTTTTTTTTTTAATAAATCCTCTAAAATATGTAAATGATTTTCTGCTTTATTTCTTGTTCTATTTTTCATCACTGATCAGGATCACAGACAGGCACTGAGGACATGAGCAATTTGACATGAGTGTTTGTCACTGGTGACAGAATCCAGTATTCTGATGCTGGCCCGTAAAAGTTTTTTGAAATTTCCATTCCTAACATCCTGAAAATGACTTCTGTATGTTGAAAGGCTGAGCCCCAATATCCAACTAGTATCTATCAGGTTATTTCTCTTTCCTTTTTTTTTTTTTTTTTTTTTCTTTGCTTAGGATTTTCATCCATCTCAAAGATGAAAGAAATGTAAATATGTAAATATATCCGTGAGGGAACGTTTCTTCATTTCATCATAAGGATAATAGAAACACTTTTTGCGTTTTCTCTGATTAAGGCATTTCAAAGTATTTCCACTCATTTTTCCAAACTACTTTAATACCTGACTTGGTAGCACTGAAACAAAATATTTCTTACATTGACTTTTATGCTGGAAATGCATAAAAATGCATAAGCTATCTCTTTCAAATAATATTAATAGGCTATTTCATCTTCCTTTTAGCAGTCTTTAGCATTAGTTCTTGCTTGTTTCTTCTTACAAGTGGATTCTTTAGCGTACAGACTCGATATGCTGACCTGAAGATTTGGTTGCATAATACCATTTAATATTCAGCTTCCATCTGTCAAGCCAAAAGTAGTTCATTAGAATCTGGAACCCCTGAAATATTCTTGTAAATTGGAAGTGAATCACACAAGATTTTTTTTTTTTTTTTTTTTTTTTAAGACTTCAAACTGAATACTTCACTCTTGGACCCAAGTGTTGATATGTGTGAAAACAATAGAACTGAGATTAATGCTCAGGTTGCAGATGTCAGCATCATAGATTTAGAGCTTTCTGGTACCTGGATTAGTTGATTTACTGTTTTTACTCCTTTTTTTTCTCTTTTACATTGCCCCTTGTCCTATCATTGGATGTCACCAAAAAGAGCCTGGCTTTGTCCTCCTGACACTCACATTTTACGTATTTATAAATATTAAAAAACACTCCAAGGCCTTGAAGTCTTTCTTCATTCTCCTCAGACTTTGGGATGCAGCTCCCTTCCCTTCCCTTCCCTTCCCTTCCCTTCCCTTCCCTTCCCTTCCCTTCCCTTCCCTTCCCTTCCCTTCCCTTCCCTTCCCTTCCCTTCCCTTCCCTTCCCTTCCCTTCCCTTCCCTTCCCTTCCCTTCCCTTCCCTTCCCTTCCCTTCCCTTCCCTTCCCTTCCCTTCCCTTCCCTTCCCTTCCCTTCCCTTCCCTTCCCTTCCCTTCCCATTGTTATTTTTCTTTCCTTTTCTCTTTTTTTTCTTTCCTTTTCTCTTTTTTTTTTCTTTCCTTTTCTCTTTTTTTTTCTTTCCTTTTCTCTTTTTTTTTTTCTTTCCTTTTCTCTCTTTTTTTTTTCTTTCCTTTTCTCTCTTTTTTTTTCTTTCCTTTTCTCTCTTTTTTTTTCTTTCCTTTTCTCTTTTTTTTTCTTTCCTTTTCTCTTTTTTTTTCTTTCCTTTTCTCTTTTATTTTTTTTTATTTTTCTTTCCTTTTCTCTTTTTTTAAAATTTTTCTTTCCTTTTCTCTTTTTTTTTAAATTTTTCTTTCCTTTTCTCTTTTATCTTTTTCTTTTCCTTTCTTTCATTTCTTTCTTTCTTTTGGAGGTAGTCTTGAGTTGTGGTGTCAACTGCCTCTCCCTGCATGACCTCAAAGGCAGAGCCTTTCACCACATCTTCACCACATCTCCACCTACTTCTCCTTCAGGGTACAGGCCCTCAGAGGCCCCACATTAGGGCACGATTAGTGCCCTATGACGGAGGGGCACAATTAGCGCCCTATGACGGAGGAGCACCTGGGGAAGCAACGTAGGTAGGGAGGGACGTCCTGTGGCACCAAACCAGGACTCGCTTCCAACCCTCCTCATCTTCTGGCTCCGACAGCCACAGGGCAGGGGCTCCACCACCCTCTGGGCGCCATCCTTTTCCCTGGCACCCCAGGGAGTTGCTCCAGGCGGCCACCTCCTGCTCACGGGCCCTGCTGCTCCTCAGCGAGCGGCCCTGCCCCGAGCCCAGGCCGTCTCCCCGCTGCCCTCCGCCGGCAGCGGCAGGCTGAGGCACTGCGGGCAGCCAGGGGGCTGAGCAGCCACGGCTCCGGGCAGCCCCTGCGCCTGGGTCGCCACGGTCTCTGCCCAGCGGACGCCATGGGCGGTGTGCTGCCTCACAGCCTGCCAAGAGCTTGTGCAGAGCCCCCCGCCCTGCCACAGCAGTGTGTTTGTGCTGTGCCAACCCCTCCCTGCTCCTGGTTGGCAGCCCCATGAGGTGTCGCCGCCCTCCCGGAGGCTGTTCCTAGGCAGAGAGCCGGGCAAAGTCATGGCACTGGCTACGCCCAGCCCCTGGCAGCCTCTGAGGAGAGCTGAGGGGGGCGAGGCCTCGGCCTGTTGCTACCCCGGCCACCCCTGTGGAGGCAAGGGCGCGAAATCCCCCCCCCAACTCGTGTTGCTGGGCAGGGTCTGAGGGGAACACTGTTGCACAGAGACATCTGACAGGAATTTGCAAAGAATTTAGGAGAAACAAGAAAGCCATATTAAGGCTGCAAAGGGTTTAAATAGTAATTGCACGAGGCTAGCACAGGTGCCCTCTCTCACCACAGAGCAATGTCGGAGAAGGGCTGAGGTAAACCAGAACCTAGGCTGTCTGGTGGAGAGTCCAGAAAAGACATTGCTAGAGTTTGTCCGAGGCACTGTGTGTGGCCTGTCTTTGACTGAAATGCGACTTTAATTTTTAAAGCAGTTCAATGCGTGAAAGATAAGACAGGAATTTATTACTAACAGTATGTAAATGAGAAACAATAGTGAACCCAGACTTGTTTAAAAGTCATTTGATTTCAGATGGGGCAGGGGGAGGCAGGAATGGAGGGCAGAAATGAGAGGTTAAAAAATAAAATTAAAAAATCTGTTGACTCTTCCTGTCTGTGATCAATGGAAATGCAATAAGCCAACTACCCTTAAGGAAGAGAAACATAAAACTAAAGAAACTATTGATCTTATCTGAGGTTTTATTCAACTTAAGGAAGAAGAAAAGAAGGGCAAAAAAAATCCAAACTCTGTTTCATTTTGTCTGGATTGTCCAATTGAGTCTTAGAGGAGCAGTGCCTCCATTTGAAAGTTGCTTAAAACAAAGCAGCCCATTTCCATGGGGATTTCTCCTTCCTGCTTCTACCAGTTTACAACCCTGCAGTTAAAACAAAACAAATCAGAAGAAGAAACTGCCTATCATTTCTCTCCCAGCGTGAAGGCAGTCTGCATTATTCCCCTGTTGGAACTGCTACCCCTCCAGCCTACCCCTCTAGATTTTTATTGCTGCCTCCCTTTTGCAGGATGTTGAGCCATCTTTTCATCTTTGGTTTGTGAAAGACCAAATGCAAGGCCGTACTGTAAGAAGTTCTACTGAATACACTCAGGACTCAACATGGGCCCAAACAAATTAAGTCTCCAGCGACACACGTTGATATTTTCCCAAGCTTCATGTGCAATTTATTTATAATCTTGCATATCACTTTTGCTATTCTTCTTGGTTTCTTGTTACCTGGCCTACTAATTAAGGCCCCTCCATAGCATGCTGCACTGTGCTGTTCAGTTCATTAACTGTATCTGTCACTCTACAAGTTAATATATATTGTGCCATGTATACAGTTGAGTTCCAAAGCATATGTCTTAATAATACAGCAAATCTCAAAAATTGAGCTACGTGCTCTCTGAGTACATGCTACATTGGAAAAATGTTTTACTTGTCATGTCGTGACTAGTGGAGGACATGAAGTACTAATGGGAATAGACTTCAGCTTCGTGCTTCAAAGGGATTATACACAACAAGGAGTAACAAATGAGTTTTAAAATTATTGCAGATATCTAGACAGTGCCCTTTGAAGGAGATTTTACTGGTGATATGGATCCCTCTTTGAAGAAAGCCTTTGGGGAGAGGTGAGAAGAAAAAAATATATCTCCAATCTAATGGTTCTCAGTTAGAGAAATTGAATACCCCCAAATTTATCACCGGACTTGATGAGAAGGAAAAGTCATCCCTTTGCGGAGATGATGGAAGTAGAGAAAGCAGCACCAAGCAGAGTGGCTGCACAGTTCAAAAGAATTTGTTGATAGTTGTTCAAAATGTCTTTATTGAAAGGAAGACTTCAGGAATTTCATGAGTGATTGTTTGCAGAACTTGTATTCACACTGGAAGAGTTTTCTCTGTTGAATCTAATCACTCAGCTCACAGATTGTGTGGCGAAGCTAACCAGGGGTGGGTAAATACTTAACAAATCTTGTGAGAGAATACTAGAATACTTTTGCTAGAATACCTAGCAAAAAGCATGGCCTGTCTAATGGGGGTGTCTATAAAACTCACCCAAAATAAATTGAGAGTAAATGTTCCTGAAGTTCCTGTATACCATCTACCAGCGAGCTAGGATGTGACATTAGGAACATAGCTTGTATTCTACAGCGTCAAAACATAAGTCTTCACTCGTCCTCCTAAAGCAACAGATCTTCTTCAGAGGATGCCATCTTGCTGAAGCCTGACTTTAGTCCATCTAGTTAGGTAAATAAATTGCACATTTTTTATGCTATATGGGCATAAACTCAGAATAACCTTATTGATAGATGAGGGCCGATAGTTTATATTTTAAAGATGGAATTACTTAAGCACTAAAGGATAAAAGGACTGAGCTGGTGATAAACCAGTAACAGAGCTGGATAAAAAGCCCTGCATCCCAACCTCTTGCACAGTTACTGCAGTGATGAGAGATGAGTCTAATAAATTGGAAGAGCTGACATTATCCATTCCCTGTAACCTGGCTAGCCTGGGCTGAATTATTTCAAACAAGTAATGAATCAGTGAATTACTATGAAACTGTGGCAGAACTAAAGCAATCTACCAAGATGAAAGCCTTTCCTCTTGATACTCCTTCAGACGTGGACTGCTCTGGTTTGACCCGTTTCTGCCCAAAGTAACCAAATTGTTATTAATGCATCATTTGTCCATTGAATTACAGCACTATTTCTTTATCGTTATCTGTATGCAATGAAAGATTTTCATCTTCCTTATTATGGGAGATTACATACTAAATTTCCATGAGGAATTTTTATGTATGCTTTATTCATAAGCAGTTCATTACAGTTAATAGTGAGAAACTGAGTTTTTTTGAGGGATTTAATGGGTCGCATGACATTGCTTCTGTATACTAGCAAGATGTATATTGTTATTTTACTTATAAGTTTGTGCACCAGACTTCCAAGTAATTTAAATTTGGCCCCTTGCCAGTATCCAGGCACCAACAAAAATGTTTTCAGTGATATTCTTGCCATATAGCATATTTGGTAAGTATTTGCAGAAAGGAAATGTAAAGAAATGGGGTATATACTATGTTTTCTGGGGTACATTTCTGGAAAATGCTTGCATCGTCTTTGAATTCTGACTGAGACTTTTCCTATTTCTGGTTTCTTTTGTCTTCAAGAACTTATACTTTTTCTAAGTATGGGTAAGACTCAGAAGCATTCAAAAGTTTCTTGCCAAAAAAAAATCATCTCTAAAAAGTGTGTTTAGCTGACCCTCTGTGGTCTGGGAATCTCATTCAAAAGCAGATGCTGAGAATACAAAAGGATGATTTTCTTTTTGATAGTTTTTCTTCCAGTTCTGATCCAAAGTGACTCAAATTGGAAGCAGCTGTAATAGTGAGAAAAGTATAGAAAAAATAGTTATAGTAATTTAAGGATTGAAGGTTCAAATTAAGGTTTTTGCTTGTTCTGTTTTCTTTAGTTGTTATCTGGTGCAAAAGTTTGCATCCTGTTTGCTTTATTTTCCTGTTCCTTTTACGTTCACCAGCCTCTTTCAATAATTGATTAATGATTCAATATGCAAGATATTCTAATTGTATCTTTTAGGCATGTGGACCTCACTTACAAATATGTAGAGGTTAATGGCATTTAGGAAATGGAAAAAGTCACGTGGGGGAAGAGGAGAGAAGGAGTTTCTCAGAAAACAAACCAGGAGATAGTGGGCATCTGTCTTCCTTGAAGACTTGTAGGCTCTTATATGATCTGTTGAAGGATTTTTAATGTTTAGGTTGTGCAGTTTTTGTTTTGTTTCCCTCCCTTCCTATTCGTATGAGTTTTATTATTCAACTAGGAAGTTAAGAACTGGTTGACAGAAACCAACTAAGAAATCAGGTGCTTAACTGTGCTCGGATCTGCTGGATTCATGGCATGTTAAACAACAGGAGTGTGGAGGAGTGCTGGCTTTGCCTCTTTCAGACTGTTTGGAAACGCACATTGCAAAACCGGAGTATCTTCATAGAGTTTTTTTGCCCATTTTACACCTCAAAGGAAACATGAATTTGTCTGTAGTTTGAAGTATCTGGCTGATCTCATCTTCCTTAATGAGTAATAAGAGGATTGGTTATATGATGTCAATTGTGGCCAAAGCTGCATGAAACAAATATAATCACTGTTCCCCAAAGTTTTGTGTGTTAGTAGTAGTTACTGATTTTTGTTGAAGGTACTCAATATTGGAGGACCATTTATGTGTGTTTAAAAGTACAGACATTTTGGAAGAATGAAATCTGGTCATTCACATTCTGTCTTCCATTTTCTCAATCCAGTCCACAGTCAGTTTAGCTTTTCTATTTGGGGGGAGATCAGTAATTGAGTAGGATTGTTTTTCTTGTCATGATTTCTGACGTAAGATCGTTTCTTTTTATTTACTAATTTTTGAACACTAGGTAGGACAAGACCCATTTTCTGGCACTAGTATGAGTTCTCGGCTTTGTGCTGAGAACACTTAGTCTCTCTTTCTGAGTTGCCAAATGAAGCTGTTTTCTGAATGACTCTGGAAAAGTAATGGTCTCTAAATCCTATAGACTCAGTTTGCTGCTTTACAAACAACTCTGAGCGACCAAATAAGTTCTTAACTCTTTCAAGGGGTTAGCAAAGGGAGGGTTGCCTGCCAAATACTGTGCACTGGTCCATCTGTTGAGGTGTCCCATGAATGCTGCCTTGAAACAGATTTTGGAAGAAGTCCTCGCAAGCACCTGCTGCAGTGGATTTCAGCTGCCACTCAGGCCATCTGCTTTCCTGTTGCCAGGTTGAAAGTTTCAAGTTAGGGGACTGAGGGATGTTCCATTGCGTTTGAACTCACATGGTTAATGGAGACGGGAGAATGACACTTAACGGAGAAGAATGGCTCGTAGCCTTCTTTAGCTTCATGTCCCCAAAGCACTCAGGAAGCACTGAATGCTAGCACCAGAATTGTCAGGGGGTATTGAATAAGGAGGTACTGGGGAGGCATTGGGGAGGCAAGGACAATCCCCAGACATGGACTGTATATCTCGAAACAAGACACTGAAACTCATGATAAGGAAGCGGCAGACGGACAGAGAAACAAACGTAAGGACTATAAATCTCAAAACTGGACATTGGAATTCATTATAAAGGTACAACAAAGGGAAGAATTGGCAACAACCAGCTCTCGCAATTAAGAAACATGCCAATTCAGCAGATTCCTGACCAAAGGTGAAAAGTACACTGTGAGGAAGACTCGGGGTCTTCCTCCCAAAGACCCCTGCCCACGTCCCAAAGACCCCTGCCCACAATTCTTGGAAGGCTCTACGCAGGCGCAAGGTGCCAAAAGGCTAATTAGCATGAGAAGCGAGGGAAGGCGGGGATAGGTAATGCATATGTATAGGTGCTTGTAGAATATTGATAGATTGATTGTATAAATTCAAGACTGCTTTTTGTTTTGAGTATGCACGATAGGAGGAGAGATCCCCCGTGCATCCAGCGCTGCAATAAAGAATATACCACTTAAAGGAATTTCGGCTTCGATCTTTGAATCAATCTGGCACCCCAGATGGGACGACCTCTCTGCCGGACCGCAGGACCCGCTGGGGACAGGACTCCCTAGGGTACCCCCGGGATTTCCCGGAGGGACTCCTTGACTCACCGGATCACTGCGGAGGCAGACAAGGACCCCATCATTGTAAGTGAGTATATTCTTTATTCTGGTTTGGTTTTCTGGTAGACCGGTCATCTGGGACTGTCCAGTAAGTCGGAAGGTGACTTCTGCAGGACAGTATTTGGTATATACTTTGTGGTTAGTGCCACAAGTATATCTGGGGACCTTGGGGTCCATCTGTATCTGGAACTGTCTGTAAGTCAGAAGGTGATCTTCTGCGAGGCAGTGTTTGGTATATACTTTGTGGTAAGCACCATAAGTATATTTGGGGACCTTAAGGAAAGAGCTCGCTTTAAGGTCCATCTGGAATTGTGTTGTCTATTTCGGTTTTCTGACTCATGGAGTATGGTATTTAACTTTGGTTATTGTTACTGTGATTTTGGCTATTTTTCTGGTGGTAATAGTAGGTTCGTGGCATTGTTATAAGAGAGATATCGTTACGGTGTTACGCAGTTCGGTTTTCTGACTTATCGCATGTGGAATTTGACTCTGACTATTGTTTTTGTGATTTTAGCAATATTGCTGGTAATAGTAGCTTTGTGACATCGCTACTGAAAGATATTGCGTGCCTGTAATTTTGTGAGTGATACATTTTTGTGATACACTTTTGTAAGTAACACGTGTATTCTGAAAGTGTAAACTGGAAAATGGGGGGGCGAGTAAGCAGTGAAATTCCTAAGAAAAGTGTGCTGGGTTGTATTTTGAGTCATTGGAAGGATATAGGGGGGGCTCCGGGTGGAAGTGAAAATAAGAAAACCCTGATAAAATATTGTAATCAGTGGTGGCCCCTTTATAAATTACAAGAAGGGGAAAAATGGCCCAAAAATGGGACCTTGAATTACAACACGCTGTTGCAATTAATGTTATTCTTAAGGAGGGAAGGGAAATGGGATGAAGTTTCATATGCGGATATGTTTTTTACTCTAAGAAACCACCCAGAATGGCAGAAGGAGTGTGGCATTAATTTGGCCCCACAAGACCCTTTGATTTTATCGATAGAAAAGGATATGAGAAGGGATGGAGTGGGGAAATTAAAGAGGTGTTGTTCAGCATGTAGCATTGGGCAGAGGTGTTTAAAATTAAATGAGCCAGAAGAAAGGATGGAAGATTATGTTTTACCACCTATAAATGGTGATGTAGGTGCTGGAATAGAAGTTGAAGGCGCTGGAAATGACATAGACTCTAAGGGGTTTACTCCGATAACTGCTCGTACACGAAGTAAAATAAGACCAATAATCCAAGCCCCTCTGCGTCAGGCTATGGGAGCTAATGGACCTGCTAGAATTAAAGTACCCTTCACAACTAATGAACTAGATGCCTGGAAGGAGGCGGTGAAAGGGTATCGAGATGATCCAGAGGTGGTGGCTAAAAGATTTGAATTGATTGTGAAAAACTTAGACCCGGATTGGAAGGATATAGAGATAATGCTGGCTGCATTATCAGAAACCGAGAAACAGCTAATAGTTAAAACTGCTAGAACGCAGGTACAAATTCAGGTAGCCTCGGGAGCCCTGCCCGGAACAGTGGAAGTACATGTGCCTAGGGCAGACCCCAATTGGGATTATAATGATGAGAATGATTATAAAATGCTAAAAAGATATCAAGAATGGATTAGGATTGCTTTGGAAAATGCAATACCTAAATCTGTGAATTGGTCAAGACTATATACAATAAAACAGGGGACCTCAGAAACCCCATCCGAATTTCTTGAAAGGCTGAGGGCAGCAATGCAGAAGTTTACCACTATAGACCCTTCCTCTGAGGGGGGTAAACTTCAATTAGTATCTCTATTTTTGGGTCAATCGGCGGAAGATATTAGACGAAAACTTCAGAAAATGAAAGAACCAGACATAAGGGATTTGGAAAGATTAGTAGAAGAAGCCTGGAGAGTGTTTAGAAATCGCGAGGGGAATGAAAGGCAAAAGTTAGGTGAGACGATTGCAGCAGCCACTGTGACAGCCCTGCGAAAGCAGGAAGAATCTTTTCGAGGCAGGAGAAGGGGGGGGAAGGTAATTCGACTCCCCTTGCGGGCTGAACAGTGTGCTTACTGTAAAGAGATAGGACACTGGAAAAGGGAATGCCCGAAGCGGCAAGAGGAAAACAAGCTATTAATGGCTACAAAACAATGAAGGAGACCGGGGGACTCTACCCTAGCAGATCCACTGGTTAAAATTAAGCTAGGGAAATTGGGTCGGGAAGTAGAATTTTTAGTAGATACAGGAGCTACATATTCAGTGTTAAATCAGAAGTTGATGCCAGAAGATAAAGATTTTGTGACAGTGGTGGGGGCAACGGGTAGGCACGAAAAAGCTTTCTTTTTAAAGCCATTAGAATATGAATTGGGGAAGCAAATGGGAATACATAGGTTTTTGTATTTGCCGGGATCTCCTAGATCTTTATTGGGACGGGATTTATTAGAGCAATTAGAAGCTGAAATTGTTTTTGAAAAGGGAAGGGTAGAGTTAAGAGTAAAAGAAGACCGACTTATAAGTGCACTAAGTTTGGTATTGATCCAAACTGATTCTTTTAATGAAACCCTTCCGGAAATCCAGGATCAGGTTTATCCAGGGGTGTGGGAACCTGATGTCCCTGGGAAAGCAAAGAATGCTGCACCAATTGTGGTAAAATTAAAACCAGGAGAGAAGCCAGTAAAGGTTAAGCAGTACCCCCTTAGAATAGAAGATAGAAGAGGAATAAAAGATACAATAGATAAGTTTTTGAAATATGGGTTACTGGTGGAGTGTGAATCAGAATATAATACTCCCATCTTACCAATTAAGAAACCGGATGGGAAGAGTTATAGGTTAGTACAGGACTTGAGAGCAATAAACAGGATCACTGAAGACATACACCCTGTGGTAGCAAACCCTTATACGCTATTGACCAAGTTAAGGGACGAGTTGGTCTGGTTTACCGTACTGGATTTAAAGGATGCTTTCTTTTGTTTAACCTTGGCCCCAGAAAGCCGAAACCTCTTTGCCTTTGAATGGGAAAATCCTGACTCAGGCCGAAAAGTCCAGTTGACATGGACAGTGCTTCCTCAGGGGTTTAAAAATAGCCCTACGATTTTTGGTAATCAACTTGCAAAGGAACTTGAATCCTGGGAAGCCCCCAATTCTGCAGGGGTCCTGCTGCAATATGTTGATGATCTCTTGATTGCTACCGAAGACAGGGGAAGCTGCATACAGTGGACGGTGAGCCTCCTTAATTTCCTAGGAATGAATGGATACCGGGTTTCACAACAGAAGGCACAATTGGTTCAAACCCACGTGACGTACCTAGGATTTGAGATCTCAGGAGGACAACGTGAATTGGGGACGGAACGCAAGGAAGCAATCTGTCGTACCCCAGAACCACAGACTGTTAAAGAATTACGAACTTTCCTAGGAATGACAGGTTGGTGCAGATTATGGATCAACAATTATGGATTAATTGTAAGGCCTTTGTATGATTTAATTAAAGATAACTGCATAAGACTAATATGGACAGGAGAAGCCCGAGCAGCCTTTAAGAAGCTTAAGATGGAGTTGATGCGAGCCCCAGCTCTTGGTTTACCAGATTTGTCTAAACCCTTTTGGTTATACTCCTATGAAAGACAGGGTATGGCCTTAGGGGTACTAGCACAAAAGTTGGGACCTTACAAAAGGGCAGTGGCTTATTTCTCTAAACAATTGGATGAAGTAAGTAAAGGATGGCCAGGCTGCCTGCGAGCGGTGGCAGCCGTAATTATGAATATACAAGAAGCCCGGAAATTTACAATGGGGCAGAAGATAACAGTGTTTGTCTCACACACTGTGTCAGCAGTTTTAGAACAAAAGGGGGCTCATTGGTTATCTCCTCAGAGATTTTTGAAATATCAAGCAATATTGGTAGAACAGGACGATGTGGAAATTGTGGTAACTAATATTGTGAATCCAGCCTCTTTTCTTAGTGATGCTCCGGCGGAACCTGTGATTCACGATTGTTTAGAAACTATGGAGACTGTGTATTCCAGCCGACCAGACCTTAAGGAGGAGCCCATGGAAGATGCGGAAGAAACTTGGTTCACGGATGGGAGCAGTTTTGTTACACAAGGACAACGTAAAGCTGGATATGCTATAACAACTACTCAACAGGTAATTGAGTCTAAGCCTTTACCCCCTGGAACATCAGCTCAAAAGGCGGAGATAGTTGCTCTCACGAGAGCATTGGAACTGGCAGCTGGAAAAAGGGTAAATATTTGGACAGATTCTAAATATGCATTCGGCGTGGTACATGCTCATGGAGCGATTTGGAAAGAACGTGGATTACTGACTGCTCAGGGAAAACAGATAAAACATGCTGAAGAAATTTTAAAATTGTTAGAGGCTGTAAAACAACCAGAAAAAGTGGCTATTATGCATTGCCGAGGGCATCAAAGAGGATCCACCGACTCTGAGATTGGGAACAGATTGGCTGATAAAGAGGCAAGAAGGGTGGCGGAAAGAGGCCAAGTGGAAGTGCTTGCTTTAATACCAGACGGTAAAATTCAGGCATTAGAGAAAGGACAGGCTCCTAAATATTCAAAAGAAGATTTAAAGTTGATCGAGGATCTAAAAGGGAAGCTGAATGTTGATGGGTGGGCTCATTTGGAGGACAACAGGGTTGTTATGCCCTCTAATTTGGTGTGGCCTATGGTTTTGGGGGAACACAATAAAACCCATTGGGGAGCCGATGCCCTGTATAAACTATTAAATCGAGTCTTGGTAGCAAGAAATCTGTATACCACAATAAGGCAGGTAACCCAACAATGTGACACCTGTATGCGTCATAATCCCAATACAGGAAATAGGGTGACATTTGGTGTCATTGATAGAGGGAACTATCCTGGGCAGCATTGGCAAATTGATTTCTCGGAACTACCAAGAAAAGGGGGGTATCGGTACCTATTAGTTTTAACAGATACCTTCTCGGGATGGCCCGAGGTCTTCCCTTGCAGAACTAATAAGGCTAAGGAGGTAATTAAGGCATTATTGAATGAAATAATACCCCGATTCGGGATCCCAGCAACCATTTCCTCAGATAGAGGCTCGCATTTTGGTGCAAAGATTGTTCAGCGAATAAGCCAGGCTTTAGGGATAGATTGGCATCTTCACACTCCTTATAGACCACAGGCAAGTGGACAGGTAGAAAAAATGAACCATTTAATTAAACAACAAATAGCTAAAATCGGACAAGAGGCTAATTTGTCATGGCCTCAATCCCTCCCTTTAGCATTACTCAGAATTAGAGTTAAACCTAGAGTAAAAGAGAATTTGAGCCCCTTTGAAATTTTATATGGAAGGCCATATCAATTTCTATTTAGTGGGGAGGATCTAACGCAGCTGGGATCAGAATATTTATATACTTATATAACTGAACTTCAAAAACAATTAAATAAAGTACATAAATTTGTGTTAGGGACCAGAGCTAGAGGGTTGGATCAACCAATCCACCCCTTTAAGCCTGGGGACTATGTATATATAAAGACTTTTTCAGGACAACCCCTAGAGGAAAAATGGAATGGACCGTATCAAGTGTTGCTGACAACTTACACTGCTATCAAGATTAGAGAACAAGCTGCTTGGATCCACTATTCCCGAGTGAAGAAGGCTCCAGGAGCTCCTTGGAAAGTAACACCAGGTGACGATGAACTGAAACTAAAGCTTAGTCGATCAAAATGAGGACATTAAGGTTGAGAGTATTTGGTAATATGGTTGGCAGAAGATTTGTTCAGAGAATTGTTTTGTTTTTATGGCTTATATTTGTAATTGCGATTCAAGAAGGTGCCTCTGTGATCATAGAGAATGGTGGGTGGCCTTGGACTGAAGCCGTAACAACAGAGGATAAGAATCTTAATGGAAGGTTATCAGTCATGGTCATCTGGCGAACAAATGCTAACTATTTATATAAACCATCAGAATGGCAAAAATTAGGGGAAGGGTGGACACATCAAAGAACCATAGGAGATGAAATTAAAATAGGGTGTCAAATGTTTAATGGAACGACTGACGAGAAAGCAACGGGGATTCTGGTTAAACCGATTTCTAAAAATGGACAACAAGAGGGTTGTATTCGCCCAGGTAAATTGGATTGCTGGTATAATTTTACATTAACAGAGAATGTAGAAATCAGCTGTTTTTGGAATAATAATAATGGCCAACAGTCCAAAGACAATAATGGTGAGGGCCTCATGTTAAATTTTACAATATATGCGGCACTTCCTACAACAGTGAGACCCTCTACAACCCACACCCCACCTCTAATCAAACTGGAACCCAAAATTTATGAAACTGGCCCATATGTAGTAAGGAACACGGGCCAACAGCAATTGTTATTTAATCCAGAATGGTCACTCAAGCGTGTTGAGTTGCTAATACAAATCAACATCTCGGCAGTTCAACCAGCCTGTTCTCCTTTCTTAAGAACATCATTTGAAGACTGGACAATATGGTCACAGAAGCAAGTGCACTTCAGGGGCAGGACACGAAGAGACTTAACTGGAATGCTAGGAACAGGGTTAGGAATTTTAAATGGAATTGATTCAGAAATATTAATGAATAAGCTAGCCACAGCAACAAGTGATTTGACAAAATTAAAACAACCCTTACAATCATCCTTATTGGCATTGGGAACTAGCCAATGGCAAGTTTCAAAGGTGTTACCGAAATGGGAAAATGCAGAAGACCAAGACCACAAACTAATAATAGATGCACTTAGTATGATTCAAGATAATGTATCCTTAGCTCTTAGTTGTATGCAAGCACAGTTATGGTTGCAGGCAACGGCTGCCCTGATTATTAGGGAAGGAAGTGAAGGCATTTTTCCAGCTGAAATCCGAAAGGCAGTTTGGGACAATGCCAATGATTTTGAGAAGAAGTTCCAGTCTTGGTGGACCCTGGTGAATTTTACTTATGATCCCGTTGTTAACATGGCTACTGCCTTCGTGCTTACTATACGTAATGCTACAGTTTATGTAATACACCCAATCCTTGCACTAGGATTAAACCATGAGAAGACAGTGCTTTATCCTTCAGAGCATAGAACATGGGCACGAATGGAGAATGGGAAATGGCAGTCCGTAAATCTAGAATCATGTGTTACCCGGGAACAACAAGGATTTATTTGTGAAAGTAATACAATTGATGCTCAGGACATATGTTTTGACACGGAGCAAGGTATCTGCCACTTTGAAATTCATCCAAATACTAGTCAAAAGACTGTGCTTGTATATGTTGGTAAAGGGTGCGTGTGTTTAAGAACTGCTTGTGATTTTGTAGAAATAGACAAGGAGAATATAACTCTCCATAGCAAAAATCATTCTAATTTTTGTATTTGTAACTTTGTTAGAATCGTCGGGTGTGATTTTCAATATTTGGCACCAGTGGTATCCCACCAGCTGATCAAGTCTAACAACACAATGTATCATAAGTTACTACCTACACCTATTGGGATGAACCTCACACTAGTGAAGCAACTAGTTAAACACCAAGACCTGATTAGAATTTTAAAAGGTATTCAGGAAAATGGAGAGAAGACTCTAATTACTGTCCATCATGATACAAAGGAAATAAGCAGAGTTTTGCAAAGAGTGAAACGAGACACAAGTCACAACTGGTGGGATACACTTTTTGGATGGTCGCCAACTGCAACTGGGATTTTGAACACACTGAGTCACCCAATTATTGTTTTATTGATATTAGTTGGTATAAGTTTAATATTGTCTTTTGTATTACTTGTTTGGAATTGGAAATTGTTACAACGAATGTCCATGTTAGCCTCCTTGACAAATGTGCATGGTAAGGTATTGAGGGGTACATATCATAATGATTGGGAAAGAAAATTTCCATATTAAGTAAAAGAATTTACTAGATTTTCCAGAAAAGGGGGAGTCTGTACAGTAATAAATACAAGCTGTTGTGTGTATGTAGATCAGAGTGGAAGGATCTCTACTGACCTGGAAGAAATATGGAAGCAGACAAGGGTCCTACATGATATCAGTAAAGATGATCTTTCGTGGAGTTTTAGTGAAATATGGAATAAGTTAACCTCCTGGTTGCCCAATTTTCAATGGTTGAAACAAGTGTTCATTGCTCTAATCGCATTAGTAGTATTAGGAATATTTGTGTGCATGTTGTTTAGATGCCTGCTTTGTTGTGTTACTGTAAATAATGAAAGTATCTGATGCAAAAGAATTTGCATGGGAAAAGAAAAGGGGGGATTGAATAAGGAGGTACTGGGGAGGCATTGGGGAGGCAAGGACAATCCCCAGACATGGACTGTATATCTCGAAACAAGACACTGAAACTCATGATAAGGAAGCGGCAGACGGACAGAGAAACAAACGTAAGGACTATAAATCTCAAAACTGGACATTGGAATTCATTATAAAGGTACAACAAAGGGAAGAATTGGCAACAACCAGCTCTCGCAATTAAGAAACATGCCAATTCAGCAGATTCCTGACCAAAGGTGAAAAGTACACTGTGAGGAAGACTCGGGGTCTTCCTCCCAAAGACCCCTGCCCACGTCCCAAAGACCCCTGCCCACAATTCTTGGAAGGCTCTACGCAGGCGCAAGGTGCCAAAAGGCTAATTAGCATGAGAAGCGAGGGAAGGCGGGGATAGGTAATGCATATGTATAGGTGCTTGTAGAATATTGATAGATTGATTGTATAAATTCAAGACTGCTTTTTGTTTTGAGTATGCACGATAGGAGGAGAGATCCCCCGTGCATCCAGCGCTGCAATAAAGAATATACCACTTAAAGGAATTTCGGCTTCGATCTTTGAATCAGTATTGGGCAGCAGTGTTTTAATTATTTTCATTTTCATATCCAAGAAACAATGTATTAGAAAATCTAGATATATAAGACCAAAAATAAAAAAGTAACTAATGCTTGTTGGATCATGTGTAAAGATATTAATTTAAGCTATTCTAATTTGATTATTTCTCCAGAGATGCTAGGTCAGTTGTATCCTGGACTTGCCAAGTTCAGTGGTGTTATGTCAAGGTAGATTTGGATACTAGGCTTTGGAGAGAAGTTCCAGAAACCCTAACAGGCTTGGAAGGAAGGAAGGATGCATCACCAGTGTGCTGGGAATAGCCTGTGAATGTGGTCTCTCCCTCTTACACCCCGTCTGGAAGGAAACAAGACTGCCTCTGACAGCTTTGTTATTGATAGCCAAACTGCTAGGAGAGGCACCAGGTTTTATTCTTAGTCATATACTAGTCAGTAAGTTATTCTAACTGTGGACATTTGGTTTAAGAAAAAAAAAAAAAAAAAAAAAGGAAAAGTCTGTACATAAGAGCTGTCACAGTAGTGATTGTTTAAAACAAATCAAACTGAATTTGAGGCATCTCTTGTGGGAATGAGCCACAGGAAAGGCAGATCACAGTTTACTGCCATAGTGCTAGTCTTTTGTGCTTGATATATGATCCTGTCCTGCACTTTTCCACCAAGGTTTGACAGCATAGGTTAGTACTGATCTCTGGCATTCCTAGCTATTCCAGTCCCAAACGTAGCTTTTGACACAGCTTTCTTACCTAGCCGTAATGAGTCTTTCCTGTTGGAAATAGGCAGTGCTATTCATAGTGTCAAATGTGTGGTTTATGATATTGATTGTCCTGAGCAACATAATGATTAAGTTGAAACCACTGTGTCTTGTGGCTTGCAGCCACAAAACCTGTGTTTTCTGGTCCTGTTAGGCTGTATTCAGTCAGATGAGCTAGTTTTGTACAAGAACTCTCCACAGGCTTGACAGAAAAAAAAATGTGTGCTATCTCCTTCCCCAGCATTTGCTGATAGAAACGTGTTACAAAAGGATAAATACATGATCCTGAACTACAAAGGAATGCAAAATCAGCTAGCTTCTCTACCTTTTGGAACCAATTTCAAGGCTGACACAAATGGGATCTCTACACTGTCAGCTCCCAAGTAGCCTAGTCCAATCTGGAATCCTTTGGAAGTAGTAGTATCTTAAATCAGTTCTGTCTCAGCTGTTGATGGATTATTGTTGATGGATTATCTGTGAAACTGGAGAATAGGTCCTGTGTCCTACTGTGATTTGTAGTTGTTGGTGGGTTTTGATTTGCTTTGGCCAAATGGATGAGATGGTAACAGATATGACCTGGCAGAGTTTGGAGGGATCTGGTTTTGGAGGGGTTCACTCAACATGGCTAGATTCAGAATGAAAAACCAGAGCCATTATGTGCACCCTTTTGCTCCCACCCTTTTCCACTATCACGTAACTGGAACAATTGTCTCAGCTCTGCTGCTTGCTTCTTCTGTTTGGGACTCAGCCTTGGAGTGCTTGTTCCAACAAATCCCTACAGTCTCCTGATTTCCTTTTACTTGCAAATGATGATATCATTTCCTTTTTGGCGGCTTGTTTATTTTTTAAACTAAGAGAGGCATCAGACTCTGTGGGGCTGAGAAGTGGAAAAGAGGTGTTACCTTGGTTGTGGCCCATCTTGAATGCTGATGTTCCTTTTTTTTTTTTTTTTTTTTTTTATCTTCCCCTCAAAGTCTTGTAAACAACTGATGTTTCTTCTTTGTTTATGGGATCTTTCTTCCTCAGCTGCTTTTGAACTTCCCTAGATGTTTGGTTGCAACCCAGTCTTATCATATTTCAAAGCTCCACTCAGGAAAAGAGGCGATGGGTACCAATTTAGAAGGGCTATCAAACTGTTTCTCTACAACAGGAATAAGGAAAAAGACTACGTGTAATCAGAAGTGCAAGTATCCTGTCCTATCCATTTTCCAGAAATTGAGAGAACAGGATTAGATGGAAGAGTCTCAGGTTTTTACACTGCAAATGGGGGCAACCTAGACGCTTCAAGCAAAAAATCCATTTGCAATTAATTGCATTTGTGGTTGCATGGAAAAGAGATTGCACTTTGTGAGGGAACAAGATACGAATCCATGGCTTATCTCTATATTTTCAGCCTGCTGATAAGATATTCTTATTGTGGCACCATCTAAAAATGAGCAGAACCAATGTACTTATGTGAAGACATCAAAAACAGCAAATGCTGTTAACTTGTGACCAAGGGAGTGGGTCCTTCCATGTGCTGTAAGGAGGAGCAGACTCTAGTAATAAAATCAGTACTCTCATACTCAGAAGTTAAACCATCTTTTGTATAGCCAGAAAGCTGAAAATGGCTAGTAAGTTGTAGCTGGACTCAATTACAAATTCTGTTTATTCAAGTTATGTGCATAGCTGAGCAGCTGGATTTCCTTCAGATGTGGATTTGTTAGAGACTTAGCGACTTTCACAGTGCAAATTATTAGAACAAACAAAAGTACAGAAGTGAAGTGAATTAGATTCTTAAAGATTATTTTTAATTTTGTAACATAAATATTAATGGTGACGCGAATCAGACAACTGCAGTCACATACACACGTGATTTTTCTGGATGAAATGGTACTTTCATTTGAAGACCACTAAGAAGTTCTGAATGGCATGACCTTGAATGTCAGTGGGATTTCAGTCTGCTAAAGAAAAGAACTCTTGGGAAGGATGAAGAACAGAAAAGCAACGTTTCTAATGAAAACTAACTCCAGTATTTTGATGGTGTCCCTTTAAAAGTCTAAATATCATTGCACATCATCCTTTCAAGTTTTCTGTGGAATTACAGCAGCTAGGTTTTTGATTTCTGATGTGTCTCTTCCTTGTTGATCTGGCCCCATGTGGATTTATTGTACAAATCTATTTGGCAGCTGAAAATTGCCCTTTGATGAAGCTCATAGTCTAATCATGAACTCCTCAGGCATGGAAAATAAGAACTGGGAGGTGGCAAAAGCACGGGCTAAAGGAGCCATGTTTGTTTTTGACTCTGCATGGATTTTAGAAGCATCTAAATTTCAAAGTCTTTTACACACAGGATTTTCTGCAAAGATTGATTTAGCTTCTCTTAGGATCATAACATTTGCCATGCTGGATCAGATCATTGGTCCATATAATCAGGTATACTGCCTCATACAGAGTTTGGTTCCTCATGGCTCAGAAGAGAACAAAACCAGGCTGTAATGCAACTGATTCAATTACACTAAGACACGGAAAAGAAGAAATAATCCTACCAGCCTGACCTGTCTCCCCTCTGTGTGTTGTAACATGGGGCCTGATTATCATTTCCACAACCTTGAAATAATGAGCGACTTTCTCTGTGAAATTATGGCACTTTTCTATCCTCTTTCATAATCCTTTCCCAGATGGGATTTCCTGCAGCAGTGAATTCCACTAGTCGATGCCTATAATATGTATATGCTATCCAATATTAAATGCAAACTATATATTGAAATCTGCTCTCCCTTCTTGCTCCATTCTGTCCCTTTGCTGGTTCCTGTATCCTTGTAAGATTCACTTCCCACAGCTGCAGTAGTTCCTAGTCTTTCATCTGTCTGCTCTGACCAAGTCTGCTGCTGTCTTCTTTCCTCTATTATCTACTCCCAGGTCCATTGGTCTTGTGAAAAAAAAAAAAAAAAAAAAATCAAATCAAATTAGATTCCACTTTTTTACTCCAACCTTGAAATCTGTAGGTACATTCTCCTTTTCTCCTTGTCATCCAGTTCTTGTCTCTTTGGTTGCTTTCTTTATGTTCCCAATCCAGATTTATTTTTTCATGTGTGCTAAACTCTCATACTAAAAATGTTATCTTTCCTCTCTTTTTCCTTTCTACCACAACACTTTTTTCAAATTCCTGAACATACCAAGGACCAACTGTTATTCCCCTGCATTATAAGTACTAAATTACACCCTCACTGTTAAGAGTACTGCCATTTCTTTTTATTTAAATCACAGTATATGTGCCTTTGCCTGTCCCTCTAAACATCATAAATAATACAGGCATGTCTGCAGAGTGTGCCATCTGGCAGGTTTGTCCTTGGGTAGGATCTGGACTTCCAGCCAGTGAAGGTGAGCATTGCATGAGCCCACTCCTTGAGATTCTGCTTCCAGCACAGCTCCTTGAGCATGGTAGTAGTGTCTGTTGTGCAAAACACAGCTCCAGAGCCTCACTCCCTTTCTGAGACTTCAGACATTGGAAGGAAGTTGTAGGGGATCCCAAATCAGAGGCAGAGAGGGCAGTGTGCTGCACTGCACGTGTATGAGACGCACATGGGGGCATATGAAACAGGACTCAGAATTCTGAAGTCTGGACTGAAGACATTACAAATTATTCATTGTCAAATTCAGAGCAAAGGGGGATCTCCTGCTCTTGTCTGCTATGTCTGGACTCAGCCTCACCTATAGCAGGGAAGGCTGCAGTTGTTGGGATAGGCATTAGGCACTGAAAACAGTACCTTAATAACATATTCACGGAGTTTAATGGCCAGGAGGGATCATTAGCTCTTCTGGTTTGACCTCTTAGACAGCGTAAGTCTGGCTTCACCCAGGCAGCTTTGTACAAAGCCCAGTAACTTGTGTTTGTGTAAGTAGATTTTGTGTAGAAAAAAAATCGGACTGGATTTGAGGGCATCATATGATTGGAAATCCATCTGGTCCCATGGTATTTTGTTCCAGGGTCAGTAACCATTAAATATTAGTGCCTTATTCTAATTTGAATTCATCTGTCTGCTGTTTTCAGCTTTGCTCTTGATTTTTCTCGGCTGGTTTAGAGAGATCTTTAATAACTTCCAATTTACTGTCTTAAAGATACTTATACAATACAACCAAGTCATCTTTCAATTTATTTTAATAATTAAAGCAGGCTGAATTCTATAATAGTTTGTCTGTATCAGAACATGCTGGAAAATGGCTCTGATTTAGCTAAAGGTGCAAGTGGAAAGTCCTGTGCTAAACCATATTAAGCCACATGTCAACATTCTGAAGCAGAATTAAGGTGGCCTTAATTAAATTTGGCTTAACTAATTTCCAAAGTAAATTAAGCCAAACTGAATTGCAAATACTTTAATTCTGAATAACAGAGCAGAAATACGTGCCTCTATATGCAATAAACTTGTAGAGTAAGGGTATGCTTATGCTGGATAATCTACAAGACAGAAAAGTCGATATGCCTTGCCAGGATAGTTTTAGTGAGAATTTGGAGTTTTACGGTTTGTCTTTAGGTGAGACTCACAATTGTATACTGCATATGAATGACGAAGAAAAAAAAAATTGCTGTGATCTGCAAATGCTGTGATTCTAATTTTTGTCTAAGGAAGAAATTTTTGGTGCATGTGCTGCTGAGATCTACAAGTGAAGATACCTGGTCTGGAAAGAGAAACTTCAGCACACGGTACAACCCAAAAAGTTATTGGTTATTCATAGCCAAGAGAAGAAAGAGAATTTGGGAACATTCAATACTGATGTTTTGTAGTATTTTTGTTTCAGATACTCAGTAAAACAGCTTCAAGAGTATAGAGAATCATGAAGATATCCTTAATGCCTTCTGAAGTGAAAAAAGAAACCACTGATGTGTTTTCAGCCGAGTAATTATCATAAGTGAGCTCCACTTAGGAAAAGAGGACAGGGAAGTAAAGGAAAGTGCAATGGGACAGTGCATTTTCTTTTTAAAACAAAAGAGCAAGATACAAATACAAGTTTGGATATGACACATGGAGACACATTGTGGGGAAACAAGTGGAATGGTATGTCAGCATACTTCACAGTTCTTGGTGACAAGGCAAATCTTGATGATATTTATCAGAAAGCCTTTTAAAGCTGTCAGTGAGAGAAGACAGAAAAGATGGAAAGGTAATCATTGGTTGCATAAATGACATGAAGCAGAAGACAATTTTTTGGAGAAAAAAATGAGTTGCTTTCCAGTGGTCATAGGGGACCCATGAGCTTCAGGGGAAGAGAACTGATCTTCCATGAAGCAAAAAGTAAATAATACTAAAGTAGCAAAAAAGAGAGTTCAAATAGCTTGTTATAAAAAGATTGGACAAATATGAGAAAAACTGCAGAAGAAACACATTTCTCAGATGTCTGCATGCTAGTATGAGCCATCTTAGTGGCTAATGATGAGCAACATCAACCAAAAGATCTTGTTGATGAAGTTCAGTGTAATTGTTTGTGCTGAAACCTGATAGGAAAAGTACATTTTTGGAATTTGAGAATCTCTACCTATAGGTCTGTCTGGTTTGGGAGGGAGGAAAAGGATAGTGAGTATATGTGGCTTGGGTGGGGCAGAATGGCTGTCTGTTATATCTACATTTACTAATGATCCAATTCCTTACTATATATCGCAGCTATGCTGACAAATTCTAGCAAAGGAGCCTGCTTGGCCCCACTGAACACAACTATAAAATGAGGTGAATTACCTTATAAGTAGTTGTATTCACTACACAAAAAGTAAACACGGAGTTAGGGACTTCCATTTGGGTGATATATACCTGAGATTTCATGCAGGCAGCACAAATACTATCACAGATTCTAAAGACTGCAGATGATTATTTTCTAACACAAAGGATGTTGTATGCAGTGTAACTCTATTTTGGACTACATTATAATAGGAAAGGATGAATTAATCTTTGGTGTGGGAGTTTGTGGTTACCTAGACACCAGTGATCATGACCCAATTACATTTAACATGGGCAGAGGACAGCATTCCTATTAACGTGTGTTCATGTAGATTTTTTCTTTAATAAGGGCTGATTTTCCAGAGCTGAGGAAGTATTACAAATAAAATAGACTGCAAGAGAAGCAAAAAGGCAGAAGCATTATGAATAAAAATTGTGTCCTTTTAAAGGGATTTTGTTACATATTCAAAAAAGGACACAATTTTAATCAAGAATTGAGGACATTCAGTTAAAACCCATCCTGGTTTAGTAGCAAAGAGAAGGCAATCATTAGAGTATTGAGGACAATGAATCATAATGCTGATGAAAAATCTACATGATAGATTGATTATAGTGAGACAGATTTCTGTTATTTCAGTCTGATTCTTGTTTGCTAGTGCTAATTGTTTACTAGTATTTCTGAATGTAATGAGTAAGCTACAGTAGATGCTATTTACCTAAACATGGCTGACAAAAATGATCTGAGGAATAACAGCATAGATTATTTTTTTTCAAAAACAACAAAACAGGGAAAAACAGATACCAGCCACTGTAAAATCATAAATAAATATATATTATATCATATAATAGATATTATGATAATATCATAAGTAAACAACATGGTAGTCAAAGTTAAGGACAATAGGAAAGCATTTGATACAGTAAATAGTGAATAAGCTATAGAGCACTGTTGTGGAAATTATTACATTTATAACATTGTTAAACAGATGCACTTAATAAAGAAGTACCTTTTCGTTGTTAGAGGTGCTTCTCCTTTCACCTATAACATTGTTGGTCTTTCCAAAGATTATGGTATGTTATAGTCTGGGGGTTCTCAATAACAATAATGCTAAAAACTGATTATCATTCCCCATATCACTTCTAACTCTGGGATTTGTTAGCTCACTGGTCCAGGTGCAGGATGAACACACTTCCTTTTCACACGCTTTATTTTCACGACCCTTTGTGTCTTCCATAGATTGGCATCTCTAAGGCATCTATTCAATTTGTTCTATCTGCTTCTCCTTAAACCAGAAAGAGGCTAATTCTATAACTTGGCAGCAAAAGTACTGGCCTAAAGTGCAACAGCCCCGTTCTAAAACACTGCTCCAACTTGTATTGAATAGTTCATAGGGAAGAGAAGAGATCAACTGGAAAGGCTATCTTGCTTGGGAGGTCTGATCAGAAACGTCACCCAAGAGCTGAGCAGCTTTTTCTGAGGAAAGTCACCTCAAACCTGCTATGTTCCAACAAGGAAGTTTTGTCTCACATAAACAAAAAAATAAATCAACAGCAACAGTTTTCCCAAAACATTCCTAACCAGATCTTTTACTGTTTCTCCCACCTCTTCTTGGCTTCGGGAATAAAGCAGAAAGTTTCCTTTGGGGGTGCTGGAAATAATGAATGAACTTCACAAGAAAATTGAATCAGAGATTCGTACAAAGCAACAATGAAAAAGATTATTTTTAATGAGTTGAGGAAGATATTGCAAATGAGTTTGAAAGAGAAATACAGCTAAGTACAATCAGGAATAAAAGTCTCTGAAACTTTGTCCATTTTGCAGTAGTTTATTCCTGCTGGCGATTACTTTTTTATTTTATAAGGTATAATTATAAATATATATTGATTTATTTTTTTTTCCACATGATCAGAACAGCAGGTTGTATTTCAGTGGAAGGTATTCTTTTTGTAGTCATTCCTGTAAAAGCTAATGGTCAGCAGATTGCAGGTGCAGAGACTTGTTCTCGTTTGGAGGGGAAGCTGGTAGTTTATAAAATGATTTTATGTTGTGAGATAATTGAAAGTTGAGTGAGGAGATTATTAGATTTGAAATGCTAACTCTACATAAAAACAATTGAGGAGGAGTCTAGCACTTCTGAAGGTGCTTCCTCTGCAACTCACTTTTTCCATTATATTCTACCTTCATTCCATTTTTTATTGCTTTTCGTGTATATATTTTTTTTCATTCCCAGGCTTGAAAAGTAATAGGATTGGATCTGGCTGTCATGTGAGCTGGGGAGAACAGGCTACAGAATGATGTTGTGATGGCCCAGAGCGTGCATGCTCCGCCAGTTGGCAGTGATGGGCAAGAAGGGAGACAGGCCTGCAATGCAGCATAAACGCGTCTGAATAACACAGCGCCTTGCTCGCAACCTTCAGCTGACCTGCACCCAGGGGAACAGGCACCTGAAGTCAGCACCATAGCCAGTGCTACTTCTTTCCACCAAAAATGAAAGCAATGACTGTGCTCTGTGACAGCTTTTATGTTCCCCACAGCCTGATGGCATGTATGGATTTTGTGGTAGGCAGCTGGACACCATTTTCATGGTGACCTTTTAAGAGCAGCCCTTTTGTCTTTTCCAGTGAGGGAGAATGAAATAAAAGGGATCTGAAAACAGCTCAGGCTGGCTCCAAAAGAGTGACAGAAAGGTCACTTTTCTGATAAAGCCGGTATGTCTGGTGATTGGAAGGGCTTCTGGGGGTCAAAGGGTTGACATTTTTTCCAAGTCAAGTGCACCTCCATCAACCTCCACGTGCACTGAAATGGCTTGAATTTCTCCTGGTTCATCAGCTCTAGATAAATGTATTGCATAGACTGGATACCTGCAGCAGGCTACCAAAACTGCTTCTCTGGTTTCGTGTATTTGGTCCTCTCTCACAGATACTCACCAAATCCTTTGATTTGTGAACCCTAAAGTATGATTTGTACGGCTAAGTGATATTAAATGTCAGCTTTGAAAATGGGCCTTGTCACGACTAATACAAAATTCACTCCTGTGGTTAATTTAACGAGATAGATCGGCAGACATCATACATTTATTAAACAACCATAATTATATTTATATTAATGCCATTTTCTGCCCAGGAGAGATTCGGGCCTAGCATAGTGAAACGTGTTCATAATGCAGAATTGAGATTTCTGAATATAGACATAGTGAGAAACTCAGGTCTGTGAGAATGAGGCCATGTCGTGGGCTGAGACTGAGTAGCTTTGGGATGTTCAGACGCTAGTTGGGCAGAGGAGGCTGTGATGAAGGTACATGATAAGAGCTCATGTCAGACTTCGGGAATACCGACAGCTTTTTGGTTATTCCAGATGCTGCAAGGTTGGTTGAAATTCATTGGCAGAGGTATTGACCGCTCTCAGATGTATTTCATTTGTATGCTCATATACTTTAAAAGGTCAACAGAGCAACCTGACAATTTTAAAGATGGCCTGCTGTGTCTGAAGTATATTTAGTTTTATGCTGTCTTCTCTGCAGGGTATGATATCAAGTTGTTTTGGTGTTACACCGAGCATGTTGCACATCTTTATGTGGACAAGATCATTGCTCAGACTTAGGAAGCAGATAAGAATTGGATTTTTTCTGAATCTTCCTATGTACAATTGTGTTGTTTCAGGGAAATGGCTCATGGTTATTGCCCTGTTTTGTTCTGCCTGGTTGCATCGATGTCCTGGGAATAAAGCAGAAAGTTTCTGGGACAGTGGCAGCTCTGCTCTTGGTTGCAGGAGGCAAGAACAGCCTCTACTGAATTCAGCAGCTTCTGTCTGCTGCTTATGCTGACACAGTGTCCACTTCTCCTCCTCTGCATACTGATGTTCCCTATCTTTAGTTTGCTTGTCTGTCACTATAAACAGGGGACAACAAAGTTGACAGTGTTGGATTGAAGGGCTGTAAGTGGTTATTGATTCCCAGGCTTCTTGCATTCGTAGGGGTGGGGGTCAGGAAGGGTGTGTGTTTGAGTCCAGGCACGAGCATGCAAGTGACTTGGTATGTTACTAACAGTGAGTAATGGGTTGTACATAATTGTGCTTTTCAAGTGGATTTATGTATGCTGTAGCTAGATGCGTGTTTGTATGCACACTGAGGATGTGTTTGTATGTTCTATTTGGAAGTTGTGTGCAAGGGTGTGTGTATGTGTACATTCATCTCTTTTTATAGGCAGAACATGAAATGTGTCTAACTGCCATGAGTATTTACTGCTTCAAATATATGAGCGCATGTATTTTGTGCGCATATGTGCACATGGGGTTCCTGGTGGGTCTGTATTGGGCTACATACAGATCAAGTGATTTTGGAAAGGGCAGCATTTTGCTGTTGTGTGACATTATGTCAGAATTGCTAGTGCTGGTGGAAGGGAAAAAAGGAAGAGATGCATAATCCTCAGCTTTTTTGCTAAATCTTTATTGCATAGCGCATATGGGAATCTGGAGTACCTTGTGAAGGGGAAAGGGACCTCATTTCTAAATGAAGACTGAAAAGAAAATGTATATAGCAATGATGAAGGTCAGTTTTCTTTCAATTCTTATATCTGTGTTCACAGGAAAAAATCACACTTCCTTGGTGACCTTTTAATAAATGCAAAGCTAGGTGGGAAATCTGTCTTTCAGTTCCTTTGCATTTGTATCTAATTAGAGTGGAGGTATGGAGTGTGGTGTACAGGATTGCAATGAAGCCTGCTGAAGGACAGCACTGGCATTTGTGACTGTGTGGCTGCTCTCCTATGGGCTACCACATGCAGAGGAGATGAATGCCTTCTGGGGCCCTGTCCCATCTCTTCTCGCTGAGATGGGACCAGAACTGGAGGGCAGCCTCCTCATACTGTGCAGGTCAGTTCAGTGATACCTTCAGTGACACGAGGGGTGCTAAGATGGCAGAAAGCAAGACAAAACAGACCGTGCCTGTCAGTAGTGCTTCTTTAAGCTGCTGTTGCCTACTACATTGTAGAGCAAGGAGCAATGCCTAGTCACTTATAATATTTTCTTGTTACTGTTCATCCAGTGTTTATCAAAAGATTGAAAGGAACACAGCACGTGCTCCTTGACTTTCAACGCTTTTCTCTGGGGTCTTCTACAGCTCTTTCTCAGCATAGGTGTTTTGGTAATTAAAACAACACAGCTGGATTTTGTGGCAGAGAAGGATAACCAAGATTTGCCACAACAGTGACTTGTTGACTGGTGTAGTATGAATGGTGTCTTCTCTGAGTTCACTGCTAGAAAAGAGGAGGAATCATAGCAATATTTCCTGTGTCTCTTTGGAATAATCTGTTGTGATGCTTTCTGGGAGAGGAAAAAAAAAAAAACAACAACAGATTTCTGAATCCATGTGAAAAGGTTCTTAGAAGAGGGGCAGCCCAAAGAGAGATCAATTTTATTGTGGAACTGATTTGGCTTATTATCTGCTCGCATATTCCACAAATGAGAAGCACGTGGCACTTCTAGGCTTGCTCAGAATATGTAAGTACAGTTCAGATGGCATTTCAGGTCAGGTTGGCAGTGCTCAAGATCCTGACTGGTTGGAATAAGCAAGGGTAAAATTTTGAAGAGAGATTTATTTCATGTACATTTAATAACAGATATTTCAATTCCCAAGGCACTTCATCAAGTACCCTACTCTTTTCAGTCAGTTCCACTGATTTCACTTGAGAGCATACAGCTATGATAAACTAAATTGAACATGAGATCTTGTTAAGTCCTCATCTGGAATTTAAACCTTAAAAAGCTTCCAAAAAGGCAAAATCAGTAATTGAAGACCTCTTTAAGACAGCCAGAACCCTTCCAAGGCAACCAGAAGTATTTTACACGTATTATTTCTGTGTCAGTGCTACAGAGGCTGGGCACAACTCCCAGCTACATCTCATATTTATATGTTTGACTATAAGAGGAAGAGGGATGCTGGGGGAGTGGAGAGAAACCCTTAAGACCTTTCATTCCTTTGTGGCACATTGGCACTTCTGTTTGCAACAGCACAAAGTTATTTGTTATGTAGAGAGAACTCAGCCTGTAGGACTGTGTAGAATTTACATCCCATTTGGAGGGAAAACCAGCTGCAGCGTACATGGAGAGGATAATTCCACGTGCAACTTGTAACCTGCCTCTCACGCTTAATATTTGCCTATGAACGAATGATTTGCCCTTGTGAAAGGATGCACCCACAGCTTTTACAGACCCACAGTTTTTACAGACCTGCTAAAAGAGCCTGTGGGGACAGAGTTAAAACTTTGTCTTTCCTGATTGTACATAATCCTTAGCAGATTTTGGATGTAAAAGAGAGACTCCAAAGTTGGACAGAACAAAATGGGAAGAGATTTCCAAACAGAGCTGGCTTTTAGTGTTTTCAGTAGTTGAATAATTGTATTTCAATTCTTTTGCTTAAGACTGACATCCAAATTAGGGACTTTGGAGTGGCTTTAGGGGAAACTCACAAGTGGTGGAGCTGGGCCTGCTGAGTTTGGGACCTGTTGCATTTTCCAGTTCAATACTAGACCAGTGGAGAGGCATAGGCAGAATTAGTGTCCCTGAGTCACAGAAAACACAGCTCAGGGTAATGGCTATGCATGACGATAGCGTGCATAATCTGTTGCTTGCTGACAAGAAGTGGAAAAGAACAGGGTATATTTTTCTCAAATCATTTGCCAATCATTTTTGATTTTTATTATGAGTCTCAGTAACAGTACTGCCTGGCTTGGCTCCATGTAAAAGGCTCTAATTTTTATGTTTCCATTTAGTCATTTTTATTGTGTTGTTTCCTAGCTCGTTGCTGAATAAATCCATGTTACTCAGAAGCAAATGCCTCAGAAATAGAAAAACAGTTCTGTGCTATCCCGTTGTATTTATTGTGGGTGACTGGTATTACTGGGTGTAATGAATTCACTTATAAAGGCCAAGATCGGTATTCTTCTGTTTTGCTGTTTATAAAACTAATTGCTAGAGATAATTAGCATGGTGTTAATAAACGCCTGAAGACCATGCACACAGTTTAGAAGAGAAGCAGATATGAATCTCTGTGTGTTCCCACTTAGTTGCCTGCTTGTACTTTCTTGAATCACACATTAGGTGAATGTTCGTATTGATGGGGTTTTTGTTTTGCTTTTTAAATACCCAGTGAATATTTGTGTGCAAACTAGGAACTGTGGAAGACTATAATATAACTATGACAGAATGTGGATACGTGCATGTGGATGTGGGAGCTAGCTCGACATGTTCTCTCAGATCTTCAGGTGTGCAAACGTGTGCTAGTATGTCAGATGAGCATTGCATGTTTATGGATGGATCCTGCTGTTATGGTACTACAATCTTAGAAATGTGTCCCTGTACCTCTCCAATCAGGTGTATGTGGAGATCTATGAATGTATCTTATGAGAAGTGCACATTGGGGTTCCCAAATAGGAGATAAGGTGTTGTTAAAAACTGTTCTAGAAACTCCAACACATTCATGTTTAGCAGTCATTTTGTGATTAAGAACCAGGGGATTTTCCTTGTGAAAGGAGAAGTGTATGTGAAATGAGTATATGAGGGCATCTGTGGCATTGACCATACAGCTAATTGTCAGTCTGAAACAGTGAATTATCTATATGTGCCTTTTTCTCTCACTGACCTGCATAGATGCAACCTCTGGTAATAAAGTTTGTTTTTTGTTTTTTGTTTTTTTTTTTTTTTCCCCAGAGAAATGGGCATAAGAGCTTGGCAGACACTGACGTTTCTTGAAAGTCATGTCTAACATTTTTTCCACTAGCAGCCAGTTCCTCCTGTTAGTCTCTGAACATAAGACTTGCCAATAAAAGCCCAGAAATAGCTTTTCTCACTTGAACCGATGTTTGCCAACAATAACTAAGGAAAAGGGATCTATTTTTGTAGCTGGATTCTAGTGTGAGGTAGCTCTGTTGGCTTCAGCAAAAATGAACTTGGCACCTAAAGTTAAAAGGTTTATTTGTTCTGGAAAGCTTTTTGGCCAAATTCAAACACAATGGTCGAGAGGTGATACGTGTTAGTTATCTATGGACAGGAAGGTGTCAGTCAAGTAAGCATAAAACAGCGCAGTGAAGCTGGTCTCAATCTAGCTGGGATTTAGGATGTTGTAACCTCTATATTGAGGAGTGTTGGAGAAGGATTGTGTGTGCACTATCCCCATCAACATCTTGACCTTTCTTGTCTGAGACTTCCCCAACATCAGGACTGAATGCCAAGGGACTGTGGGGCTGAAGTGGAAGGGACAGACAGGTTCAGTTCAGCTAGTGACAGGTTGAGGGCCAGTGTTTCTTGTCCATACTATATCATCTCCACTGTTGCTCAGCTGGGGTTGAGTTGGACTATTTAGGTTGCCTCTTCTGAGACAAAGAATGAAAGTCAGTGATGGCAATGGGAGAAATGGAGATGAAGCAGATGTCTCTGCTGCCAGATAAGGCCTGCTCCCGCTAGCCCCAAGATAAGCGGACCAGGCCTCTGAGGATACTGGGCTTCAACTAGGAGCCTGAGTCATTAGGCAAGACTATGGTGATAAAGCAGGTCCAAAGTCAAGGTGGGGACAAAAGTCAGTCAGGATTAGGTCCAGTGTTGTTCACCAGCGTCAGACACAGCCTGGCAGCCACTTGGCAGGTCCATGGTGGCGAGGTGAAGCTGGGAGGTCAGCCTGTGGGTCAGAGCCCAGACTGATGGGCTGTGTGGTCATGTATAAGTGTGGAGGCAACACAGTTGGAGCTGGAGGTGAGCACATTTACAACATAACCCTGAGCTGAAATGAAGCTTCTGGCTCCAAGGGCAGAGTGTGAGCGGAGGCCCCAGGAGGGCCAATTGCAGGCTGCTGGTGCACTGAGGGCCCTGAAAGCCAGATTCAGTTCACCACCAGAGAGCATCATGCCTGGTTGTCTCCATCTCTGTTCCAGATCAGAACTGTGGAACAGCTGTTTAAAATAAACCCTAGAAAATCAATTCCAGACTTTATACTAGACCCTGTCTGCGTTGGGCAAGAGATTTGGGAATTATTCATTCAAGTGTTTGCAAACCTCAGACCCAGCTGGGTGTACTCAATAAGTATGTTAGCTCTTCATCTGAGTTTTATAACTTAAGCTATAAATTCAAGGCTTCTGTTCTTTCTTAACTAGCTAAGATCCTGACAGAAAGTCTAATTCTAACAAACCACTGACAGTCTCTTCTGACTCTTGTTAAGGACAGGCTTCATGGACAAAAATGTTTGTTCCTTTTGTTTGGGAGACAAAAACAGATTCAGGTTCTCATTTACTGTAGTAAAAGTTATTCAGATAGAAGCAGACACCTTCCAAAGTTGTTTCCATCTGTTGCCATCCTTGAGCATCACCACTTTCCTGAACTCATGTGGCTTTTTAGTCCTACTATTGTCTGAAAGACTGGTTGTATATTGTCTTTCTGAGCCTGTCCAGATTCCACCCTGTCTGTCCCTGCTGTGGGGGCATAGCAGGAGCTCCCTGGCCACCTTGCGTTCAGCTGTCCAGCTGCAAGGTCTTTTCCAACCATGATGATTCTATGAATCTATGAATCTGTGACCTGCAGGGCTTTGTCAGAGTCAGAGTGGTGCTCAGAGGCTTCTGATACTCAACTGAAAGTGATCTTGCTCTATGCAGACATTGAATTAGGGACTTGAGGCTCTCTGGAGTATGGGGATGGATCTACCTGAGGGAAGGATTTTGTCTCAGGTGGAAGGGAATAAGCAGGGCGTAACTGAAGATTGAACTGCTGTCCTGCTCTCTACTGCTACCTGTCATTTTGTCTGAGTGAGTCTGATGTGGTGGTGTTGTTTATTACAGAAAACCAAACCAAAACAACAACAACTAACAGAAGTTTTTCTTAAGATAGTCTTATATTGCGCTTTTTTTTTTTTTTTTTTAATTTAATCTTTAATTCTTGTTATTCTATGGTTAAAAAAAAAAAACAAGTGTGGCAAAATTTTGAATTAATATCTTCAAACAATTTTGTTTCTAGCAGTGAGATGTGAAGTGTGAGAGGTAAAGAGAATTGTAGGCTCCCCAGCTCTGCCCATGCCCTTCACTAGGTGCCCTTGACTTGGTCACTCCTCCTCTGATTCAACATCCCTGATTGCAGCTTGCAGAGCTGCTCTCCTATCCCCCAGGGGGTATCCTGTGATTAATTGAGGGATGTATCTAAATCGCTTTAGCATGCAAGCCGAAAGTCACCAGGGACAAAACTGTTACTAGGGCAAGAATAAAGGTCAGACCCTTGCTGACATGGTTGTCTTGATTAATTACTACACTAATCTCTGTAACTCCTCTTCAGCAAATATAATTTGGCCTCATCCCTTGTTTTCTTCATTTTTCTCTGACTTAGTTCTGAGAGAACTAATGGAAAGACCTATATGGAAAATACGTTTCTCTCTGCATCCCCTCCTCTTGACCAGCTGTATGCCTGGTTCTGTCCTTGGGATCCTGTCGTTCACCCTTGCTGGTGGTGAAGCCCTTCAGCCCTTTCAGAAAAGTCCCCTGCCTAGTTAAATGACCCTTCATTGGATACCAAGAACAGACTTATCCCTCGATTAGTGACTTGAGGAGTGATATGTGATTACTTGAATTACCAGGGACATACTGTGTAGAATTGACTGAAGGCAAGAGTTACATTTGATACTGCTTTCCTATAGCTTTCTTTATATAGAGAGAAGTGCAAGGTCAATGCTAGAAAATATCACAAAGTCTTTGTTCTCTGGGTGAATCCTGCTGAAAGGCTGACTAGCTGACTGTGACTGAGGAAGGGAGGTGCTGGTAGTTTGGATTTGGTGACTGATATGGCCCGGGAGCTCATTGTTTTGGGACAATCACTTTTGAACACAGAGATTGTCCAGGATCTATTAGGGATCACCATCAGAGGCATCAGAGAAAGATGCAGCAGAAGGCAAAGTGAGTGAATGTGTGTGGGGAAGCGCAGTGAACCAAGCCTTCTGTGGATGAACATGAGGGAAGATTCCCTCCAGGTACCTACCCAGTGGGAAATCAAAGAAATGAAGAAAATCTCTCCTTGTCTCCTATTCAGGTCTTTGTTCTGGTGTGTTGTATTTTCCATTCCTTCGTGATTACATCCGTGTCTCAGTCAGGTATTGTTTTCTGCTTGAGTTGGGAACATTCCCTAAAGCTGTTCCGAGTGCACAATACTCTTATTCTCTTTCCCAGGCCAATTTTAGAGTGAATTTTGGCAGATTACACAATTGCAGAATGTTTACTGTCCTGTCTTACATCATCATTTTCCTATATCGTTTATTTTTCCTTTGACAGATTTTTAACACTGTCAGTTTAATATGCATCAGAGATTAAAGTGTATTACCATAATGCAGTGGAAAAAAAAAAAAAAAGGCAAAACAAAGACTTTTTTTAAAATTGTTTGTTCTTTAGATTTCAGAGCAGCTGCCAGAGGCAATGGTTTAAACCAGTTGTTTGGCATTCAGCACCATGTGTAGTGATGCTTCTCCTCACAGGACACTGCTGAAAGGATGGAGTTGTGCAGTGTACTAGGTTTTCTGTATACGTGCCTCTGATGTTTAGTTTTAAAACATTGTCTAAGGAAAAATCTGAATGAATGTTGGGGTAGCATAGGAAAGATAAGTGTTTGTTGCTAATTTTTGCAGGTCTATTGTGCAAATGTATATAGGAAACATCAGTTTTTATGAACGTGAAGAGTATCAGATGCCTCTTAGAAGTGTCAGATCTGATCATATGTAGTGCTTTTTATATATATATATTTTTCTCTTCTTTTGTTCTCTGTTACCAAGTTCATTTGCTTGGAAACTGGCTGCTTTTTTTTCTTTCTGAAGTCCGTATACTTCCCCAAACTGAGACAGTAATCCTCTTTTTGGACAGAACTCTTGATTGTAGTAGAAATGATTGCAATGTCACAAACAGAGGATTATCATTTTCAGTAGGGATCATAAAAGCAAGTTGAAAAGGTCTCCTAAGAAAGAGCCAGTTTATTCTTATGCAAATTTTCCCAGGTAGTAGGGCTGCAAAATGAGAAGTCTTAAAAAAAATAAATAAATTAATTAAAAAATGTAATCTGGAGTCAGCGTCTTCTCTGCTGATGAGGTTTTGCCTCCTTTGCCTTGAATAATCAGTAGGTCCTCAAAGTCTTGGAGACATGTAGTTTACTCTTGCAAGGCCTCCACCTTTTTTTTACCCGATGCTTTAGGAAGCTGCTATGCATTTGCTTCCGTCTGGTCTCCATCTCTGAAAAAGCCAAAGTGGAAATATCCACTAGAGAACAAGAGGAAACATAAGCTGCTTTTGTGTGAGTCACATCAGTTATCCCACTTGCTAGATTCAGCTGCCTCCCCCTCACCCTAGTTCTGTCTCTCTGATCTTGTCTCCCTTTCTTCAGTCTGTTCCTTACAGCCTTCAAAGACCTGATTTATTTTTCTCTTTCTCTCCAAAAGCACAGTAAGTGGAGATGTTAAACTGAGCCTTTGCTGGTGGGATTATAAAAGAGAAAAAGCTTATAGGTGGTTTGTAGAAGTTTGTGTCTAACTGATATTCGTCCTTGGTAAAGAAATCCAAATGTCTAAGCTCATGTGCATGCTGCTGGTCAGTTCCTTGTGGGCAAACATCATGGGTTCATCTCTCCTGTGATAAAGTAGAATATGCAGTAGAGAATCTTCAGAGGAGAGCTTTGATCTCCATTTTTTTTTCCTTTTAATAATCATATTTCTAGCCAAAAAGATGGCTAAAATATTCATCATCCATCAGTGGACATGTGAGTTGGCAATAAAGTGAGCCTTTGGACTCTGCAGACCTGTGAACCCAGGTGAGCAGTTGATGGCAGCTGGTTTTTGATGTTTGATTTCTGACCGTGCAGTCCGTGTTCCCACGACTTGACACGATGTCCCTCCTAACCCAGCCTCCCAATAATATGATCAGTGTCTTACCCCTTGGGCCTTTTGGTAAAATCTTTCCTTGACATAACTTTCTCATGTATTCTTTAACTCTTTATATGGCACTATTGCATTATATGTTTGTTACATGAATCTGTATTAAATCAAAGCAGACATCAAAGAGTGTTCTGTGGTACTTCTGCCTGATTTACCCTCAGAGTTATCAGCTAGCTCTGGGTGGCTAGGAAAGAGAGAGAAAAAAAATGGTCAGATTGTCACTGTTTTTGCACATTCTTCTATTAATGTGACAAGCAGCAAGAAGGGTCCCGTGTCAGAATAATTATGCTGACACCTGTAAGAAAACAGCCAAAAAAACTCCTTGCTTGTACTCCCATCCTTTAGCTTCAAAGAGTTGCCAGGCTGGTGGAAGTCCTCTCCTACGCAGTGTCTCTTTCCTCTCTGATCTGAACTGGGCATAGATGCTTTTTATGCTTTCCCATGTGCCTTTGGCTTGGAAAATCAATGACTCTTTTGTTGTTTCAGAAGTGCTAATACAATAAATTGTAGAATCATAGTTGTTTCCCATCACCGATCCCGAGGTTGTAGGGAGTGATAGTTGGAGGCCAGCTTTGATGGTTTACTAAAGATGACCAAAGAGAATTTGTGATATTAAAAAGAAAGAAATTAGCATGGGGAGTCATTTATAATTTAGGACAAAAGTCTCAGATAGCTCTTCAGTTGTATCAGCAAAAGGGGATGGGCATACAGAACACAGAAGGTTAGAGTAATTAGAGTTGAAATGGGAGAGGAAGGCACAGAGCGGTAGATGGCTCTCTGCCTTTGCCTCTTACCTCTGGATCCTTATGTGAAGAGAGGTGTTTAAAGTAAGTTTTTAAGGAGTCTGACACACACAGGGTCTCAGGCTAATCTGTGAACATGGGCACGTGATGATTGCACTGTGCAATCTGTGGCATGTGATGTTGTCCAGGCAGGGGAACAGCAACCAGGTAGAAGCTGTGCTCTGGCACCATTGGAAGAAGAACATGGAGAAAATGAGTGATTCTGGGGAGAACAGTCTTTCATCTGTCAAAAGCATGCTTAAAAATAAATAAATAAAGTATGCCTCAAAGCATAATCAAAAAAACTCTGGAAATAAATATAGGATCCTCAGCACTGGAGTAATAAGAAGTTGTGTAGGCTGAGATTTGGATGCATTGTGGAGCTATTTGTGCTGTCCTGCAGCCACAAGTACATTGCCAGAGCTGGTAGGCAGCCAGGATGGGAACAGAGCAGAATGCTGTGGGACCATGCTGGCTGGTGTATACAAGAAGACAACGCTTGTATGATTTCTGTTGGTGTTACTTTATGTTCTGTCAAAGCTGTAACTCAGAATCAGGTGAAGCTCAGTAGCTCAGGTTTTATTCCTGCAAGACTTGTAAAGGATCTAAGGAACAAAGAAATTGAACTACATAAAAAGAAATAATTAAAAATGGCCAGCAGACTAGAAAGCATATATCTAAAACATGATTAGCAAGGTGCTAATTATCGTTCCTTGTGTTTAAAAAATTATTCTAGAGGCTGAGAACCACCAATAAAAGAACCACAGGCACTGGAGTAACTCAGGGATAGGGAAATGCAATGACTGAGTTAATTGTGCCTTGATATGGTGCATTTTTTGAGGGGGATGTATAGGGGATTGGAGGATGAAGAAGAAATGGAATATAATGTTTCACATTTGCCAAGACTCATGCTTGTGCAGGTTGGATTAATGAACATCCCATATGGGTCAGAACAAACAAGAAGGGAGCTTCCTGAAAAATAAAAAATAAAATTTGGGGCTGTGAAGTGCACAAAAGGAGCATTTGTGTAGTCAAGACTTAGTTAAGAGCTGAAAAAAATAGATGTGATACCATTAGCATAATTGGGATGGAAAGAAATTGATAGTAAGTTGATTCCGGTTACCTCTCTCTGAATTGGTCTATATTTATATTTTTAATGACTGAAAGGCAAGGAGGACAGTAAAATAATATTTATTGTTTGCAACTGGTATGAATTATACAGTGGGAAAGAGGACCGAAAGATTGTAGATGGAGTGGAAGATGAAACATAGACAGTGGCAGGGTAAAGCATGTTTGAAGGAATAGTTTTAAGCATTTAGACACATGGTTGGACTCTGAATTAGCTCTAACCATTCAAGAAAACATAAGTAGCTATTACAAAGACAGCTTGATAAAGATGTCTGTGCTATGTGCAGCAGCAGCAATAAAGAAAAAAATGTGAATAAGATGCCTGCATGTGTGAAGAAAGAGGGGGGCTAGGAAGATGCTATAATATTCCTCTAGACATGAATGGTAGTACCTCCTGTGGAGTACTGTGTTTGTTATGGGTCATTTCCTTTGTAAGAGACAAAGCAGTGATGAAAGGGGAGCTAGAGAGAGCACATGAAAGTGCTTAGTGGCCTGGAAGGCAGCTTTGGTATGGGAAAGTATTAGGGATACTTGAGCTATTGAGTTAGGAAGGGACGGAATAAAACGTTACGGTGCAGAGAGCACAGCAGCGTGCAGAAGTAACACCGAGCACCACGCTGGGGAGAGGTTTTGCAGTGCTGGGGATATTTGGCAGCAGCGGGAAGCAGGCTCCCCACCCCAGCGGGTTCTCCTCCACGTAGCATTGCTGCCAAGCCAACACGCAGCTTGGCTGGTCTGCTTGCGTCTGTAATGCACTAGCACAGGAGCAGAGCACCAGAGATAATTTGGGCAGAGTTATCAGGCTAGAGAGGTTGGGGCAACGTCTGCTTCGTGCTGTGCTGGCTTCTCACAAAATGTACTTCAGTGCCTTAATCCCCACGTTGGTGCAAAAGTGGT